>NC_047675.1:7900619-8248119 GCF_011762505.2 Arvicanthis niloticus
CTCTAGTTGTAGAGCTGTCTGCTGTTCAAGGGTTTTGGCACTAGAGGGAGATATTGAGCTATACAGATAAGAGGGTAAGCCCCCTCTAGGGAATATGGATTACATAAGTTTGGTCATGCAAGTTAAATGTATTTTACTTACCAATAATGATTAACATGGATTTAGCATGAACTATATGCAAATACTATACTAGGCTTCTCACATGACTTGATTTATTTTATCCTTTGGCTACTATTCATTATGACTCTAGTTTAAGATACAGAATGAGAGTTTACCGGAGGCCAGGGAATATGTTATGGTTCCACATCCAAGAAGGGACAAGAAATAATGGGACATGGGTCAGACCAGTTCTGTCTTTAATGTGATCCTGGACTGTGAGCTTTCAATATGCACTATTTCTTTCTCTCCATGTCCCTCCAGGTCAGACTTAATAAAGCAAGCAACTGTTGAACAAGGAGAGAATAAAGAATTGAATTCAAATTATGAGTAATTTTAATATTCTTTTTTCCAGAGGCAAATAAACAGGGACATAAGACCAGGTGCTAAAGGAGTGGTTCTCAACCTTTGGGTCTCGGCCCCAGTGAGTTAACTGTCCTTTTCACAGGATTCACCTAAAATCATCAAAAAAAAAAAAAAAAAAAAAAAAAAAACAGAGATTTATATTATGATGTATAACAGAAGCAGAATTATAGTTATGAAATAGCAATGAAAATTTTGTGGTTCGTGAGTCACCACAACACAAGAAAGTGTCTTATCGGGTCACAGCATTAGGAAGGTTGTAAACCATTGCTCTAGACTATACCATCCAATTCAGAAAGCACCGGTCATCCAAGGTCATTAAGCACACTGGCTACTCTGACCCTAAGCGAAATACTTGAATAGCTTTGTTTTCAATAGTTTAACTATAAAAAGAAACAGTTGGTTACATAATTGGAAAACTTTTGGGCATTATCGGAGCAATGTGGGTATGTGAATCTACTTTTTCAATAAAACATTTCCTAACTAGATATCAGTCAAGTATTCCTGATAAAAATGTTTTGTTTGAATTAAGATGGGCTATAAATGTAGACTGTGCAATTGTTTTCAAGGAGTTATTTATTATAAAATTGCAAGCTGTTTTATTAATAGTTTTTGTGTTGAGTGTATACTGAAATTCTAGATGTGCATTGAATTATAAAAAATGAACCATTAAATGTTTCATATATAATTTTTTTGCAATGTGCTAAATAGGTTTAACTACACACAGACAGGTGTGCATGTATACACATACTACACGCACATGCATGTGCACACACACTAGTAGTCACACATAGGTCTCAAATGCTATTTACAAGGAATAATACTTCTCTAGAGCCAGATTTCCTGGAATCAAATCTTAATTTATAACTTATAACTGGAGAAAGTTCAAAATATGCTTTCTTGCCTTTTGTTTTTTGACTCTCCAGATAGCTTTGCTGTTCTAATATCATAACTGTATCTTGGTGTTAGAACACAATTATAAGACCTCCTTTCTGAAATGTCAGTATATACTGGTAAATTCAAAGCTGGTGAGGATGTGACTGATTCCACCCCAGTCTTGTGTGTGTGTGTGTGTGTGTGTGTGTGTGTACACATGAGCGCCTGTTTGTCTTTCTGTGTCTGTATGTATCAGCATGTGAAGATCAGAGGATCAAGTATCCTTCTACCATGTGGTTCCCAGGGATTAAATTTAGGTCCTCAGGCTTAGCTGCAGGCATTTTTGTCCACTGAGCCATGGCACTGGCCCAGAAACTGCCATGTTGTTGGTGGAAGTACAAACAAGTTCAGGTTTGGCAGTATCTTATCAAACTGCAAGCATTTTTATGACCATGCTACAGTCACTGAACTCAAGTATTTACCTTGAGCAGCTGAAAACATCCATCCACACACAAGTCTGCCTGCAAATGTCTGTAGCCTCTTTGTTCATAGTAGCCGACATTTGGAAACAAATCAGGCATCTTTCAGTGGGAGAAGGGATAAACAAACTTTGCTGCATGGGTTTATGGCAGAATACTTTTGGGCATGAATAAGTGCCATGAAAATAAGACAAAAGAAAATTAAATGAACATCACAAAAAGAAAAACCAACCTTAACGTTAGCCTGAACCTAACGTAGCTTCAGGCCGCTTTCATGAGCCCAAGCACTCACTGTTCCAGAAAAGGCAAAAGGACAGAGACACCTGTAACAGGCTGGTGATAACCGGGGATGGGGGAGGGACATGAGTGGGTGGAGCATTTTTACAGCAGCGAAACTACTCTGTGTGACACTGTATTGAGGGTACCTGTCATTTTCCATCCATCAGAACCCATAGGATGTGAATATGAAGAGCAGATATTTACTTAAATAATAGATTGATCAATCAATTGGTTGATTCCACCCGACTCCCCTGTGTGAGAACCATGGGTGCGGCAGTACTGTATGTCACTGTGGATACATGTCAGTTGTCACATCCACTGTGGTAAGGGAGCTTCTGGATAGTAAGCATTGATATTGGCACAAGCAGTGCACATGTATAGGGAGGGGCTTAAGGGATAATTCTGTGTCTTCTGTTAGGGTTTGTTATGAACCTAAAACTGCACTAAGAAGTAAAGTTTATTAAAATAATTTGTAAGGAAAATCAAGTCATATTCAGAAGTGTGACTTCTATTTTTACAAGCTCTCCATTTCCATGAAGCATCTTAATTTGTGATGCTATTTTCCTTTTTAACTTTTTTTGATTGGCAAGAATCCCTCTCTCTCTCTCTCTCTCTCTCTCTCTCTCTCTCTCTTCTACATACTGCTGGCACAACAGACACAGCTTAAAGGTACTCTTTATTGACAGATCATTTGTATTACTTTAGCAACCCAGCTTGAAATTAGCTCAGGGGCTGGAACAACTCCAGGATGTTGATACTGTGTTTGTTTTGGGGATCATATCATTGAGAAGAGCTACACCATGGTGACGGTCCCTCACAGAACCAGCATCCTGAGAACGTCATCAACACATAACTCAGTACACCACACATTCTTTGTGAGGCCCAAGCCTGGAACTTAAAGTTAGACCTCGATGTAGCTTAGATCTGAAAAGGCATTCAAAAGAAAGGCTTTGTTCTTAGTTTGGTGCAATTGAGTGCTTGCAGAGGCTTTAGGGGTGGGGCATAGGGAAGGGTTTGGGTCATTAGGAGCACCCACTGTTGGAGCTTTCTCTGACCTGTTGTAACTGACAGAGGCAAGAGGACAAGGACTCTGGAGGGAGCCATCACTCCTCTGTGACCACACCCTGACAACTCAGGAAATGAGTGGCAGGGATTAGCCATGATAGGACCTGAAATGCTATAAAAAAAACCGAGCCATTCTAGACTTCGAGAAACAACAGCAACAAATCAGAGAACGTATCAGAGAAATCAGTAAGAGACCCACAAGAAGGGACTAGAAATGGGTGGGGGAGGCAGGGCTGGAAATAAGAGGAAGATGAATAAGGTTGTCCCTTAACGTTATTATATGCATGTGTTCCCCCATTCGTTCAAGTGTGTGTGTGTGTGTGTGTGTGTGTGTGTGCATGTGTGTGTTGGGGGAGTAAGCTCCGCTGTGAGGGTATGCGTGGAGGTCAGAAGTCGATGTTCTGCATCTTCTTCAATTGTCTTTCTGCCTTATTTATTGAAACAGGGTTACTCACTGAACCTGGGGCTTGGAGTTTTGGCTATTTTGTTTTATTTGCTGGCTGTCATCAGATGGGCTCCACTGGAGTTATAAGTGTGTTCTGCTGTGTGATCTTTTATATGGTGTTGGGAATTGAAACTGAGGTTCTCATGCTTGAGTAGCTGGCACCTTCCCTCCTGAGATAACTCCCTGCCAGCTTGGAAGGAACTTTTTTTTTTTTAATTTTAATTTTTATTTTATTTATTTATTTATTTATTTATTTATTTATTTATTTATTTAATTTTGGTGGAAGGAAGCTGATTCCCAATCATAGTGAGAGGGGATCCATTATTAAGCCTGATATCTGCACTTCACAGCCTTACCCCAGGGTCCTTACCGTTATTCCTGTCTTACGTGGCTTTTGGTAGCTTATGCATCATGGAGAAGAGTGTCCATGATAAGCTAAGTTGCTTTACATGAAACACATGGATTTTGTATCAAGGGGTCTTAATTACAAAGCTGTAAAGATGTCAAAGGGATCTGGCAGCACCTTATTAAGTTACAAGACTGAGTTCAAGTGGCTTCTGATGCTGGCACAGTCCCCAAAGGAGTGACTCTTACAATCACTGCCAACCCAGCCTTCCTTTCCCTGTCCTCCTGACCTTTTAGATTCTGCTAATTATAGCAAATACTGCATAGGAACAAGCTATAAATCAAATTATGAGAACACATTTGAAATACTTCATCCATTTTTTTTGTTTTTTTAATTCTTTCATTTTTTTGAAGGATGGTACAACTTAATCTCTAGAGATCCCTCTTTGGAGTGCTAAATAGAAAAAAAAAAAGGTAATTTTTAAATGAGGTACTAACTGGAGGCTGGCATTTTAAATTGAATTTCCCAGGAGATAGGACATCAGCTTCAAATATCCTTTGTGGGTGTATGTGTCTATGTGTGTATATGAATATGTGTATGAGTGTATGTGTCTGTGTATATATATGAATGAGTGTAAATATAAGCAAGTGAGTGTGTATGATGTGTATGGGTGTGCATGAGTGTGTGTATGTATATAAGAGTGTAAGTAAGCATGAGTGTTTGTGTCTGTGTGTATGAGTGTATATTTGTGTGTGTGAATGTGTCTGTTGTGTATATGAGTATATATGTGTGTGGATTGTATGAGTGTGTGTTTGTGTGTGTATAAGAGTTTGTGTGAGTATGTATATGTAGGAGTGTGTGTATCTGTGTGTATGAGTGTATATATGTGTGTGTGAATGTGTCTGTTGTGTATATGAGTGTGTGTATAAGTGTGTATGTATGAGTGTGTTTATGAGTGAGTATGTATAAGTGTGTGTGTTTGTATATATATATATGTATATATATATGTGAGTGTGTATATGAGTGTGTGTATATGAATGAGTAGTATGTATGAATAAGTATGTGTCTATGTGTGTATCTATGAGTGAGTATGTGTACGATCATGTGTGTCTATGTTTGTGCTCATGTACATACAAGTGTGGAAGCCAGAGGTTAACACTGTTACTTCCCACCTTATTTTTGTGAGACAGGGTCTCTCACTGTGCCTAGTGCTTCTCTTTTTAACTAGGCTGGCTGGCTGGCTAGCTCATGAGACCTACCTGGCTCAGCCTCCTCTAGTGCTGGGTCACAGGCATGAGTAGTCATGTCCTGGCTTTTTATATAGGTACTAAGATCCCAATTCAGGCCCTTATGCATACACAGCAAGAAGGTTACTGCTCAGCCAAGTCCCCAGGCCCAAATGCCCTTTTTTCCCTCTCTTTTAAAGCGTGAGTGTAAATGGGCAAGCACATAGACATATCTGTCACGCTGCCTGTGCTGCTCAGGAACACTGACAGCTGTTAGTTACGTTATAAGTATTACCTACCCAAGTCCTCTGTGATGACTACAGGTCCTATTGGGATTGGTTCTAATGCTTGAATTAATCCGGCCCCCAAACTCAGGAATCTGCGTGTCCAAACACTGAAGGTCCTTGTCCCCAATTGGTTTTGATCGGATCAATAATGGCCAATGGCTGGGTGGAGAGAGAGAGGCGGAACTTTGAGATTTGCATGAGCTAGGAATTGGATGAGTGGAAGAGGATGGCCATGATTCAGAGGGAGATGGATCAGACTTAGAGCTGCAGAAGAAAAATCTTACGGAATGTAGATGAGAAGGAATGCAGTCCTAGAAGGGCTGCCTGGAAGCATCTTGGGCAGCAAAGACTAGGGGGCCACCCAGGAGGAGCAAGGACAACGAAGATAAAATACATAGTTAGAGGGCGTTGAGTCAGGAGTAATGGAGGGAAATGTGTGCTAGCCACGGGGAGGATTAGAACTGCCCAACTTTTGAGCTAGTCAAGACATATTTAAAATTAACTGGTGTGTGTGTGTTTCATTAGAGAATTCAGATAGCTCTTGGGCAGGTGTGCATGTGTGACCCATCAGGAGCACAGAGCCACTAGCCAAACTACTGGAACAGGGCCTTTGCCCTCAGTGGGGGCCTTGGAAATGTACAGGGTCCGTATTTTCCTCATTTTACTGTGCTCAAATGGGAGTCCAAGAGAGTGTACTGGTATGATTTCCCAGAAGACATTTCATTGTATCTTTTTCTTAATGTTTCTTTTTTTTTTTATTCTACTATTACCCTTTTTGTGGTACTGGGGAAGAAATCCAGGGAGGGCCTTGTGTATGCTAGGTAAGCCCCAGACTGCTTAACTGCACCCCTGCCCTGACATCCCATCTCTCTCCTCACCCTTCTGTAATGTATAGATCAACTGAGAGTTTAAAAATGGGCGTGGAAGCGACTTCAGATGTTCCTGATTTAGGAAATTTCAAATAAGGAGTTGGTTTGAAGGCAAAGCTGAGAAGCCAAACAATGGACAGAGGAGAAACCCAGAGAGACTGGAGAAAGCATGAATGCTTCTGTCTCTAGCCGTGTGTTTGCATTTTTGTTTTACTTATGTGTGTAGTAAGTCTTCTAGTTTTGTCTGGGATTCAATGCAGGAGCCAGGGATGCTGTGTGGGCTGAGGTAGGGAGGCATGCTCTGAGAACTTGAAGGAAAGTGACCTAAAGAGGCCTCTTGTGCTTTCCTGGTCCCTGTGGGAACCAGCTAAAGGATGCTTTCCTGATGTCATCTTGCCTAGACTTTGTACTGGCCCGAGCTGCCCCACACTTGGGGACCAAAATGTTGAGGACCACTCTGCTGCTCCAGTCCGCAGGTCAGGGTCTAGCAAGAGAGAGAGAGTGGGGGGAAGAAGGGGAAGAGACTCGAAGACTAGAGACAAGCCAGAGGGTCTGTAGTCAAGTCTCGTTTACTGTCTCCCATAGACTCTATTCACCCCCTTACAAGGAAATCCTGGGTATTTATAAGCACAAGCAGGGGAACACAGCTGAAGACACTTTACCATGGGCACCATGCAGCTGGGGTCACTAAACAGCAAAACAAGATATGTGGGATAAACAAGATATTTATCAGAGTGTGCTCAGCTGTTGTAGGCTGTTGAAAAACAAGTCTCATGTCAGGGTATATGGCTCAAAATGGCTGCAAAGATGATAGCTGCTTTCTGCTAAAAGTCAACTCCCAACAAGACTTCTAGGTAGTAACCTAACTCCTGGGCTGCTTTGTGAATGGACTTTGCCATATGTTTTTCTTCTGTTAGAAATAACACCTTACAGACTCTGCTTTTCCTTTCAGGAAGCCAGTGAAGCATCTTTATTTAAGAACATAAGAGGGTTGGGGTGGAAGGAGATGACTCTTCTAATATATGTTCATATCTGCTGGTCAGGCTTTTAAAGACCTGTATGATTATCTGCTCGGTATGAATTTATGTACCACACGTGTGCCTGGTGCCTGTGGAGGCCAGAAGATGGCATTGAAACCTGCCATGTGGATGTTAGGGACCAACCTTGTATCCTCTGAAAGAGTTGGCTCTTAGCCACTGAACCTTCTCTCTAGCTCTACTGATCAGACTTTTGACAAGTACTTTTGCTTAAATTAAAGTGAAATTAAAATAACAAGGCCACAAAGTTGTGGGGTACCCACCTTCCCCTCTTTCCCATGCCCCTGCTTGCTTCTTTCTTTAGGAGGGAAACCAATATCACAAGTGGTTACATTCTTTATGTCTTAGCTTTAACTTGACTAATAGTTTTTACCCTAAAAGGATCAGACTCAAGTCACAATTTAGAACAAATGTAAACCAACAAGGTGTCTTTATGGATGCCTAATATATTGAAACTATGAAACTGACCCTGAAATTAGCATATACTTTTGGTGGAAAACATTAAAATTAGCTATGAATAATGACAAAAGACAATAATATTTAGAAGTAGATTGAATATAGAATATTGCAAAACTACTGTTTGTATAACCAGTCTGAAGATTTAGGAGAAACTTTTTAAAAATTTAAAAGAAAAATGAATTTTGAAAGGGCACGTGAACAATGAAGTCATAAGATAAAGTTTAATACATTTGCTCATGTTAAGACACAAAACATAGCCAATCTAATCAAATCTCAGGCATGCATTTACATAAATATATTAAATTAAGAAAAGAAATTATACACTTAAAACATCCTTTCACCTAAAAAAAAATCATTAAATCCACAGATCAACAATAAAGCCAATCCTCTGCATTTACCACTTCAAGATATAATTGTTCTATTTTAAAGATAACACAAATACACTTGTTAGAATTTATATGCATTATACATATATTATATATTACATAGATAGTGTGTATACATATGCAGTGTTTGTACAGATAGATAAATATGTATATACATGGGTGTGTGCACAAGTACAGATACACACAGACCTCGAGGCCATTTCTACCACTTGGAAACTGCTGGAGTTGAAAGTTGAGCCAAGCTGGAGCCAGTTGGATGTGCAACGTTCGTGTACCTCAAACATGGCAATCATCCCAGGGAGCTCCCAGTGCTGTCCCTCAGTGGGAGGAACAGGTGTAGGCGCCTCACCTCTCTACAGTGTGAGATTATTCGAGGCACTTCAGCATTTATATTGCATTAATGAATAGATGGGTGGCTGAACAACAGAGGATCAATCAAGGAAAACTGCACATTTTTACAACCTGATTTAGTGAGCCAGGTTAGTTCAAAGAGGGTCGTGAGAGCCAGTAACTATGCACATTAATTTCTGGGGATATTCTAGAAATCATAACAGTTCCTATCCTAATTCTGCTCCTTTAAATTTGCATCTGGGCTTACTAATTGTCCCTTCTGCCTTCTGCCTCTTATTAATGTATTAACAGAAACCTGAGGATGGATTGTTTCTGAATCTTATAAGACTGAACTATATGAGGAGAATGGAACACAAACCCCTCAACACTGACCAAGTCAATCACAGATAATCCAAGGAGGACACAAGATTTTCCTACTAGAATTCTTTAATGCTATGGTCATAATTCTATAAAATTTTTATTGCAATTAAATAGATTAATTTTAAATAGTAGTCTGTTGAGGCATGTCTTAGGGCATCCAGTTTCCAAAATTCCACATTATCTCAGTACTACCCATCTTAGTACTTCATGGTTCTTAATAACACTCAGGTCTATACATATCCTCTGACTAGAATAAAATATGGGGGTATCTGATATTTCATAAAGCTGTCAGTTTAGTTTCTCAAAAATAATATTATGAAATGAACCCTACGAACATGGATTCTTAGTTCATTCCAGGAAAGTCATGCCTCAGATTTTAAGATTATGGAGTCAAAAAATATCCAATGTTTGTTCTGGTGCAGACCAAGCCTAATCATACCTTATTCATGTGAATGGAAACTACTAACTAGTTGTTTTTCAGTGCAGAGAGAAATGTTCAAGACTGAATTCTAACCGTGAAGTAAAAGCTTATATTTGGCCACTATCAATTTCCCATCACTACCTATTTTATTTTTCTCTAATGTATATATATATATGTATATATACACACACATATACATATATACATATATACATACACATATATGTATATACTATATGTATATATAATAGATGATATATATACATATATTCAATGATAAAATGTTGTTCTTTTTATTTAAAGGATGATAGCCAGCTGAAATAATATACTATATATGTGATGTTCACTTACCAATATATGGATATATCTATTTTGAATCTATAATACATATTCAAAAAGGAAAAACTTAAATAAATAATGATATCTTACTTTGTGGTGTACATGAAAGACCATTGAATGAGTACTGAATTGATACCATGTTAACTTTTTTAAAAAAATTTTGCTGTTGACTGACAAAAACAAATGGGAAGTTTTAGGCATGAGGCTTTTTATTGATGTATCTTTTCAACTGGCTGATACATGCCCTGAATAAATTATATGGGAAAGCAAGGTTAATGACGGGTAGATCTTAGCTTCATATTTAATAGAATTTAAAAAACTACCAATCTCATAAATGAGCAAATTTTTCCAATGCTGCTAGAGACCATCGTGGTGATTGGAATCGAGCAGCTAACACCTCTCCCCATGCTCCCACAGATCCTTTGGCCTCTCCTAGAAGGCAATCTCAAGATCATTCCCGGAAGTTCCTCAGAGATGGAGATGAGGAAGACAGGTAGAACTTGGCTGAGACCTGTGTCTGACAGGCTCTAAGAACATATTTTCAACATGTAACTCCTTCTCTTCCTGGGCTTTCTATCTTGTTCCATACCATATTAGTAATCAGATATGTGGCTAGTTTGTGTCAGATTGCAAATGCATGCTTCAGTTACGGAAAGAGACGCTTTCTGATAGGAATTCATCAGCCCTCCCAGAAACAAGCCACCTGATTCCTCAGGTAATATAGATGTATTCATTTTCTGGGCATAGAACTTTGGTTGAGCTCTCCGAAAGTGCAGACCTCATAACAGGGAAAAAGTATCTGAGGCCACTATTGCCAAGAGACTAATTTTCTTCCACATGGATCTGGAATAGTTTTCCTCAAGGTAGACTTTGTCATTACTTTGGTAGAAACTAGCTAGGGCTGTCCCTCCCATCAGGTCAAGCTCTCTACTAGGGTGACTGTCCTAATCTTTCCTGTCACTTTGCTAGAAGACCAGCATGAAGCACCTTCACTGGCAGATGTGTGTACTTTTGGTTGTTTCTTTACGTTACTCTAGTATACGACCTGGAAAGCCATTTCTCTACTTCTCTTAGTGATACTGAATTTGAGTCAATGTGATTCTGGAAGAGAAAACAAAGGAAAAAAACACCAACAAAATGTACTGGCATCTGCTCTAGGGTGACTTCATGATCGGCACACATGATGTGTCTGTTTAGTGAAAACTCTCCTGTATTTTAATTCAGGAAAGTGGAGGAGGAAGAGATTCAAAGAGAGGCAGGTAGAGAGATGTCGGTGGTGGTGCAGAGAAGGAGAGGGTGTGGAGCCTTAGGTAACATTCTGGACAGATTCTCAGAATGTAAGCTGATGCACCATCTACAAACTTCGCTGATGTGCTTCCTCCCCCTTAAAAACGTACACTGGGTTTCTCCCATGTGCTAAGAGACAGTAGAGAAATGCATAAGATCTTGGATTAGTTTGTACTTTGAAAGACCTCAGGTTCAGTGTCTGACATCATTTCTCACCCTGAGTAGATTTGCTGTATACTGTGTGGTTCAGGTAATAAAACAAATTAGAAACAAAGATATTAGGTAACAGTATGCTATTCTATAATAATTCCCAAAAACAATAACTAAGGAAGTTGTGACTACTCCGAGCCATGCATTTGGTAAGGAAATAGTTTTCTAGCTGGGTTTTTACAGACATGTATAGATTTTCTTTGCCCATCCTTTATGAAATTGATCAGTTAAATGTTAGAAACTTCTGAGTAAAGCTTGTGAAGTATTTTCCAATACCTTAACTACTGTTCTAAGATGAAGAGGCATGGCCTGAGGCACCTTTACCAGCACTGACCTTTCTTAAATGTCCCTCTTTTACATCCTAATGATATGCCAATTTAGCTCTTGTATCATTGCTTCCTGTGCTTCCAAACAGGCCAGAAGTTTGGTAACTACACAGGTAGGAAAGTTGTCTTACGTTCAGCTTGTACCCAAAGCCTAAGGTCTAGAATGGACAGGCATTCGAAAAAATGGCTCATTTCTCCTTTGTCATTCACATCAGCGTTGTTAGATGAGTAAATTTGGACTTTTAAATGATTAAACATTGGTTTTTCTCAGCTCATGGTTTTTAACCAATTCCCATCTGTCTCTCACAAACTGCTTATTATAATTCCTCAATACATTTGAAAATTGACTTCAAGGTCAAAAAAAAATTTGGAATTGGTCGCATAGTCTAAAGCACACCATCATCCACCAGCCATTGGTATCTACTTTTCTCCTAAGGATAGAAGAAAAGTATTCTAATGACTTTCCTTGCTTGGGTTACATACCCATGGATCACAGGCTTTAAAGATAATTTGTTCTTTCATTTTGATAGCTCCTTATGAAAAAGGCAATAACTTTGGGGTACATAGTGCTTCTTGAAGTCACTTGAAACCTTTTTACTTAAGAAAAGTCTATGTAAAACAGCTCTGGATCTAGTCATCTTAGCCTAGAGTATTTTGAAAGAGAGCATTCACCATGGAGCGTCTTCTCTTTTAAAGATTTAAAAAGAAGCTCTTGGGTTTTAAGATTTTTGCTGAATTTCTAGGGGCATCCTCATGTTTTTGCTTAAACTATGAATAGGAGTATGTGTAATGAAACTGTACAATTTGACAGATTTAAACAGCTGGCTTCTTCATGAGAAGGTCTGTCAATGTCACCCACACTGAATAAGGGATGATTTGATAGTAAGGTCCACTTACAAAAATGGTTGTCAGGGCAATTTTTCCTTTTATTTTTTTTAATTGTAAAACTTTCTGTGATGGAATTCGGTTAAAAGACTATGCAGAGAAAGCAACGGAGACAAAAGATTGCTGTTAACCTACAGATGCAAGCTACTACATGGCTCATTGCAAGATTTGTCACAGTGTTGGGTCAATGGAGTGTTGGTAAGACTAGAAGGACTACCTTTTTTCTGGGGTAAGAGGGCAGTTTGGTCTCCATGCTCGTTTAGTCCCAAGACTTCTTTGAATAGACTGTCAATTGACTATAAATTGTGCAAAATTATGCATGCACTTTTTAATGGAGGCTATTGTTCCCTAAGCACCAAGGTTTCCCAACCTACCTCCATTTTGTATGAGGTCACTGGAACCTAAGTAATCAAATATGGAAGACAGAAGCAGTGGACCCAATGTTCTACAGTGTGCATTCCTTAGAAATGGACCCTGTGCTTGAATTGTAACTCTCTTACTGTGAGACCACAGAGGAATCCTAGCTAGGAGACTGTTGTTTCATATGTAAGGCTCGTATTCCTGAGGATGAAGAGCATGTGTGCACTGTCAGCCAGTGCTGCACACTTTTATGATTCTACAGCTTGGGTTCCAGAGGAATGGATGCTATGGTCGAGAGTGTGCACTTATCATAGTCCAATGTCAGTAGTAAAAAAAAAAAACCTTTGATAAGTCCAAACATGGGGAGATGGCCAGCAGAAAACCATTAAGAAAAATGTCTGTCAGACTCTTGTAATTGAAAGCTAAAGCACATAATTTCTTTAAGAAAATCTGAACAGAACATTTGTAGAAAATTTATTAAGGCAAGAATCAAAGGGTATTGTCACAGAGTCCTAAAGAAATATATGCCCTAGAAGTCAGATTTGCCAAGCTTGAACAGCTTAAGAATCTGTACATGTGAGCAGCTTATACACAGCCTGGCTTGGCTGTGAAGGAACAAGCTCTTCTCCAGGGAGGATGGATTCAGAGGGCACACTGGAACGTTTGAATCTCACAGACTCTGATAGTCTTGCTACAGTGAAAGCACTTCACATGCATGCGATGCTGGAATTTTATAAGAACTGGCTGCTTTCTTGCTTTCTCATCCGACGGGAGTGATAACATGTTGGCACAATTATACCCTGCTACATTAGATCCACAGCACATTAAAGGCTGTTTGCTACCTTACTCCCCTGCTTTCCAATTAAGCTGGTGAGAATGTAACTTTAGTATTTTACAGGACAGGGTAAAGGTATCTCATCTAGGTGATGTCTATATTATAAAAATAAAATAAAAATATAAATATGTAACAAAAACCCAGAGCCTATTGTTACACAAAATATACAGTAAAAGCAGTGCATTCAGGAAGATTGCGCTTTCAAATAGGTTGTTCTGATTTAATCATAAAACATTTGAAAACCATCTTGAGATTAAGCTGAAGTAATCAGATTGCTCTGTCAAATAAAAAGGTAAGTGCACAACAGTCTGTAATCAGATACATCAACAGAAATGAAGGTTACAATCTTACATCAAGCTGCTTGCTCAGAAGTTCACCAAGGAGTTTGGAAACATGCTTTCTTATTATAGACCTTTAATATAAAAATACTTCCACCACATTGCACAAGAACATTTCAAAACCCTAGTAAGGTCAACTTTAGTAATTACAGACAGAAAGTTCCCAAAAAGTAAAAGAATATTTTCTGATGTCAAAAATATTCTGTGATCAATTTGTAGTGGAACTTCTGTGGAAAGTACTCCACATCAGAAAGTAGATATTAAAAAACAAAACAAAACACCCTTCTCTTATACAAACTCGAGGTTGGGGTTTCGAGTACATGTGCAGATGTGAAGAAATGTGCCAACAAATACGCCGAGATCTGTACATTTCTGGAAATTGCTTTTAAATTACTAAAAGAAAATGAAATCACAGGAGTGTGTAGCAGAAGGACAGTCTCTCTTTTTAATGACAAGATTGAAATAAATGCCCACCTGAAAGATATACTCAAACTGTCCCAGAAACTATACAATGTAACTTGTGAGATCCAGCAAGTAAGATGTCATGTCAATGATCTGATCAAGGATACCTGCCCTGGTCACTCTGCGGAGGTTCCTGTCCACTTGTTCACACTGAGGACCGAGATAGCCCTTTTTACAGAGGCACTTGTTTGGTCTGACACAGACACCTCCATGACGACATGCTGGCTCACATTTGGCTGCAAGAAAGAAAACAACACAGTATTCTTAATCTTCACTTCCGAAGCCTCCATGTCTGTGGTCAAGTATTTGATGGATAAGGAAAGGTAGGAAAAGAAGGTGGGAGACAGTCAGAAAATAATCTAACAGAGGAATACGCAAGTAGGAAAAACTGTTTCTAGACATAAGGTATTTTAAGGGCAGGGCCTAAGCTAAACATCTGGATGTCAGCAGGCTGAGAAGCAGAGATCATGAGAAACTATCTCTGATTTGCAGAACTGACTCAACCACAGTGATGTCAGCACTTTCAACTCCTGCTTCAAGAGGCATTTCAACCCACAGACAATTCCATTCCTGTGGGGAGGAGCACACAGGAGTGAGGCTGGCCTGAGAAAGGGGCCCCTAGCCAGAACAGGTCCAATGTGACACTGAAACAAGGTCAGACTTGGGACTGGAGTTGCATAAACTCTCCAACATCTCCCTGGGGTCCCCACTCCTTATGTTTCAGGGGGTGCACCAAGCACATTGCTCTGAGATTATGCCTGAAAGCCCATCCTGGCAGACAATGTTCTGAGCAATGCTCTTTGGGACCATTTTACAGCAGGGAAGCTCCTTATTGAATTATTTTTACTACTACCATATAGGAAAAGAATGTAAAGATTTACCGCTAAGATGATATGGAGATATAAAATTTGGATTATTCATTAGTTGTTACTTACTGTTGAGTTTGAGGATGGAACCACCACAGACACAATTGAATTCTTTGACTACATTTCTTTGTACTTTAAGGAATCAGAATCACTTTTGTTTTTTTCAGATAACAGTACTCAAAACTCATGATTCTGGGACTGACCCATGGAAAAGAAAGTATAAGAAAAAAGTGAAAAGCATTTTTTTTCCTTCAAACTTCGGGAAGATGTGTGAATCATCTGGGTATATAAATAAAATCCTTCATTGAAAACATCCCAGATTCATTTCACAAAGTGCTTTGTTTTTTTCTTATTTATTGAAAAATATTTAATGTTTTAAACATTAAAATATTAAATTAGGAGAAAATTTTAATTGAGAAGATTTTATTGAAACAAAACAAGCTACCCAAAGAATGTTTCCAATTGTGATTAATATCTATTAAGATATTATAGAGCCCATCAGGACTTAAAACAAGTTTTTCACCCTCAGTTTGAGCATGTTGTCCCAAGAAGGCATTCAGAAAGTATTTTTTTAACTGACGTTTGTTGGAAGGGACACAGAAATTAGGCAAAGTGCAAAGAGCCCAACAGAATGGATGTTCTATGACAAGCAAACAAGGAGACAAGAGGAATATATATTGCCAAACACCAAGAGAAACAGAGGGATAATAGGTATGTGACTGGTATTACAACAGACCAAAAGGGAGACGGGATTGGTCAATAGAGTATATGTATTTATTCTGAATAACTACCTAGATTCTGCTGAGTTATGGTTATGTATCGCTCAGATGTTAGCAATGTTACAAAATGGCGGAAGCAATTTAAGCTTAAAACATGTGCTGTCTATATGCCCTTTAAGTATTGACTGTGTCTACAAGCTAGACAAGCCATGATTATAATGTATTTTGAAACAAATACATTTTTTAAAAAATAAAAGGTAGTATTTATGAGCCAAGAAAGTATTAAATATTAATTTGGAGTTTGAGGTTTCATCGGCAGGGTGTGCTTTAATGTGTGAACCAGTAGAAATGAAAATCACTTCTCTCAAATGCATGCACACCTCATTGTTGAATTTCTATTTTAAACACAATCTTAAACTCCTTAAGTTTCTAAATTTACCCATTTTTCAAACTACACACCAATTATAATTTAACGTGGCATAGAACTGAGGGCATCCCACAATGAAGGACTGGAATAACTTTAACAGACCACCTCCACTCCCTCCGAGAAGCTGCATACCTTTGTGATGGCTCACAAGGGAGAGAAGCGGAAAAGAAAGGTCTCATAATAAAATGCAATGTCTAGATCATTGCATTTCCCCTTTGATTTAGTAACGCCAGTGGGAAAGGCCTGCTCCTAGTGTGCGACAGCAAAACGCTAACAGTGAAGCCAGAGGGAAATGTATGGGGTGTCTGGAAAATGCTAGCACTTGGCCAGGGGCTTGGCAAACAGGGTCTTTGGCTGGTGTGAATGCACCAAATACAGGGTTGTGGTGTTCTGTGGGGTTTTTTTGTTTTTGTTTTTTTTTGAAAGGATCCAGTCATTTAAAGATCTTTTATGCCTTTGATTAACTTAGATATGTGAACAGCCACCATTAAGACAGTAAAGATTCCATTTTTAACACCAGAAAGAGACATTGCATAGTGCTAGCCGCTTGTATTCTAGATGATTCTACAAACAGGTGATGCTAATTTCTCGAGTGCCTATGGACCATTCTCAGTATTCTGGATGGTAACACAGATACTAACCAATTCTGCAGAAGTCTCCCTCCCAGCCAGGACTGCAGCAGCACTTGCCCGTGGGGGTGTAGTAGCCATTTCGACAGAGCCGAGAGCAATCCGAGGTCAGTGTCTGGGCAGGTTGAACTGTGACTCTGCATTCCTCAGGCATTAAAGGTCTGCACCCCAAAACAAGAGTTGACATTGAGCATCAGTCAGAAAATCAATATGGGATAAAGTTTAATGGTCTTACAGCTTACAAAGAATGTTTGTTACGTTCATAAGAGATTTTTAAGTGACTCAGTGAACTTACAACTGAAGTTTTTTTGAACAGCAAAAAACCCCAATGAAGTAGCCTAAAAAACTTTATTAGCATCAAAATTCTTCATAAAAATTATCATCATAATAATATGGCTCTTTTGTGTTTGGTAGCTGGAACATCTAGAAATTACAATTTTAAATATTTCAAAAATGTTACTTTATGGTATATGTGTGTTCCTATGTGCATGTGTATGCATGTGTATAAAGAATGTGCACATGCCATGATTCATTTGTGTGGACCAGAGATCAACCCTGTGGAGTTAGTTTTTTTCCTCTCACCTTTCCACAGGTTCTGAGGCTGGAACTCAGGCCTTTAGTCTTATTCATCCTCACACTGTCATCTTAAAAATAGAAGGGCACACACATTTTGAGGCTTCCCTTCACTCCAGATCCTTATGGGATAAAACCTGGGAGTTTCTCTTGTTTTGGGGGATCACTGTAATATCACAGGGCTAGTGACATCATTATAATGAACACGTGATGCCTAACAAGCATGAGAAGAAATCCCTTCTCTTTCTGTCTCTCTTTAATGGTTATTGGCATCAAACCCAGGCCCTTGAACACAATAGATGCACAATAGATGCATGCTCTGCTGCTGAGTTACATGGATGATCTTCTTTCTGCTAACCACTCACAACTTGCATTTGGGTCAGAGTCTCCCAGTCTCTCTCTCTCTCTCTCTCTCTCTCTCTCTCTCTCTCTCTCTCTCTCTCTCTCCACACACACACACACACACACACACACACATGCTTGAGGCAGGGTCTGCCTGTCTCTCTTGCCTTTCAGGGAAGGGTTCAGGGGTTCAGGCTGCCTCATATTTGTTTTGTAGGCTGGATTGGACTTGAACCAGAAATCCTTTTACTTTAGCCTCTCAGTTACTGGGATGATAGGGCTGTGCCACTGGGCCCAGCTCGCTTTACATTTATTTTGACATAGTAATTTTCCACTTCATCCCCCTTGAAAGGCATCCTAATACGCATGTGCAGGTGAATATTTATGCTACTGAATAAAAATTTAAACTGTTAATGCAAAGAAAGACACATAGAGGATAGAGATTTTAATGTATTATATAAAACTAAATTATTTTATCATTATATAATAATTTAATTAGCTCCTGTTACAAAGAGGAAAATGCTGATGATAACAAGCACAGGAATCTCATTTGCAATGTGAAACTTCATGCATTTTGTATCAATTGCTCTACAATTGTTGTCATTTGTAAGAGAATTAAGCCATCAGAGGTTTTATGATTCTTCTGCCTTTCTAATGATGTCATTTAAACAAGATCAAGCTGGCACCATGGCTTGAAATGTTCATGATTTAGTCCTTAGAGAAAAAGTATGCAGTTTCTTATCTTCACTGGTCTCTCTGTTAGCGTAGTATGAGAAGGACTTTACAGTAAAGCATGTAAACAAATGATGTTCATCTGTCATGTACTCCCAAAGTCAAGGTTTAGCCACTCAAACATAAATTATAGGGCTTTCCTAAATAATCAGAGAATTAAGCTTTTAAGAGTCCTCCTCCTCCTCTTCTTCTTATATTTTTTTCAAGACAGGATTTCTCTGTGTAGTCCTGGCTGTCCTGGAACTCACTCTGTAGACCAGGCTGGCCTCAAACTCAGAAATCTGCCTGCCTGTGCCTCCCATGTGCAGGGATTAAAGGTGTGTGCCATTTGCTGGTAAGACTCTGTTTTCTTAAGATTGCCCTTTTCTACAATGATCCAAAATCATGTGTTAAAATCTCAAATATTAAAGATGTGTAGGAACTTCTGTATCTCTCTTCATCATTAAAAGTTGTACTTTATTATAAAAATGCTGTGTTTTGCAAATCTGAAGACTTAAAGCTTAAACCTATTTAACCACTCATTGGATATAGTCAGTCCTTGAGAGAGATCCTCCCTAAGGTGTTCCATGGCCTGAGCCCATTTCAGCTCAGATACTATCAACTAAATTTCCCACATGTTCCCCACTGCCGTCTTGCTGAGTACAAAACACACACACCACACACACACACACACACACACACACACACACACACACACACCACACAGAGTTACTATGAGCACTAAGCTCTCTTCAAAGCCACAGAGACATGCTTGTCCCCTTTTCCCTAGTTCTGGGATTAAAGGTGTGTACTGCTATGTCTCATAAAATTGATATACTTTCATGTCATAAATGTAAAACCCAAAAAAAATCCTGTATTTTTATTGTCTGATTGTTACTTATGGTATAGTTAAACTTATTTTTTAAGAGATGTGTTTTATGTTAACTGCAAAAACTAGAAAGTATATCAAAGACTAAAATGTCAAGGCCAGCATGTCCTAAGGTCAGAGGATTGTTTTGTTATCCAGAAAAGAGGTAAAATCAGTGTATTTAAATTTATTTTTCTAGGAATATGTTTAATAAAGTATGTTTAACAAAGACGTTTGGCAAAGCCAAGCATTCTTCTGTACTCGATGTTTGCTATAGAGAGCCAATTGTTCCCCTTGCTATGAAGACAGCCTCCTTCACAGTAAGATAGACAGGATCCTTTATGCGGATTCAAGAGGGAAGAGGGGCAAGGCGGTACACTAAACTCCATTGCTATTGGGCCACTGCATTGAAATGGACCTACCTATAACTAGTGACAGTACACATAAATTACTACCTACCTATAACTAGTGACAGTAAAGCAAAAATCGAGAGTACATATTCATTGCAGTTTAACTAATTTTAATACATATTTTTATTGTGTTAGAAAATTGTGTTTATTGTATAATCTAATTAGAATCATTTGATTTTGATTTTTGGGGTTGTTTTGTTTTGGTTTGGTTTTGGAGACAGGGTTTCTCTGTGTAGCCCTGGCTGTCCTGGAACTCACTCTGTAGACCAGGCTAGCCTCAAACTCAGAAATTCACCTGCCTCTGCCTCCCAAGTACTGGGATTAAAGGCGTGTGCCACCACTGCCTGGCATTTGAATCATTTGAATAGCTTTGTTCTTTTAAACAATCATTTTTTTTAAAGCCTCTGGACTCTGAGATCTATTGAATGGAGTCAGAAGTAATTTTCAAAATAGAAAACGTAGCCAAAAGAGTGTTCCAGTTTGCAATAAAGAATATACTGAGTTTATGTGTTGACAGCTATCCCCACAGCCCTTAAGCTTAATTTGAATCAGAAAAACATGTTTCCTCATCTCCTCACATGACAAATAATTGAATACTGAGGGGCTATCACAGAAATTGCCCAACATTCTTTAATACATAAAGTATTGTTTTCAGAAAGTTAAGACATTTTCTTAGAAACCCATTTTGGCTGGCTTCATGTAGTGGTGTAAAGGTTTGGACACTTTACAATGAAGAGGGACAGAGGGAAGTGTGGGTTATTTATAACACACATTGTCTGGATTAACTTCCTGTGAATAGAAAGGGCCAGAAGATACTCTCATGGGGTAGTGGGATTCTGGGTGGTTTTAATTTATTGCATTTAATTTAGTGAATGAACAAATAAATTAATAGATGAGACATCTCCTGTCAACTTGTGTTGAAACACTGTGATGAATCCTGTCCTCCTGAGTGAGTAGTGGCCACATCCATCCATTTTGTATTTCACCAGAAAAAAAAAAACCTCATTCTTAATTTTCTCTAAGGTATACACATTTCAAATTTATTGTATTGTAAAACAAGAGATACAGATCTTAAATACTACTTATTTATAAACTTCTGACTTGTCAGAGCTTTTAGCAGATGGGATCATTCTATTGCTTCTTCCGGAAGGGAAGGTTGATGTGCGAACCGTCTACTTCTTTACCCTCAGTCACTCTGGGGCTCATGGAAAAGTATCTCCTCCCATGGTCATATTCCATGTTGAACAGAAAGACTCTCTTCCTGTGTGTCCATGAACCAGCCATCTTACTGGGATGTGGTGTTGTATAGAAAGGATGACCTTTTCAAAAATGCTTTTTGAGGCCCTGAAGCTGTTCCCCGTTCCTGCTGGTAATTCCTGAGTAACTGATGTGTGTGCTCCGAGGGAAGAGTAGACTTCAAGAATGACTGTAATTTTGTACGTTCGTATTATATGTACACTAGAATATCATAAGTTTTTATTTGTACTGTGTCTCCTAAAGCTATAATTTAGGATAGTGTCAATGTTCTATGTTATTTCTAAACAGTACCTAGAAACTTCTGTTCTGAAACATGTTGAACTAAATGGATTTAGGCAGTCTTCTCTGTGTGTGTTCATTCCGAGGGTTTCTGGGATCTAACCTGCTTACCTGACACGCTCACTAATAGGGCTGAGTGGCTCCAATGCTTATTAATGTGACGACAGTTCAGTCATCACCCCAATCCACAAATGTCTACATTGGTGTGTAAATAAATCAACCTCTTTATTTCCATGGAAAAATCAGTGGGTAAAAATGATGAGATTTCTTAATCTAGGCAAAGCAGTTAAAGCTGAATGATAATGTCATTTGCTTTAGATAGAAAGGCAAGCCTATGAAACTACCTTAGATATTTGATACTTTTTCAGCCTCCTGACTCTAGAAACTGATCAACTATAATTATTAGTGCTGAGTGTAAAAAAAAAAAAAAGTTAATTTGAAGTTTCATATGCTTGGAAAAAAATCTATCTCCAAGGCATTCTGCATTGATAAGTGCTTCAGCCCATCCTGACTGTCCCCGTCTTCATCATCTTGTAGTGTCATAGTCTTGGAGTGACAGTCACAGATTTATCACAGGGCTGGTGGTTGAGAGATAGTTCTGGCAATCCATGTAACAGCACTACTACAGCTAGAAGCTAGCTTCCCTGGGAGAGACTAGAAACACACAAAGTCAAAATGTGGATGGGGTGAAACTCTGAACTCAGGAGGAAAGTGGTGAACCCAGACCTAATTTTCATTTAATCATAAATGACATCTAGTGATATAATAAAAAGTAAAAACGTAATAGAAATTAAAATATAATAAAAATGTAAGACCTTCTGGAGGTATAACACTATCAGATTCTAGCACTGAGCCAGAGGGAGCTGGTGAGTGAAGGGAAGTCATGTGACTTTTAAAAATACCATTAAGAATCCTGAACTCTTAATAAATAAACCTAATTTTGAAGGACAAATTTTTCATTATGTATATTCTTCATTTTATATGTTTGTAAATAAATGGCATTTGTAGGTGGCAATTTAACCAAACTTTTAGGGCAGCCTGTATAATTATCATAGGAGCTAATTGTCCAGCATTCAAAATTGATAAATGAGCAAGGCTATAATTGAATAAAATGGACAATTCCTTTGAATGTGGCAGTTATATGTCACATCTATAGGAAATAGGGAATACATATAAATACTTAAAATATTTGGTATGTAGGCTAAATGTTAATTAGTTTGACTTAATCATTGAACATTCATGTAATTATAAAAAAACATGTTATCCCTACAGTTGTCTCTGCCTTTTGATTATAGTGGTCTAAAAATTAATGGAAAATTCCAGAAATGAACCAGTAATGCTTTAAAATATGTCCTTATAGCATATTGTTATAACTTTACTATTAATTGTTGCTGGGACTCTCCCTGTACCTAATTTGTAAGTTAAGTTTTATCTCGGGTATGTATTGGGGAAAGCCATATGCTGGGTTGAATCTGCAGTTGTCAACTCCCAGGGGAGTTCTTGGAACAAATCTTCCAAGGGTAAGCCTCGGGAGGATGGGCTATGCACTATAAACGTCTACAATTTGTGTTGGTCAATTAATTATATCTTAACAGATCTACAGAAAACAGTTTAGATTCATTGCGATGGGGTACAAAATCAGTAGAACTTTTAAGAAGGGAAGAAACAGAATTAGGTTAGCATTTTATAAATACAAATTTGACATTGTTTTGAATAAAGGCATGATTATTTTCAAAAATAGAACACAAAAAGTATTTATGATAACTTGGTCACATTACTTTTTCATAGATTTTTGCGAGACTTTGTTTTGAAGTAGGTAAAGGTTCTGTGCAAGGCTATGAGCATTACACAGGTCTATCTAAGTATGTCTGTAAATACATAAATATACACAAATGCAAATCTTGCTAAAGAATGAGAAAATTCTAGTTATATCAAAGTCATCACAACAAATTATATACCCACGATCAGCTTCATTAGAAGTTTTAACCTTGATTTTGCCTGTTTTTAAAAACAAAATGTCTAAAATTTCAGATGATCTGTAGTAACTAAGAAAAAATTATTAGCTTAAAAGGACTTTTTTTTAACTACACATGAAATGAAGTTTATAAGCAATGAAAACAAAGGCAAGGAGATATGAATATACACATTTTTGGTTAACGGATATACATAATAAAAATAATAGCAAAAATGCTTCTCTATTTTTTGGAGTTCAAATTGACCATGCTGGATGGATTTTTATAGGGCATATATTTGTTCATGACCCCTAGTGTTAGGAAATTCTGTCCTGTTGGAGAGCTAGTCCCTTGTGGAGCCTGTATCCCTGTTAATAGCTACAAGGTCAATGGAGCCGCTAAACAGTTTGTATTACTGTCAGGGTGGCCATGAAAACACCACCTGCTGCAAGAGGGCTTGGCAGCTGGGTCAACAGGCACTGTGGGAATTTATCAACTTAGGGGGGCCACTTGCATAAAACTTTGACTGATAAATTGGGACTCCACTGGCTTGCTGGATGAAAGTTACTCTTATGTATTCTTCAGAATGACAGAGCTGCCTGTGCCCTCCATACACAAAAGACTGGTTTACCTTTACAAAGAGATTTTTCTCTAAAACCAATTATTTTAGCATCCTGCATAATGAGGAGCCAGATTTTTTTTTTTTTAAATCAAACCACGGGCAGTAAGTGACTCCCCAAGGGAGTTGGGAGGCAGCAGACATAGGTTTGGATACTGATCACAGAGGACTCTTCGGGACACAGCATTTTT
Source organism: Arvicanthis niloticus (assembly GCF_011762505.2). Taxonomy (NCBI): domain Eukaryota; kingdom Metazoa; phylum Chordata; class Mammalia; order Rodentia; family Muridae; genus Arvicanthis; species Arvicanthis niloticus. The sequence continues at coordinate 7,924,910 of NC_047675.1, forward strand.
GAAGAATGACCTTTCAAGCTTGGAATTTGCATTGTTAATTTATAGGGCCTGGTGTCTTGGTGGAAGAAGGGCTAAGCAAGGTGTTGAAATACAGGAAGAGTGGGTTTAGAGAAGGCAAGGCATGGTGTGAGGCATGGCTTTGCTTTCCACATTCCTGCAGAACTAACCCTGGGAACATCTCATGGTCAGAACTAAAGCACTTTGGTTCAAGTTTATCTGAAACAAAATTAGAGTCTTGTGCTCTGTAGAGGTAAAGCTTCAAAGTCACACACTGTGTTAGAACTTTTAAATTTCTGCCACTGTCAGGGAGCACTTGATCCAATCCTTTTAAATTTGTTCATTCATTCATTCATTCCAGTGTGCCAGAGGTTCGAGCCACAGCCCCTATTTGGAGGTGAACAGCTTTGAGGTTCTCTCCCTCTACCTTTTTAAGGTGGGACTTGAACTCAGGTATCAGGCTTCTATTTCAAGTGCCTTTGCCCACTAAGCTATTGCTCACACACTTCTAAAATACTTAATTAATTCTGGAAAGAGTTAGTAAAGAGCAAGCATGTAAGAAATGACTCGACTGTCTGAAAGGCTGTAAGAGCTTTGTCAAGCTACAGGGACACCTGCATCTTAATTTTGGAAGGGAAACTGAAAGGTTGAAAAAGTACCTGAAAATGATTATGGAATGCAAAGAATGCGGCCCAACAAGTCTAGAGATTAGAATACACTTTAATTATATTATTTAACTCACATCAGAGTCCCGTGTAGTCAAGATGTAAGAGGCAGGAGGCTCTAAGTTTCTGATGGACCAAGGGGCACAGCATGCTAAAAATTCGTGTGCTGTTTAATTTCAAGGAAGATAAGACTGAGCATCATTGGGTAATATGAGAGTCACTGCCCAAATCATGTGCCCAGTATGTCTATGTCTGTCCCCTGGAACCTCCAAGGGCAGACAGACCACAGGGCCCACTGAATTGAGTACTAGAGAGTCTGGGAACCCAAAACTGACTGGCATTCTCCATTCTGAGAGAGCCAACTTTCCCAATGCTGATGATGTCCTTGAAGTGTGTTCAGTGTTTTGGCATAAGACAGATTCATTCCTGATCTGTCTCCCCAGGGAAGGCTTTTCCCTAAATAACTTGGGAAACCTGGCCATATTTTATTTTTAAGTTTTCTTTGTGGATGATGACCAATGGGGGAGGGGAAGGGGAAGAAAGAAGGGTAATGACAGCAAGATATAGATATATGTCTGTGTAGGAAATATACAAGAAGCCCCATTATTTTATACACTCACTTAAAAGTTGATTAATTAAATTTAGTGACCTTTACTTCTTCTAAAAGGCCTGCTTCTGAGAGAGCTGTTCCACCTTAAATAATTTTAAACTTATTCAAAAGATTTTGCAGTTTACAGCTTTAGACTAAACTGTCCTCACAGATCGGAACAGCAATATTGTAATCTCATGTGTTTTTGCTAGATTTGATTAGGAGTTATTACATTTTATTTCTAAGTTCATTTAGTGTGTGCATGTGTAAAAAAATGTAACATAAATACTGTGGTAAATACATAACTTCTATGATACCTAATATAGAAATATCTCAAATTGCAATTTTGTAGTATTCTCTTCCAGGGTCATAGATCAATTGACATATGAAAGTTATTTTGAAAATATTCTAACAAATTTAGGGGATTCTGTAATCAAAAGACAATGAACTTAACTATTCAATTTGAGTTAGATTTTTAAAATAACGAGAAATACCCATATATGCATGCACATGAATTTTTAAGTTTGATGATATTTTTTCTTCAATTTTAGAAAAATACTTCTACTCTGCCTGACCACTTGAACATGCCTATGCTAGCGGTTAACTTGTGGGCCCCAAATAATTTTTCCTGTGCAGAGGTGTCAGCTCATATAGAACACCAGCCCCTCTTGGGAAAAACATTGCAATAATAATCACTGGCATTCCCACCAAAAGAGTCAGAGAGTCCCATTAGCTTTCTTACACTCAGTTTAACTTAGAACATGCTGATGCCTCTGTAGGAGGATGGGGCTTTGGGATTCTATTACTTCCCCCACCTCTGCAAAGCAAACACAGATCTTAACCCTGGCCTCACACATGACATGAATCACCAGAAACAGGCCCCATAATGAGTAGCCAGGCCTTCAGGTATGTCACTCAGAGACCACCCTACTAGAGGGGGCCCTAAGATCACAAAGCCAAGGTCACTCATGGCAACCCTGGTAATTAGATCCTAATAATAGATTGAAGGTGTAAAACTCACCTCTACTCACCAACAGACTAAACAATCCAGATCAAGAGAGATTGGGGGGGGGGGAGGGGATTCATTACCCTACTATGGGGAAGCTTCAAAAGCTGATCAGTCTTGACAACATAATGACACAACAGTGACCATTTTGAAACTAATTGCCTGAGGTCTGGGTGAACCCCCTGAGCCCTCTCTGCAGGTCATTAAAACGCTCTGTTCTGAGCTCACATTAGTTTGGCTTGTGTCTGTGTACCAGTTTCTGCACCTTCCAGAGTGTCTGACAGTCTTGCTTCTCTTTGCTTTTCTCAGAGGACACTGATTTCACACTACAGAGGAAAACCCTTGCTACAGCTACATGTATGACAACTAGCATGTCTCTTACTGTGAAGTGAGGGCATGTTCTCAGTGAGCAAGGGACAGAGACCACTTCTCATTGAGTCTCCTCTTTGTGGCACAGTGGCCAATGCTAATGTGTATTTTTCTCAGGAAATTTCTTTTTTTATAGAAAAGGCAGTCTGTACAGTTACTAATCCATGGCTTTTTCAGGAAAATACACGACTAACAACTTACGAATAGGGTTTTAAGAATTGAAGAATGCCAGGCTGGAGAGATGGCTCAGTGTTTAAGGGAACTGGCTGCTCTTCCAGAGGACTTTGGTTCAATTTCCATGACACCCTTACACAAACATACACGCAAGCAAAATGCCAATGCACATAAAATAAAAATAAATAAATTATTTGTTAAAAAAAAGAATTGAGGGAGCTGGAAAGCTGGCTCAGAGGTTAAGAACATTGGCTGCTCTTCCAAAGGTCCTGAGTTTAATTCTCAGCAACCACATGGTGGCTCACAGCCATCTGTAATGAGATCTGGTGCCCTCTTCTGACTTGCAGGCATACATGCAGATAGAACACTGTATACATAATAAATAAATAAATAAATAAATAAATAAATAAATTTTTTTTTTTTTTAAAAAAGAATTGAACAAGGTCAATGCCTTTGGCTAACTTTCCTATCACTAGAATTGATTCTCTTGAGAGAAACTTCAAAGAAGTTTGAAATGATGTTGGTGGGTAACAAGTCCTAGTTAGCTCATATCTATAGAAATGCTTAGGTCCAGTATGAACAACATCCATGTGACAGCGTGTAGTTTAGCAGCTTCTGATAGTTCAGCTCTCATATTGGAAACCTGATGATTCAGAATGACAGCAGAACTGTGTGTGCTGACCTTGAGGTGGGTAGATGGGGAGGGAGCTGCAGCTGAAAACCTGCACACACACACATGCTGTAAGCATGTATCAATCTGTGTATGCATGCTCACATGTCTGTGGTATGTGTGTGTGTGTACACATGTGTGTACATATATGTGTGCGGAGGCCAGGTGTTAACACTGAGTATCTTCCTTGATCCTTTTCCACTTCATTTACTGAGACAGGGTCATTTGCTGAACTGGGAGCTCACCGGTTTGACTGTCTAGCCAGGCATCCTGCCCTGGGGATCCCCTCTCTGCCTCCCAGATGCTGGGTTGTATACAGCCATCCTGCCCACTCCACACTTATGTGCGTTCTGGGGCTCTGAACACTTTCCTTCATGCTTTCAAGACAACATTTTATTTACTAAGCCATCAAAATACACGCTTTAAAGGACAAAAACTTTCAAATCTTCCTTTTGCTGAACCAAAGAACACAGCAGGCCTCTAGCTTTCATTTGCTTGGTTAGAACAGTCTTCGTGAGTGCTATGAGTGTCTGACAGTGTTGGAATTTGGCTGGGCTCAGATGCTCACTGTTAAAATAACTTAGCTCACCCAGCTAGCAAAAATCACACGAAGGAGGCTCTATATGCTAGAACCGTCCTCATTTTCTCAAAATTAAAGGTTCGGTTGCTTTTCTAACACAAGAGCTGAAGCCCTTGCCTGCCATGCTACGGTCTTCTCCTGACTTTTAACTGGGAATGTTGGTCCCACAAGTCCAAGTCAGCTCAGAAAGGATAAGAATGATCTGAATGAGCTTTTTGAGTCTTTCAAGGTCAAGTGCATCCTCGTCCTGGGAAGGGTAGAATGTTCACTCCAGCGGGTTGCAAACTGTGCCTTGCCTGTAACACCTCTGAGTAAACTAAAGCAGCTGGAGAGTCGAAATTGAGTGGACTCAAGAGAAAAAAGAAATTTACCTTTTTGGGTCTATGATCTTGTAGAGTTTTCCACTGTGAGTCTGGGTCATACTCTTACTGCTTGATAGAATGTAAACCTCTCCTGTTGAAAGAGAAATAATGCAGAGCAAATTGATAGCGTGACGTCACAGCCAAGCAGCTATCCTGGCTCTCCATCCATCCCCAGGAAGACCTGATGCCTGCAGGTTGTGACAGCACCTTGTAACTCCACCTCTGTGGACCCACCACCTCCTCCCCACGCCCAGCCTGTTCTCATTCAGGAGGATACTGCTTCTCACCTGGACCATAGCAAACAGCTTCCTCCCTGGGACCCTCATCTCTGCTTCTGGTCTGTGTTTATTCTAACCCCAGTGATTCTCTCAAGAGTGAAAGGATATAAGTTACCTCAACTGGGATCATCCTGCTTTCTCATGAAGATACCTGGATAAACCTCTCCCTTTGTCCCTTCTTCCCTTTTCCTCCTCTCCATTCCCTTACCCTCCCTCCCTTTTTTCCATCCCTTCCCTTCCTCTTCTATCTTCTGCCTTTCTCTTCTTCCCCTCCCTGGTGATGCCCAGAAAGCAAACCCAGAGCCTTGTATTCCAGCCAAGCACTCTGCCACCAGTGCTCATCCTTAGTCCTAGTTCTTCTCAAAACTAAAGCCTGCCAATGACATTAAAGTTATACAGCAGACCTAATGAATTAGAAAAGTGTAGCCTTTTGATTCCTTTGAGTACAGTACAAGAACATTAAAGAAAAAAAACTCAGGTATAAACTGTTTCCCCTCTGGAGCAAGAGCAGACAAATCTCTTTCCTAAGTATTATATCCCAGCGTCTCAAATATATCCTGTACCTGTTTCTGGAAAGAGTTGCCTGAGTCCTTTATCAATCTAAACGAATGGCATGGGCCTATTTCTGTTGATGTCCCAATTTTAATGTATAAACAAAATCCACCTGGGCTTTCATTACAGACAGAGTATTCTGACTTAGGAGAGAAACATATTCTTTCCTTTTTGTGCCTTAAAATTCATTTCTGAGGCTGAAGGATCCTAGTCCTCGTGGTTGGTTAGGGAGTAGTTAAGAAAAATACCACAAAAGCTACACCGAACTCTGTAATTTAAAACAGCAGACAGTACACAATTTCACTTTATAACTAATCACCTTCCAATTTCAACTCCCTTTACTCATTAGGCTCTGTACATTATTTTAGCTCATGGTTTTGGGATTGTAATGTGTGTTAGCCTGGCTCTGTTACTGGTACAGTCATCATGGCAGGAGTGTATGGCAAAGAAGTCCTGTTGCCTTCACAGCAGCCAGGAAGCAAAGATATGGAGAAAACCAAGATTCTAATACTCCCTTTAAGAACAGTTTGGGGCTGGAGAGATGGCTCTGAAGTTGAGGGCACTTGCTGCTCTTGCAGAGGATATAAGTTCAGTTCCTTGGGCACTAAGCATGCACTGGTGTACACTCATACATGCAGACAAAACATCATATATACAAAATAAATTTATTTTTAAAGAACACCAATTTCCCACAACTAAGGCTCACCTGCTAAAGCTATAACCCCCTCCCAACAACACCATGACATGGTAATGAAGCCTTTAACAGACATAGACTCTATACATTGATACACATGCCAAAAATATTGTCACATAGCCAATGAGGTAATTTCTGTTCTATTGGCAAGGATCGCTACACCTCAAATTATTTTGCACAGTTTTCATTCTCAAATCAGCAAAATAACAATAGAGAGGATAAGTTAGCTTCAGATTCTGCCCTTTGAAAATATATTAAAGAGTTGTGGACAAGTGGAGTAGACAGAGAATAAAATTATCATCTTAGCACAGGGATAGATAGATTGAGAATAAAAGGATCATCATGTAACATCGTGAAAATATCAGTAGTTACAAAAAGACTCTCCCTTTGGAACTTAATTTTTCCCTTGTTTCTGCTTTTTTAACTTTTATATAATCTCTGAGATATAAACAAGGTATAAAGACCCTTTGCAGAAAGGTTACTGGGAAGGAAGGTATAACTTTACCATCTTAGGATTCTCTGGGAGGTTGCTTTTGCTGTGGGTACATTTCGAACAAATGGAAGAAGAAACTGTCATTCTATAGGGCAGAACAAAGTATTCCAAGCAAGGGGTGAAACTGGAACAAAATGGGGCACTAGACATGGTACCTAATTCATCTTCTCCAAATCCCAAGATGTGACCTGAAAAGTAGCCTCGACAGGAGCCACTGGCGCCCAGACAGAGCGGCTTTTCTTGCCATTGCTTGGTCACTGGGCTTTGCTGGAGGGTTAAGAAATTCCTATAACAAAACAAACCACAAAACACAATGAGAATACACCTTGGTTTACTGTTGGGAGCCGCAGTGAGCCATGTCAGTATCCGCCATTCCAAGATGGCGCAGACATCGTGTCCTCCCACTAGTAAACAATTAACTGCACAGCTGCAAAGGCAGAAAGCCCGCCAAAGTCACTGGCCAATCCCGAGGCGTAATATTGGGTAATGAGTGAACAGCCAATCAGAAGTGAACACGTCACTCTAGGGTGTATTTAAGCTGTGCCTCTTCCTGTCTTTGGCCCTTCGGCGTCTTTCCACATTAGCTGATACAGAGTAAAGCCTCGCTGTGGTGATACCCAAATTCCGTGTCTCTCCTATCTCTCTTCCACCCGCGAGAGGGGACACGGGAGGTGCTCGGAACAGTTTACAGGGCACTCTAAGATGTTTTAGAGTAGACTTTGCAATGAGGAATTGTCACACCAAAGACACCACTTCTCAAGGGACAGGGAATATACTCTGCAGTGTACAGGGACACTATGAAAGTACCAGATGAGGATTAGGGACTTAAGATAAGATGTGGTTTAGAGGGGGCATTGAAAACAATTCAAGAAAGAGAGCCACTCAACACTAACTCCCAGAGAGGACACTTTCCAGGTGGCTCTCAACTGCAGGCTGTAATGCACGGGAAGGGATGGGTACAGCACAGGATTGGTTCAGTTCTTTGCCTTTTGCAGAAGCCAAGCACACTAGGGCTCCTCTTGCCTGAGTGTCAGCAGCTCAAGAAAGAACCTCTCAGCATGGGTTTCCTCAGCTTCTTATCATCACCCACCGTGAGACCTTGAAAATTTAGGCTATATTTTTATTTTGTAGTAACTACTTATCATATTGCACGGTGCTTCTCAAGATCCTGAGGGTTTGGCATTCCCAAAATTTGTAGTCTTCCAGAATAATATTTTTAGAACAGCTTTTAGAATTCCTTTAAAACAAGTTTGGGAATTAGGGTGAGAATAATGGGAAAAGTCAAAATAAATGGAAAATCCCTCAGAGGACTTTGTTGCCTTTAAACATTGGCCCTGTTGAAAAGAGTCTCCTTGGAAGCATCTCTTTCTTCAATTTAACTTCCAGATGCGGGGAAACACCAGGAAGTAGTAACATTTGTGTGTTCAAGGTCTGACTCTGGGGGATAGACACTCGGATCATTTTTGGTAGTGTGCCAAGCAATAGGCCTGTCATTTGGTCTAACGACTTGTGGTGTTAGGAAACATACCCATTGCGATCTCCAAACACATAGCTGCCATACAATCTTTCAGATTGGCAGCCTCTGTAAACAAATCCACCAACCAAAGGGCCGTTACTGAATGGCTTGAATTCTAGAAGAGATGGCTCACTTTCTGGAAAAAAAAATAGTATTAGAGCAAATGAAACATTTCCAGGAGTAAAAGTGGTACAGACCAAGTAATGCACATAATAACAACTTAATTCCATATTGTGTTTCATAAGGCGAGACATGGACCCTGTTCAGACATACTGATGAGAATAACGAAACTGTTTCTATGGCAACAAAGCTCAAGCTTTAATGAAATGAAAGCGCTCACCAGGACAGTTTTAACTGTCAGGATACACCAAGATTCCAACCCAATCCAAATCTAAATATTTTGAAATCATTGTTATTTACTGTAGAACCAAAATACTTTAAAATTTGAGTTTTGAACAATAAATGTCCACTAAAAAAATGGTTCTGCTTACATTTAGTAAATCAAATCAGACCTATCAAATCATATAAAATGTTTCAAAAGTTTTAAAGGTTCACACTTTAATGGAAATAAAAACATAGTACATAAAAGGTCTTTAAACCCACATTTACTGTATTCTTAAGAACACTGTTTCTTTAGTGAGGCATGTTAATGGTTCTGCCTATAGACTCACAAGGAAAACAATGTCTGTTCCAGACAGTCCTTCAAGCTACATGTGACAAATTCACCTGACAGTTACCTCTCATGCATTTAATGTCAAATAAGTCACAATCAATAGGTGGTACCTTACGGAAGAACCTTTGTAGCAACAGTCATTTTGAAGACCCTTTTCTTCCCACATGATTAGGATAAAGCTTGGAGAAGACAAGTTTTAAATACCCAACACCAGAACAGAAGATGTAATTGAATGACTAAGGTCACGAATACCAGAGTCAGGCTACTCCAGTTCATAGCCATCCTTTACTATTCAGATCTGTGTGATAACTAACCTTTCTTTACCTCAGCGTCCTCCTCTGTACAATGTGGCCTATAATAGTGCCTGTCACCTACAGTGAGTCTCTGAATGTCTTCACAATGGGAGCTGGGTGAACTTTGAATGTGTTTCAAAATATATAAATGTAAGTACTGTTAATACTCTAGATGGTTTTCTCTGGAAGTTCATTTGATTAGTAGAATTTAATTAAGTCTCCAGATATAATGAAAATCCATTGAATTAGTGTGGCTTGTTAGATTTTTTTGTTCAAACCATGTTATCCTTTGGTTTGGCTTTTATAAAGTATACACAAACACACAGAGAGAGAGAAAGAGAGAGAGAGAAAGAGAAAGAGAGAGAAAAAGTGAGAGAGAGAGAGAGAACAGAAGAGAAGAAGAGAAAGAGAGAGACACAGAGACACAGAGATAACCAGAAAAAAGCAAAGTAAAATAACCAAATACCACATGAACTAGCACAGTGGCCTCATTCTTAGTGCTAGGACAAATAGCCCTGTTGAATGAGTCAATAGAAGGAGCAATCAATTTAATAATCTCAATCTACTCTGCTCTTAAGTCCTAATAATGCTTAATATATCGTGGTCTTCAAAAGGGAGTAACGTAGTGCAGCTTTGAGAAATACTGAGTGTTTTGGACTTCATTATCCAACTTTTTTGTTTTTAAGTTCTCTGTAAATACTCCAGTAATCATGTTATTAAAAATAATGTTTAAACATTTTATTCCCATGACTTGTTTTTACAAGTCAATTAAGTTGTTTTCTCTAAAAGAAATTCATTTTAAAATTATTTTTATTAGAAACATTATTTTCCTAATTGCTGAGACTTGCATGTTGAATGTTCAGCAGTTCCTTACCTTTAAGGCTTATTTCTCTGTATATAAAATGTTAAGACAAGTTCTCCTATATCATAGTGAATAAGGAGAAATTCCTCACCTTGGGTCTTAGATGAGCAAAATACAGCCACTGACTTTTGAGACCATTAAACTATTTGAACCTACAGAGAACCATTCAATCCATGGGAAAGGTAATTAAGCAGAGAAACCCTCGGGGTGTAGGGAGTCCTTGAACCTTTAAAAATGGAGCGATTTACTCAGCGGCCTTTGCCAGGCCAGTGTTTTTGTGGTTTCTCAATGCTCATTACACAGACTCTTTTTCTCTAGTTAATATACTAAAACCAGTCTTTACTAAAGCAAAAGCAACCAGGTATGTTTCACTCACCATAATCTCTCCCTTTTATTATCTGTAGGATTCTTGCCGATGATCTGTTTTTCCCATTGGAATCTGAGCAAAGTATTGTTAAATTGATGTTTATATCAGTGGGATGTCGATCCACGGCACATCTGCATAATAAAGAGGCAGATACTCATTAATTTCTCCCAGGGTCTCTTCCTGACAATGAAAGGAACGCTTTGTGGGCTGGCTAGGATCCTATGAGTAATTTAGTTTGGATATTCTTGAAACCACTGAAGGAAACATCCTGCTGAGTTTGTTTACTCTATTGAAGCTAATGACCTCAGGAGTGTGTTTCTTAATTCTTCTGGCTATCTTTCTTCTAATGAATGTTCTCACTATCTTAAGAACCTTTGTTAGCCTATTGGTAAGTATTGCCTCATGTATAACACATTGGCAGAGTTTGAAAATATGAATCAATACTACCATCAACTCATCTGTGCCACATAGGGTATGTAATTCATTAGTCTTAGAACTAGTGTTGTGTTTCTTACATAGAAGGCTTGCTTTAAAAAAGTGACATACATCTATTTACCAAACAAAATTCAAACAAAAAACAGTGTTCTTGCTATTTGGGAAGCATGTAGTCTTTGTTGTAGGGGTGAGGGGATACCATTGTGAGAATTACGGGGGTTTTGGCAATCTCCTTGGCCTTGATCCAGCAGATGACAGCAGTGTTACCCTGCTCTTAGCCCCTCATCCCAGTTGTGAAATCCAAAAATGTTTCTACACATTGTCAAATGTCCCCTGGAGGCAAAAGACATTCCACTGAGCAGTGCTTTTTGGGCCAACAAAATACATTAACTACTTATAAACCAAACCACTGGGCTATAAAATAAATTAAAAACGTTAAAAAAAAAATGAGAGCAGGGGCTTCAGAGACAAAGAGCCACTCAGCAATTATTATGACAAAACAAAACAACAACTGAGTGGTCCAAAGAGTCCAGTCACGACGAAGAAGCAGGAGATGGGACAGTTCAGCAGCAACAGGGCCTCCACTGTCCTCTGACAGTGACTCCTTCAATACAATATCTGGCAGGGCTGGAGACACGGGTATGGCATATTGTGACTTAATGAGAAACTTTAGTCCCTACAGGGCTAGAGGATTTTTTATACTACCTTTATTTATTTATTTATTTATTTATTTATTTATTTATTTATATAGAGAATCAGTGACAAAAAGAGATTTTCAACAAGAAGCAGCTCATGTTGAAGAAGAGATTGTCTTTTCCCGCATGAGTTGACTGGGGGCTGTGAGTGTCACGCCATCCTTACACTCACAGCTTCTAATGTGCAAAGGGAGCCAGACAGTGAAACGGATCAGCAGAGGCTATGATAATGGATAGCTGTAGCAGTCCACTTGTCTAAAAGCAACACAGAGTGCACACCGCCAAGCATGGCTGCTGCTGTCAACCAGGGACTCTTGGAGACAAATGATGTGCCAATGCTGTCTCATTAATTTCTCACTGAAAAAAACGCATCCTCCTGGAGATAGTGGTAAGTTGGGGTAGGGGAGGACCATGATAATGTGCACATAGGGCTTGCACCACTAATCTTTGCAACTTATCTCACATTCATTGTGAACTTATTAATTAGTCTTGAAACTAAAAAAGAAGATGGTGGACTGGGAGATGGACCCATAACAAGAATACTTCTTGTGCAAACAGAAGGACCTGAGTCTGATTCTCCATCATCCTCATGAAACTCAGACATGACACAAGCCTATAACCCAGTACTGAGGTCTATTGAGGGGCGTAATAGATAGGACAGAGCTTTCTGACCAGCCACCCTCACTGAAATATCTAACTTTAGGTTCAATGAGACATCTATTTTAAAAAATGAAGGACAAGAGAAAGCTGGATGATAGAGAGGGGACATCTGACCTCCTCCTTTGCTCTACATTCTACATGTATCAGTATGGGCGTGCATACACACCATGCACACAGATTTAAAAAAATTAAAGGTGCTGTACAGGCAGCTATCACATAGTACTACCAAGAGTAGTAGTACCTAGCTTAGTACCATAAGACAAGGTGCTTAATGACAGTGAGCTTTATTTATAGCCAAGAATGGTTTTTAGTTTCCTTTCTCTTCAGTAAGTCTCTCTCTGCCTGAGAGTCTCTGGGAAGGAAGCAGAATGCAAGCAGAATTTTTCTTTAGCCTTCAATTGCCAGAGGAGGCAGGGCTCTGTGGCACAGGCATCTTGCCACAAGTAGGTTCTGGAAAGGGCCTCATCCTGTGTTTTTGCACTGAGGCTTGGACCCCCAGGAAGGTTGCAAGAACCCTCCGGTGGGAGGGTGGTGACTCAGGCGGCTTCACTTCAAAGTGCTGCTTTGCGGTGTCTGTGCGTTCTGAGCTATAGAAATGGAATGTGACAGTTTCCCCCACATCCTGATCCCACCTTAAGTATTCCCTGCTGAACAGATTTTAAGATCTGTGGAGATGCCAAAAAGGAAATGAACTGTGGACTTGGGCTTTGATGGGGCAAAGATGAAGGGCACGAGGGATTATAAAAATAAAAAGTTTGAGAAATATTCACCTTGCACATAGTGAACACTCAATAAACATTAAATAGCAATAATAACTAAGCTAATAAATGAATGAATGTGGCCACATACCCCTCAGTCTGAATGATAGACCAGACTGGACGTGGTTTCCATCAGAGAATGTCTGTTAAAGTTCATAGAATTTTTAAAGTGTGCCTGAAATCCTCCACTCTATAGACTTCTTAGTTTTCTGTTCTTTATGGTTCATTATAGTATAAGCAGAAAACAGTAGACATGAATTCCTTTAGAATTTGTAAGTTTCTGAGGCATGAAAGATGCTAACATTTACCTCAACTCCTTGAAAATGAACACTACCTCATCATCTTGTATTAAGGGTAGTGATGACAGTAGGGACTGCCCAGGTGTGAGGTGTGAAGTGCCGTTCTTTGTCCTCTTTCCGTGGACTCTTATATAAGCCCAACAGAGTCCTTAGAACACACTTGTTCCGGCTCCTGTTTAGCATATGTGGTATTGTATGAATGTACCCCACCATGCTCACATCCTGGGACCCTAATCCCCACTGCAGTCTGTTGTGCAGACAGGATTCAGACTCTGTACTGTAAGAGCGGTTGGTTACTGTAGGAATATGTTGCACATAGGAGGATGAGTTTGGCAACTTTTCTGTTTTCTTCCCTCTCCTTTGCTCTCACCTTCCACCATGAGATGAGGAAGAGAGAAATCTCTCAACAGATGCTGAGCAGGTGCTAGCATCATGGCCTCCAACTGCTCAGCATCCAGAACTGTGAGCCAAAACCCATATACTGTTTGTAAATCACCCATATGTGGTATCTTGTTGAAACAGCTTACAGCAGACCAAGTCAGCAAGGAAGATAAAATTTAGAGGGATTTAAAGAAAGAAAGGCAAAGGTTAACTAATAATCTTGGAAGTTTTCTCTATGAACTTGAGTTTCTGCTTGTCTAGTCTTCTTTAATCTTCTTCACACATGAATGACAGAAAGTGGGCTAAGTAGTTGTTTAGTTAATGGCTGGTATGATTTTAGAGGTACAAAGTGATACTACCCCTTGCTACTTGGTAGCTGAATATCTTCTTTTTCTTCCTAGATCTCAAACCAGTCTTGTTTTGAAAGCAGGGATGAGATGGGCAGATGTCCTCACCTGCCTGGATCATGGAGGCCGTGGGCAAACACTTCTGGGGGCTGGTTGGTGCTGTTGAAGTGGGGGTTACTCCGTGGTATGGAATAAGGCACATTGCACATGTCAGTGTCCACGTCCAGCCTCAGCACAGAGCCTGTGAAGTCACTGAGAGATTGAAGGGGAGTGAGTACACGCAGGTTGTTTGTCTCGCTGCCCTAACAAGAAAGAAACCATCCCTTCAGTTTGACTCAAAAGTTCTTGATTTCCAAATTTCATGTGGCAAGAAGTGAGACTAGGAAAAGTTTGGGTTCTAGATGTGGGGTGGACTAGGATGTGGAATAGTGGGCTGCTTGCTCTTCGTGTGTGTGTGTGTGTGTGTGTGTGTGTGTGTGTGTGTGTATGTGTGTGTGTGTATGTGTGTGTGTGTGCATGCGTTCATGTGTGTAATCTGTCCTCTTTCATCTTTGCCAGTCTATGTATTTTATGTTCCCCAAGACATTAGACAGAGTGTGGGGCAGCAGCACGGATGGATGGGGGTGGGGGAGCAGCTGGGCCCAGAGGAAGAGATACATAGTGCTTGTGTGGCAAAGCAGCATTTGTAGCAATAATTTTCTTAGGACAAACTTCAGCATAAAATAACCTCATGTTCAATCACTAGACATAATTTCCAGTTATTGGTTCAGACCCCTGTCCTGGCATTGAAATCACGTTACTGTCAAAAAGTACTGGCTGGTAAGCAGCCTGTTACCTTAACCCATCCATCTCTTCCATGTCATCCAGTGTGATCATACCATCCCCAAGGATGATATACAAAAAGCCATCGGGACCAAAGAGCAACTGTCCTCCAAGATGCTTCCGGTGGAGTTCGGCAACTTCCAGAAACACCCTGGCTGTTCTCACATCGACTTGGTGGGGATTTTTCCTGCATGATGGAAAGGAGAGAACGCCATGATATTGCAGGTATAATGAGAACTCACTGGAAAAGAAGGGGTGTATAGACACACAACCACACTTGAACTAGAGCTCATCGGAATGACAGCCCATTAATCTCTGTCTTAGGAACATGGTTGAAGTTGAAATAATTGAGAAAAAAATACCAAAGACACTATTTTATTAGATTTCTTTTACACACATACATGCACACGCACACACACACACACAGAGAGAGAGACAGAGAGAGAGAGAGAGAGAGAGAGAGAGAGAGAGAGAGAGAGAGAGAGAGAGAGAAAGAGACAGGCAGAGAGATATGCACACACGGTGTTTTAAGTCATGGGATGGTTCTGCTCTAATTACTAATTTATGGCAATAAATTAGTAATAAATAAATAATAAATAAATAGCCTGTGAAGAGATGAAGAAGAGAAAAGAACACACAAACTTTGATCTTCCATGCACATTAGTTAGTGATACCTGGATACTGTGTATTCCACAACCCTAAGAATGTGGTCGTGAGGCCCGATAGCCCACCGTTCCTGGTTGGTAGTATAAGACACATACAGCTTTCCATTTTTCTTGTAATTGGGATGAAATGCCAGGCTTAGCAGACCCCTTTCGTCTCCTCCCTGCAGTCAGATGGAAAACACAAAGAATCATGAAGTTAATTATGTTCTTTATTGTGTTTCAACTGGAACCCGGAAAAGAGTCTCTTTCTTTCTTCTGGGTAATCTTTGCCCAACCTCTTTTCTTTTCTCCTTTGCCTACCACACAGAAAAGGATTATAAAAGACGTCTCTATGTGGTGTTCTTTAAAGGTTAGAACAGGACAATTGTCCTGTGCAGTTACGTATGCATGAGACCCTTATGCCACTTTAATCAAGTGATTTGTGCATGTAATCTTGGGAATTGGGGAGAGCAGTTTAAGCGCTGTGAGAAATTCTTTACTGGGTTACAAGGTTGCTTGTAGTGCATGGGAGACAAATAAAAATGGTTCACAATCAACAGTTACTTCTAATCCAGCTCACCAAAAAACCTAAAATCTAGTGTGTGCTGCCAGCTCCCACTGTCTCGGCAATATGTTTAGAAAGCAGTTAAATTGCTTGTGTAATGTATAAACCTTTGTTTCACCCGGAGGCATCGACATCAGTTGTCACAACGATGGTGGTCTGTACATTATAGCTAGGTAACAACGGCTTTGGCCCATCTACACAGAGAGGAGGTATTTTTAAGTACATCCCTAACTCTGCAGAAAGTAGAAGAATGAAGAGCTGGGAGGAGATCGAAAGGTCAGGACCAGAATCAGGGTGGGGAAAACACTAGAAAGAAAAGGGGATGCTAAGAAAGAAAAGAAAAATCTCAAACAACTCTTTTGTTATTATATGAACGTCAAAGACTGTATACGTTAGACATGCCAAATGCTAAAGCAATTAAATTATCATCATGTTGTGAAACAGAAAGACACTTTATCTTCATTTTCTGCTAATTCAGCTTGTGGAAATTCAATATGATCCTAGCATCTGCTTTGTCCCACAAGTAGTCAAGGAATGTCTATCTTGGAATCAAAGCGTCTGAAATTATCTAGATCAGAAACTTAAATTCCATGTTCTAGGAAATGAGTGAACATTTTTCTTTGCAGTCTGGTGAGTCACCCACAGCAGTGGTGGCATCCTTTGTCAGACACTGAATTCTGCAACCTCTCATCCTCTACTTATGCCTGTCATTTCACATCTGCTTTGGCAAAATACAGGGAGAAATTAATTCCTGACATGTTAAATGGGGAAAACCCTACAATGCCAAAGCTTTGCAGACCATGGTCAGTAAAGGTTGACCATCATGTTGAGTCCTATTACACAGCATTTGTCACCAGCACCAAACAGCACTGGGTGCAACTTATGTGCTACATCAGTCAGAGAACATAAAGTTTTAGGCATAAAATTCATTTCAATAAACTTGTTTGAATTGTTTCATGGTTCCAAGATAAATTTGTTTGGCTATGTAGCATCCAAAGTAGAAATAGTCAGACTCTGAGAGGTGCATTAATTATACACTGGCTGGAAATGTCTAGGACCTACTGAATCATTTATCCAAGCATTAACCTTTCCACACATTGCCATGTGCCTGATTTTAACTTTAATCATTAGAGTCAGATGCTAATGACTATGATTTATGAATGAGCCTCTGCTTTGTGTGGATTATTTTGTGATAATGATTTTAAAACAGACTCAATGCTGGTGTTTTACTGTTCTCATCACTGGAGATAAGTATCATTTGGATGTCTTAAGGGACATCAGAAGCCGAGATGTATAACCAAGAATTGAATGTACATTGCACGTTTCAACCACATTGACATTGCATGAGGAGGCCCACGGGTAGAATTTTGACCATTATTAATTCTCCTCCCCAGTATACTCCTCTCTAACCCTGTGGGACAGGTTAGGTGCTGCACATCTGCTTCACCAATGGCTGTGGTCACTGCAGAAAGCCTTAAGCACTTCTCTGTAGTCCCTAATCAAATAGTCAGAAATACAGCCAGAGGAGGAATGCAACAAGGCTCAGAATTGTGCTGGTTGCTTTCAGGAATCAGAGATGTAGAATGAACTGGTCACTGGTGGCCAAGTGGAATTGAGCTGCAAACATATGTACAAGCAGGAGTGGGCATTTGTTCACACCCATGAATCCAGGAGTATCACAGACACTTACTAAAGTGCCAAATTCAGAGAACAAGTGAGTTTTGAATGAAATAGATAATACATTTTTAAAAAGTCAAGAATTCCATTTTTTTTCAAGTTACAGGATTGATATTTGATTAATTTAGGATGTAGGATCTGCTCTTTCAAATTGCCTTCTGGATGTAAAGCTGTGTTCTGGTTGGTTTGGAAACTTGACTATTTAAGCCATCTCCAACAAAAATTTTTCCTGACTATATTGGTGAAAAAAATTTCATGTGTTGCATAAATTTCATGGCTGTCTCTAATAGCCAGCCAAGGCTCAGAGATTAGAAGGTCTGTTAACTCTCCTACAGAACCAAGAGACTAAAAAATATTTTCAGTGAAAAATATCAGTGACAGGTGGTTCACCTGAATTGGCTTTAACAGTGATGCTGTCTATTTAATTAAAACATGTTATAAGCAAATGCAAACCTGCCTTTGATGTCTGGCTCATTTTTCAAGGTTTACATGAAGAAGCATGCTGATTGGCACGGAAGGGTGACTTCATGCCTGGGCCAGGAGCCTTCTTACAATGACACTATCAGATATTTAAGGCTTTGAGTCCAAGTGACTATGCACACAGAGTCATGAGACACAAACTAGAAGCTAACAGGGCAAACGCTGCAGAACAGTTATCAGCAAAGCTCATGCTTAAGAGATTCCCAATCAAGCTAAAAAATAAAGGAAGTGAGGAAAGAAAGGTTTGCAAAAAATCCTCATGCTACTTTAAGTAAGATCACAGTTATGTGTTAGGGTTTCAAAATGGGCACACTTGCCTCTCTGACTAAAGGCTGGCATCTCAAGGTAGCATGCCTGACTTCCCTTCCCTTCCTCAACCCTCCAAATACTACGGAAATCTGGACAGCTCCACACCAACCACAACAGGATACTCAAAAGAGGATTGTTGAATGATTTGAGAACAATGTTCTTAAACCGTTTGGAATCTTGAGATTGACCCATGTTTCAGAGGAAGACAGTCAGAAAAGCTTCTCTGGGGACTTTCAATAAAAAGCCAGCTAACTGCCATTCAAGTCTTGGGAGCAGCCTCACAGGATATGAAATTAACTCCTCTAAGTCCTGAAGGCTTTAGTGGATCAGATCTCCCCTTGCAATGCTGGGATAAATTCTACCTTATTGAGCAAAGCAAAGTTCTAGCCAGCTGTGAAAGAATATTCTTCTTTGCATAACAAGAAACGTCCATTTGAGAAAGATAAGTAATCATAAGATGATTATAACAGAAAATACATTTTTTTTCTCTTTAAGGGAAATTTTGAGGTATTTATCTTTCCCTCTGATACTTTATGAAGAAAACTTTATATTTTCTTTTTAAACGTTTAGATGTATTTATCTTCATGTGTATGAGTGTCTTGCGGGCATGTTTGTAGGTGTATCACATGCATTCCTAGTGCTCCTCAGAGGTCAGAAGAAGGTATTAAAGCCCCTGAAGTTAGGGATGTCTGTGAGTTGTGGGTGTTGGGGTCAAAGCCCAGGTCTTGTGCAAGAGCATCAAGTCCTCCTATCTGCTGAGCCACCTCACTGACACCCTCCCTCTACTTTCAATATGGGCTAAACTTAATTTATTCTGAGTGTTCTCTTTCATTTTTTTCCATCCCCTTTGTGGAGTGCTGTCTTGAGTAGCTTAGAAAGGGGCAACATGGAACCGGAAGCCGGAAGCACCACTCTTCATGTGGGGAGCTGCATGAAACCGGAAGCTGGAAGCACCACTCCTCAAGTGGGGAGCAGCATGGAACCAGAAGCCGGAAGCACCACTACTCATGTTTACAGTTTTCCATAGTGTTCTTGTCCACGCCTAACTGACTGGCTGACTTCACGTTCAGACTTCCTTCTGCTGCAACCCTTACTGTCTACCATACTCTCAGTGTCTAGGGTTAGCGATGAGGGTATCTTTGAAGGAGGCGATTGTGCCTTCTGCATGAGCATTTTAATCTAGTTTTTCAAAATGGCCTCTACAGACAGGTGTGATTGCATGTGCCTGTATGTCCAGCACTTACAAGGCGGAGGCAGAAGTATCAGGAATTCAAGGCCAGCTGTCTTACATAATGAGTTTGAGACCGACTTGGGCTACCTGCTTCCAAACAAAACAAAAACCAGAAAAAGGGATTCTGAGCATATATGCCTTACTTTTATTAGGCATAACTTCGCCACCTATAACATGACCCTGTGGCACTCAGCAATGAAGACGCATAAATAGTCCTATAACTAGATTACTGCTGCCTTGACCATGAACAATTAACATTAATTGAGCAGATGTTTATTGAGTACCTACTAGGTGTCAGGTTTTGCTTAGCAGGGAGGATAAGAATTCTGGGTGCTCCAGGAGCAGATACCATTGTGATTTTCAGGGGTTTTGTTCCCACCACACTCCTCTAAGATGCTGATGTTTTTGAGTGGTTAAGCAATACTGCATCATTAGAAATGGCCATTTCCAAACAACAGGAGTTGCAAATAGATAAATATTTGGGCTATCTTTTCACCAAAGGTTGCTTTGTATGAATATCTGAGTTTTCTCAGATACACAGATTTAGCAACTCCAAGACTTATTAAGGAAAAGGAAAAGCTTGGCTTCCTGGCGGCTAAATTACTAATAAGAATTAGTCAAGTTTCTACAGACAGTCAGGCCATTCTCTTACATGTCACCAGAGCACAGGTAGGAGGGACAGCCTCAGGTAAAAGAGTTGTTCGCTTAATCCCCAAAGAATCTCTGAGACTTAAGAGCAGAATAGGATAGTGGCATCTTTAATCGTTTCTGTCACATGTCACATGACAGGACAGACGTCCTGTCAGGCTGACTTTCTCATTTCCTCTATCAGCTGTCACCCCTGGTATACAGAATGAGAGGGAAAAGAGGGCTAGCAGACTAGCAGACTTGGCAACTGATATGGCAGCTTCTTGTACAAACCCTTGCTTTCTGTGAGTCTAGAACTTTCTGTTATACAGATAAGAGAAAATAAGTAGGGTTTTTTTTTTTTTTTTTGCTTGTTTGTTTGTTTTTAATTGTCATTCCAAACACAATACCAGATTATATCTTTACAAAGCTCATGGCTGGAAGCAGATATATTTGTGATCTTGGTCTATACATTAAGATTCCATGTGAGCCTTGAGGGTTAGAATAAATGTTAGCAGAGCTGCCTTCTTTATTGGAGTCTCCAGGGGATACATTGCTTTTTTTTTTTTTTTTTTTTTTTCCCATTTCCAACTTTAGCAGCCTCTTTCATTCCTTAGTCCATGTGTTTTTCCTTCCATCTTCAAAGACAGCAATAGCAGGCTGAATCCTGAATCACATCAATCCAGTCCTCCCAGCCCTGCTTCTGCTTTCTGCTTTCAGAAATTTGTGAGCACTATGAGTCTGTCCAGATAACCCAGAATAGACTCCCTATCTGAGTGAAGGTTAGCACTCTTAATTCCTTTGTACTTTCCTGAGGATATATCTTGGTCAGGGACAAACCACAAGAATCATTTAATCTACCTTTTAAAATGTGATCCTAAGCATTTAAAACTTGAGTCTTTTTGGCCATAGCTTCTGGTGGTGGCACTTATCTACACGGTCACCAGAAGGCACAGAAGGAAAGCCTGTCATGGCACACCTGTTAATTTAGCTGTCAGCCTAGAAATTGATAGGATAAAAAGCAGAGAGGGTGGGGTACCTTTGGCAGCCGTGCCAAGGTTTGCTGCTGAGAAATTATGCCATGCAACAGATCTAGTGTCCTTACTTTTTGGAAGGATGGGAGAGCAGAAGGCCATTTTAGAGTGGAGACATGAGATAGAGATAGGGAGAAGGGGAGGGAGAGGGAAGAGTGTGAGGGAGTTGGGGGCCCATTTATGGGCAGCATACCCGGCACCTGGCTATAGCAGGTGGTGACATAAGCTGCTAGGTCTCTGAGAGCAGGCCAGTGGGGATACCTGATCACTAATAGAAACAATCCCAATGATCTTCAGAATGAGTGACAGAGGAGAAGACAGTTGTATAAAAAATATTTGTATGCATAACTTAATCAAGAGCAAAAGTCCTGTGCCAACTGCAGGGGTCCTCATGACCCAGGAGATATTACAAAATATGAGAATGCATGGCTGATGAGAAATCTCAGCATTTTAAGTTAAGACTTTATGTTTTTATTTTAAACTGTATCCTATATTATTTTTCTTTGCTCGCAGTTTTGAAATATACTGTAGGGTACTTTTTTTTTTTCACCTTTTGGAAAAGGTAAGAAACATTGTTTGTTAGCAGTTCTAAAAGTGTAATTTAATCTCTGAAGAAGAGCCAACTCCCATGGGGATCTTGAGAGAATTTATGGGAAGGAATACATGCATAACAAAAGGTACAATTTGTCTTTATCTCTAGTTCCTGGCCCAGAGTCCCAAAACCCTTGGAATTTCCTGAGTGATAGGAATGTCTTTTTATTTATAAAACACCCTTTCAATTATACCTGAGCTCTTGCTAATGGGGTGAATATTTATGGACCCCTAAATAGGTCAGGAGTGGAATTAGCAGCCTGAGAAGTCAACCCTGTGACCAGAAAATTGAACCCTTTAGCTCTCCTCTCCCCTCACCCTGAGAGGAACTGATGACTAAGTTCAATTACCAGTGGCCAAGCATCTAATCCATCTGTCCGTGTAATAAAATCTCCATTAAAAACTCTTGGGCTTTGGAGCTAGTTCAGTGGGTAAAGTGGTTGCTGAGCAAGTGTGAAGACCTGAGTTCAAAAACCCAGAGCCCACATAAAACTAGGTGTGGTCCCTGTAATCCGACACTACTGCTTCTGAACAAGAGGAGACAGGAGACTCCCCATGTGCTTACAGGCCAACACACAAAAAGAACAAGGCAGAAGGCAGGGACTCACACCTGAGGCTGTCCTGTGTCCTCTGAATGTATACCTGCCCACACTCACATGTTCCCTTTCTCTTCCTAAATGGTGGAGTCAAGTGAGGTTGGTGCTTCCATGTGCCAGAGGAGTATGTAATATAAGGTAATGGCCTGAATACGAGGAACTCTTTGGTTCAATGTATGTCCCATGGGAATACCTTTGAGATATTCTGAAGTTCAGTTTGCTAAAACATCTCCAAAAGATGAAAGAGTTCAATACAATTAAGTGGTTTGAAACACAGTCTCTTTGTAATGATAAAGGAACAAAACAATGAGCTTACAAAAAAGCATCATCTCTTAGAAACAGCACCACACATTTTCCTGAAGAGAGATTTCAGAAGTGTCAGTACCATTTAAAGAAAATAAAGATTGTCTTCTATGCTTTTAGGCTTAATAAAAATAAAGAAAAGTATAAGTTATTTCATGGGATTAAAAAGTATGAAAAAATGAGAATTGTTTGGAAAAAGAAAAAAGCATTATAGTTCACTAAATTATTCTGTTGTGACCTACAGGCTAAGTACATTTTGGGTCATATTTTGTGAAGTATTTCTGGATGAAGGTGTGTGTAGCTTGGTGTTTAAATGTATGTTTCATGTGCACAAAAGGCTCTTTGTACAATGCACACGCGCACACACACACACACACACACACACTCGAATACACCATTTTTAAGATAACTGTAAAAGGGTGAAATATTGGGTAATTACTTTGTTAAACACAACTGAATGTCAGTTATGTAAAACAGGAATTAGAACAATTCTCCCTGAGGCTGGAAACTTCTTGAAGGTGTGCCCTCACCGCCCTGGGAAGACATGTCATAACAGTAGCCTGCGCTGGGCCCTTATGTCCCAGAGACTGCACTATGGAATTTTTGAGTGCTGGTTTTAACTCTGCAGCAATTTCAGGGTTTAGTACTATGTCACTGTTATCCTTATTTTTTGGAGAAAGGATTAATGAATTTGTCCAGAATGCATAATTAGAAATGTCAGGGCGGGGTTCGTCTGTGATGGAAGTGGTACCTGTGTCACAGTCTGGGACCAACTATTTCCTAAAACACAGGCTAGGTCTTCTTCTCATTCACTGCTCTACAGCTGAAATGGTTTTCGAATAGTCAGGCTTGGCTTTCAGAAGTCCTACAGGGGAAAAGGATGAACTCTGTATCTTAGTTATTTCACCTAATAGGTATTAGTTTAACTTAAATTACACCGTTATTTTTTAAACATACACAGTCATATATTTCTGTTATCTTTAAGAGATGTTTTTCCCTCTGGGAAAATAGTAATTTATTTTTTTTAAATTTAATTATCTGAAAAATACCTTAAATTTAAATCAAATCAAATTAAATTTTCTTTCTTTCTTTCTTTCTTTATTTCTTTCTTTCTTTCTTTCTCCCTTTCTTTCTTTTAGTAATTTATTTTTAAACACAGACTTTCAAAAGTCCAAAGAGACGGAAGCTGGAATATCAGCTTTGTTGAGGTAGAAAAACAAAACAAAACAAACAAACAAACAAAAAAAAAACAAGCAAGGCATTTACATGGAGAAAGAATTGTCTACTTGCGCATAATTAAACATGAAAATATATTTATGTTGCTTATTAATTTTGTAAGACTGTAGGGGCTTAAACAATGATGCAGACAGCAGATCGCACAGACAGGTTTGCCTAAACTGGTGCTGTTCTCCCAGCTTCTCCACAGCATCAAGTTACACCTACGTTTCGTTGACACCTCCCCCAAAACCTGTCATTTTTTTGTTATCTTTAACAAGAGAGTGTTGTACTGATAAAGGGACTACTAGAGACACAAACAGGTCCTCACTTGTGCCAATTTCTGTGGTGTGATAAATAATCTTACCGAAGCCAAGTAAAAATTGTCTGACGCCACCGTTGTGGTGCTGTGGAGAGATGTAACCGTTCTCTGAGAGGCTCCACCCAGCAGCCAATGGAAAGAGATACAGACAGAGACCCATAGCCAAACCTTAGATGGAGCCTTACAGAAGAGTTGGGATAGGGACTTAGGGACTCAAAGAGGACAAGAACCCCACAAGAAGACCAATAGAGTCAACTAACCT
Organism: Arvicanthis niloticus; assembly: GCF_011762505.2. Classification (NCBI taxonomy): domain Eukaryota; kingdom Metazoa; phylum Chordata; class Mammalia; order Rodentia; family Muridae; genus Arvicanthis; species Arvicanthis niloticus. Next base: position 7,949,303 of record NC_047675.1, read on the forward strand.
GGACCCTTTAGGGAATCCCAGAGCCTGAATCACCAACCAAAGCGCAAGCATGAGCTGGGCCTAAGCCCCCTGCTCATATGTAACAGATGAGCAGCTTGGTCTTCATGCGGGTCTCCCAACAACTGGAGCAGGGCTTGTCCCCAGCCTGCTGCCTGCATGCGTGTGAATCTCATTCCCCAAAATTATCTGTCTTGTCTGCCCTCAGTGGGAGAGGATGAAGCTATTCCTGCAGCAACTTGACGTGCAGGGCGGTTGGGGTTGAGGTTAACACCTTGAGGCGGACAGACTTCCCCTTCACAAACGAGGAGGGGAGGGTGGGATGGGGGAGGATCTGTGTGTAGGGTGTACTATGAGAAGAAGGGGGTGCTGATACTGGGATATAAAGTGAATAAATAAATAAATAAATAAATAAAACCAAAAAGTCTTCCATAAAGGGTGCTTCCAAGATTGATGATGAAAACATGCAGTGGACTATGGCTCTGAAGATTATTTTAGAACAATGCTAGCTGACATAACACATGCTTATTTAAACTCCAAGCTTACTAACTTTAGATCCAAAGTTGATCTGGTAAGAGCCTGTCAATTTGCAAGTACGGGGCAAACCTTATTTACAAATAATTCCTTTGAGACAAAGGGAAAAATTGAGAAAACACCCTAACTTCTTAAAACTTTTTTATAAGTCTATGTATTTGTTATTTATCATCTACTTATCTATCATCCATCTATTCATCCATGTATATTTATTTATTTATTTATTTAAGACAGACCTTTACTATACAACCCAGAGGGGCTTGTATCTTGCTGTATAGTCCATAAGGTCCTTGAACTCATGACGCTGATGCCTGTTTTCCAAGGGCTGAGTGAGCAAACAAGCCCAGGTTCAAGTTTACTTTCCTCTCTGGGTGAACTGTCAGTCAGTCTATTGTCTCAATACTTGGAATTAGTTTTTTTGAAAGTCTATAATGAAGACGAACTTTTAATGAGTTCATAAGAATCAGGACCATACTTTCATAAGGATAAAAGTCATTTTTATGAATTATTTGCAATATTAGATCTTTATAGTGAAAACAAATGAAATAAGATGAGTTGTAAGGTTTCATTCTCCTCTGGAATCTCCATGGCATTTAGTCTGACTATTGGGTTTTAAACAGACACAGGACTATAAAATATATTCCTTTCATAGTTGCATGTGATTTATATCTGTGTAGTTGGAAAAATAATATTTTTTTCCTGCCAGAAATGGAGAAATTTAGGGCTTTTTCAATAAAGGCAAAAAGAAAACCATAAACAATAAAAAGATAAATGCTCCACTCCAGTGAAGCATATAAACTTGCTTTTAATGAATTTGACTTTCTGGTTTTATAAAGTTTGCTTTTTATGACGTGTGGCTAAGACAGTGGTTATGTGGCTAAAACCATTATCTTCACATTGTTCCTAGACATCTAAGGCTGGTGCACTTGACTTCCCCAGTCATGTCTCAGGGCCCTTTCTCAGTGTGTGTTTCCTCCTGTGACTCCACATAAGAGCTCCGACTGACTTCCATGAGTACAAGAATTGAGCAATTAAATAAGATTTTTGCTTTGAAAGGAAACTATGAAAGAAAAAAAAAATCCAACCAACCCTAGCAGTTTAGACCACCAAGGAACACTAATAAATTTAAGGAAATATGAGGTTCCCTTCATGTGACCTCTCTTGAGAAGTTATATAATAGATTGCTGGAACTTCAAGGTCACATAAAAATTATGGTACTTTAAAAATTATTTTCTGAGTTAAAGTTTGAACGGATATGATTTATGTGTCAATTAAACTTGCAAGTTACCAAAGTAGCAAAATCAAGTTGTTTGGCTCTTTGATATCATCATGAAGCACCACTTTTATAACATGATTAAAGCGCTGAGTTCCAGCCACAGCAACTGAAGGACCAAAACCAATGATCCATTTTCATATAAAGTCATTTTTACCACATAAAAGCAGTCATAATCAATAATTAGAAAAACTATGTGTTGTGCCTCTATATCTAAATTGAGAAAATATGGTTGGTATTTTATATCTTATGTACTTATATTGTCATCCTCTTCCTCCTCTTCCTCCTCTTCCTCCTCTTCTTCCTCTTCTTCTTCCTCCTCTTCTTCCTCCTCCTCCTCCTTCTTCTGACACAATCTCTCCCAGGCTAAACTCAAACTTTGTCTCCTCCTATTTCAGATATATACACACCAACCCTAGTTTAGTATTTATGTATTTATACTAATTTTAGATGAAAGTAATCAGTATTTGTGAATAAATGCATCTTTAATAGAAGTATGGGACTGGTACTATGTTAATTTGAATAAAGTCTAGATTGAAGACTCTACAATAAGAGGTAGGATTTACTAAGAAAGACTAAAAGGGGCTTGGATATTATTATTATTTTTATTTATTTATGTATTTATGTATTTATTTTGTGCATGTGCATGTGTATCTGGTGGGGAGAGAGATGGAGGGAGACACATGGGAGCCGGCATGTCATACTGTGCATGTGGAGGTCAGAGGACAACTTTGGGGAATTAGCTGTCTCCTTTGCTATTGTTTCATGGGTTCCACGGATTGATCTAGGGTCACCAGGCTTTTGTATTGAGCCCTTGTGTTCATCAAGCTATCTTGCCAAGCCCCTGGATTTCATAACGTTTTAAAAGGAACAATTCGAGGAGCAGAGAGCCTTTATCGGAGGCGAGGAGAGCTGTCCACCCTTTCCCTGAGTTCTGCAGGTTGTCAGTGGAAGGAGGTGCTCATCCACATCCTTTCTCAACAGAAACTTCACTTTAGGTCACTAGGGACAATGGAATGTGGGGACAAAGGACCCATGTGCAGTGATTTCTGATGTTTAAATCACATCAGACCGTGCTCTCAATGAGTAAAAGACAAGCAATAATTTCTAGTATTTTCATACACACATCAGGCAACCCAGGCAAAATTCCCAGAATCCCATGGGGAAAAAGAAGAGTTTCTGGTACCAAATCACAGCACAGAGACAGGGTACCTTTTCCTATCAGCAGCATCTACTCTCGAATACCTAAGGCCCCATTCACATTTATCCTCTGGACTCTCAGAGCTGGGCGTCCAGCCCCTCCCTCCGTCATCTGTATGATGAGGTAAGCAGTTGCTCTACAGCCTGGGCACCACATCCTATTCATTCCTATCGCCACACTGAAGAGCATGAACTCAGAGTTCAGACACTAAGTCTACCATAGGCTTCCCACATATGAGCCTTTGATTGGGGGAGTTCTTAGAACTCTTGTGTTTGTAGTGTACAAGGACCTCTGCTCCCTTGTGGGTCACTGTGAGGTAGTTCATAGAAAGATCAAGGAATAGCTTTGACACATTCTTGGTGCTCAGTACAAGTCTACATTATTCTCATATGCCATGGCCTGGGCTAATATGTTCTAGTTGGAAAGCAATATTTTAAGGAGAGGTGGTTACAGATAAATTCGTAATTAGTGTTTAGGGAGAATTCTGTAAGAAAAGTATAGGGTGTTGTGGGAAAGAGTATTGAGGTTAGGGTTCAACTCATCAAAGGGCTTAGGGAAGGCCTGCATGGACTATGAATTCAAGTTGAGACTTTGACAGAAACAGTCATAGGAGAGCAAGCACAGTCTCTCCTAGAGAGACACTCAATGGAACTGGACTAAGACAACAGTCTTACCCATCTATGGACCATGAACCCTTACCATTCTTTGGAAAAAGAGGAAAGAAAAGTTGGTGGAAGTGTGTGTGTTCCCCGCCATTGCTGCGGGATTGCAGTAATCTTGGGACTCTGAGGCTGTGTGAGCACAGTGGAAAGAACTTGAATTCCAGCAGAGGTTTACTGGCTTAACCCTAATCTATGGCTTGCAGGCAGTTTGACTACAGGGGGCAATAACCCACCCCTGACGATTTTCCCCCTATTGCATAGGCATTATAACTTCTTTTCACAAGGCGCCCATCCTACAGTGAAGAACATAGAAAGCAGATGTTGAAGCTTCTAGCACTTGGTGAGCATGCTTCTCAGTGCTAGCCAACCATCTTTCTTCCTCTGGTGTGGGATGGGTTTGTCTGTGACTGTGACAGTGGGCAAACGGGAGAGCTATCCTTAACTACATATGGAACTGAAAGTGAATGATGATGAATAATGGGATTCATCACTGAATTACTTTGTCAGTGCTATGACCATAAACAATGTAAGATGACAGAGGAAGGTTTTTTTTTTTTTTTTTTCTATTGCATATTGGCAATGTTTCATTTACCACAACAGAAGGAAGAATACCATGCAGGAATTTTGGGGGGACCTCAAATATACCCTGAAACATTATTTTGAGTGTCAGTGTACATCATTTTAGAGTGGTCTATAAGCAGAACAGTGGCTTGAGATAGAATTTCCCTTATTAATTTTTTTGGGGGGTCTGCATCTGTTGCTATGGAGATGGTTCAAAGATGGAGGAAACTGTTTTCTTCAAATCAAGCAATTTTCTAATATAAATCTAAATAGAGGTAATAAAAGTATTGTGGTGAGAGTAGAGGGCAAATTGTCCGTTGGCTGTATGGGTTTTTATACTGCTCAGCCATATCTGATGGTGGGGGGTGGGCACTGCCCCATCCTTTACATAGATTTGAAAAAAAAAAAAAGATTATTTTACTCAAGCTCCTTAAATGCAACTTTTTGACTCATATCATCTACAAAAGAAGACCAACTATTTCCTCAGAGAATATAAGAGGCTAAATGATTCTAGTTTTTTTTTTCCCCAGCCTCAACTTTGATCATTTTACATCAAGTTTATGTGTTTCCAGAGAAAGTCAAATTGACACCCTGTCAGCTTTTACACTGGTGTCTTTGTGTTGGTTTCTCCTTCTGAGTGGAGGAAGGCCTCTCCTCTTGGTGGCAGTTCCTCTGGAAGAATTTCCGGGCATTTAAAGCCCGGCTCCCACTTGGCAGCTAAGTCTAGACTCAGAGTTCCTCATGTCTTTCTCTTTCCTTTCTAGAACTCCCCATGCACTCCTGGGACACCACTGAACCCTCACCATATTGTGGTAATCATGTCTACCATAATCTGTCTCCTTCATAAAGACATTTTATTATGCTTTGGCTGTACCCCCAAGACTTAGCAAGTGACTGCTGTCAGCTCTAGGCACTCAAACATTAATGAATAAAAGGTAGTAAGATCCATAACTCTATTTTATACTTATGTATATTATACCTCATTTTTACCTCTCTTTTAAAATATAGTCGTGTCAAGGAAATAACTTAAGAAGATTTGTCAAGAAAAAAAAAAAAAAAACCCTGTCATCAACAGTTATACCCAGTGGTAATTCTGTGAACTACAATAATGTCCAGCATGCCAAGCTATGCTAATGATTACAATAGGGACAATAGGGACATGGATGTAATTGGGGCTAGCCAACTGTGTTCTGCTGCTCTGCAGGAGAAAACACACGTCTGGGGCTATGTGACCAAGAACCCATAGTTAGAGAGCTCATGGCCTTGTGTGTGTGTGTGTGTGTGTGTGTGTGTGTGTGTGTGTGTATTCTGCTAAAGGGACATAACATCAAACTGCCCCCTAAACTTCTATCTCTCTACCCATGCTACCCATATATGCAGCCCTCAGGCCTCATCAGAGAAGTTTCCTTGTGTAGTTGTTGGTGGATAATGGAGAACTAACTCACAGCTGGTCAAAGAGCAGAGAATATGGTTCAGTGGACTGCTCAGCCATATAAGAGGCATCTTATACCTTCCCTAAGGCTGAGGAAAGACAAAGGGCAGGAAGATTAGAATAGCTAAGACCGAACTGACTCAGTATCTTCTGCACATGGCAGGACCTCTGTGCTTGTGAGCTCATGCAGCCGCTGTGACTGCTGCACAAGACAAGCCAGACATCCGTACTCCAACGGGGTGGGAAGAGGTTCTTGAGTTCCCACTCCTAACTGAAGAACTGTGGCTAGCTGTGAAAGAGGAACAGTCAGTTTTCTTTAAGGATGTGGTTCCTGGTAGGTTCCAGTGGATTCCACACATACAGGAGTTTACAGGCAGCATTAGTTGGAGTTGATGAGTTATTAAAAAAGAAAGATACCAAATTGGGCATGGAAGGTGATGTTGAATCTGGGAAAATCTAGTGGGAGGAGTTAGAGTAAATATGATTAAATCAAATATACGAATTTCGTGAAGAACTCATGAAAGCAATCTAACAAAAAAAAAATCCATCTAGAAAAGGCACTGAAGTGAGGTGTCCACGAAAATATGAAAATACAATGTCAACAACTTCTACTGGCTACTTGGAGAAGTAGCATATGTTTAATTTAATTGTGTACGGAACCCTTGTGAGATACCTTTCTCTGACTGTGAATAGTGGTGACCAGAAAAAGGTTAGCATGAGATTGACTGTTAGAGAAATATGAGTACTTCTGGAAAACACTAACAGTCATCATTTCCTGTTGTGAAAGTAACAACGTTTTGTTTGGACTCCATGTTATGTCTTACGATAATAGAATAAAGAGGACTCAAGTGGAAGAACAATAATCCCAGAGACAGTCCCCAGGATTAACATCCGTAGAAGACATCAGGTGAAATACTGAGGGATGCCACCAAGCTGTTTATTTTTCTTCATAACAACTGGTCTACTGCTTTAGAGCAAAACATTAATAAAAGTCATCATTATGACATCATCAGCACAGTTTCCTTAGAAATAAACCAGCAAGTACAAAAAATATTTATAATGCACGACATCATCTATATGCCTTTCCATTGCTCAAACCTTGGATTAAACTTAGTGAGGTTTCCTGTTCTGTGTGAAATCAAACACATTACCAACAGCCCTGGGAAATCAAACTATCGCTGCAAACTGCACGTGCCCAGGTGTGGTTTATTCACAGTGGACAGAAGTAACTATACAACCTTATCCAGAAATTTATGAAAGGTTTCTTTTTGTCCCTCCAATTTTTTGCAGCTCAAATTCTTGGGAAGATACTTAACTGTCATGGGAATGAGTTGTATATATGGCTTGACATGCCTGCTGATAGAACATGGATCATGCATGGGTAACACACCATGCTCTTTGGAAAAATGAGCAATCCAGTGACTTATTTTTGATGTTCCCTCTTTAAACCCACAGATTCCCTGTAGCAGCAACAGCGATGCAGGCAAAATGATAGACACAGTCAAAGTGAGGTTTGTGTGTGTGTCCTCAGCCCCTGTGCTCTGGCACGTTATATCACAGATGATCAGTTCCTGGGGTTTCCCGTTTTGTAACCATTTCGCCAGACAGGGTTCACCAGCATCTCTCAGTCTCCTCAGTTTCTTGGACATTTAATGGCCTGTTCATGAGTCTTTTACAGTATGAAAGCCAATAAAGAAGGGGAGAACAAGAACTGTAAGTTTCCTCTAGTCCATTTCCAAGGCAGTGTTGCCTGACTGGTCCAGAGGTACCTCTTACACGCCAAGCTGGCAGAAACATCAAACTTTGTGTTCATTCAGGATGGGAAAAACCTTATCTGCACATGTGAGATTTCTCCCCAGGCTTGAATGAATTCAACTGTTGGCTGTTTGGGAATGAAACCAAACCAAACCAAACCAATTAATTCTACAGAAGGCCACCCTGTCAAACCAGCAAGATCCTGGGGGGCATTTACAGCAAGCTACACTCACTTCCTGAACAATGCACATTGCCACTCAAGGCCAAATCAAGCATAGCATTTTTTTTCTGCCTCAGTAATGAGCTGCTTGTTCTAAGATCAATCTAGCACTTTGGGGAACAGAGGCTGCTTGGAGTAGGGCCGCCACAGTTGTGTCTAACTTGGTATTCACTTAGGCAATGTTTCTAGAAGACAGCAGTCATGAAAATCAATGCTGAGTCTGGAGGAAGATTTCTTCAGATGTGTTCAGAGGCTCAGTGGTACATGACTATTGGCTGGATTGTATTTGATGACTGACATCAAAGACTTGAGTTTGATCTTGGTTTCTCCAGTTAATATAATTTATGCACCATTGGGAAAATCACTCAACTTTCCTCAATATAAATTTCTTTGTCTATAAAATTAGGTTGGGTTGATCAGAGCTAGATATTAGGACCATGACAAGAAATTAAATGAAGGGTATATTATAAGGTCTCTGGAATGTAGTGGGATTTCATAAGAAAAAGTATTAATCTTTATCAAGAAAAAAGAGTACGCTGCTCTCACAACCTATAGGCCTCAGGATAGAAATTCCTGGGTCTAATACGTGACCCAACCCAATTCTTCACCTGATGTCACTTAGAGAAGGGGAAAGGTTAAACATTATAGCTAGAACATCAATACACACACACACACACACACACACACACACACACACACTCATACACATATGCTCAAACACACATACACAGACACACTCACACACACAAACACATACATTTGTGTACACATACACACACGCACTCATACATGCATATACACACTCTCACACATACATTCACTCGCGCACACATAAACACATACACACATACAAACACACTTATACATACACAACACTCACACTCATACATACACACATATACACACTTCTACACATATACACACATACATTCATACACACACACTCAAATACACATACTTATACACAGTCACAAACACACACACACACATAGTATAAAGCATCAGACTGGCCTCTGATCATGTTGTGATGGCATAGGCTAACAGCAAAAGGATGCCAAAAATTATCTGTTACTTTACCACAGATATTAGGTCAAATGAATGTTAGAGTTGCTAGTGTGTAGAGACCCAGATCATCTGCTTGAACAAATTCACACGGAAGCAGAGAATTGGAAGCTGTTGCCTCCTCCTTTTCCACAGAGGCTCAGTGAAGTGCATTAACCTTTCCTGGCTTCTCCTTGAAGGGGCTAGGGTGTGTTCTGGGAGGCTGGTGGATCGTAGCAGAGAGCAGCATTGAAATGGGGCTGCAAGCTCATCCAGTTGATCGCTAGGCTGGGAATCCAACCTTCGAGCTTCTCTGAGACTGAACTGAAGGGACTTCATGCTAAACACAGGATTGTTTACCCTGTGGACCACAGGTTGCAAAAGCATACATACATTTATTTTGTGTGACACGTAACATGATGAGCTATCCTGGGCCACATAATATAGAAGAATGACTGCATAAGGATGGAATTGGCAAGTGCTAGAATTCAGACTTGGAAGTTTTTAAAACAATTATGTTTATTTCTTTCTTTCCCATGCAGGATTAAACTCAGGCTGTCAGGATTGGTGGCAAGCACCTTTACCCAGTGAGCCATCTTGCTGGATGTGTGTGTGTGTGTGTGTGTGTGTGTGTGTGTGTGTGTGTGTTCCTTCTCTATCCCAGTGTAGACCTTATTGGGAAGTGGTGTTTATTATAATGTAGCTTCTGGTCAGGACACAGGTTTTTGTCCCCTGCATGTCTATAATCTCTGAAGGCTAGACAGCAAAACCTAAGCACCATCAGATGCATTATGAAGTTATAACCAATGAGATACAAACTGATGGAATGTCACAGTTGCACAGAGTGACAAAGCTGTCGTGTATTACCCACAACATAAGCTACCTTTGCCCTGAAGATTTGGCAAGCCACTTTTAGAAAATCTGTCATGAAGTCCCAAGGAGAGAGAGCAGGACCTTGAACGACCACCACCTGGGACACAATCCAAGCTAAGCATCCATTCATTAGCACTTACACAGTCATGCATAGCCTCCAAGCCTTCTTGTCCTTGAGTACTAAGCTCACACTAGGCTCATATCAGAAGGCTGGGAAGCGTGCACACTGCTTTGCTGTAACGGTTCTGGCTGGTTGGGACTGATAAAAGGCTCTCCCTTCTTGTTCCTTCCCCTGGCTCTCTGCATAGTTATTTACACCTCAGACAACATTTGGATACTTTTTACTTGACAGTCTAGTTGTTACTGTTGAACACAGTTTAATTTGAGTGACCATGAAGCAAATACACTCAATCATTTCTTTAGGAGTGTTTTTATTTTCTCTTTATTTTGACATTTTCTAATATATTTTAATCCTCTATCCCAATTCCAATACATCATGAGTTTCTGGACATCCCTTCTTCACTTTCAGTATTGTTCTTTCGTTTTCTTAAATTACTGACTGAAATGTACTTAGGGGCACAGACTTGTATATTAAACTTGTATCAGATCAGGTTACATTCTTGAATAATATTAATGCATTTTTACTGATTATTATTATTATTATTATTATTATTATTATTAACTTTGCAACATTTCCCCAAAGACTGTTTCTCACTGATTTCTGCCCTCTTAAAAATTCTCCTTCTTTGGGTTTGGTGTCATAATGATGGTTTTCGAAGCCTCTAAGGAGAATACTGAACTTAATTACATTATGGCCACTGTCACTTGGTGGGTCAGCCACACTTACTTCCTTAACCAATCCATATGTGACTCAAAGTAAATCCAAGAACAACCTCCGTGCTTCAGTAACAGGCGGTTCCAAGACAGCAGTTGTTTATGGTATTGAGAAACGGCTCCTCTAAGCCACATCCCAGTGTAATGTTCAGTTGGCAGAAGAGAAAATTTTATGTTGTTCAGCAGGGAGATCTGCCTCATTCGACCACCCACGAGGGCAGCAAAAATAAGTCACCTAGTGAAGGTGGCCTTTATACAAAGGTCAAATAGAACTTACTGGAAACTTTGGGTGGACTGGAAAGTCTGGGCTTAATATAGTGAACTGCATAATTTAAGCTGTACTCAAATTTTACTGTATTAGTAAAGCTTCTTGCAAGATCAATACACGTCTCATGGTGCTAAAAAAAAAAATAATAATGATTAGGGGAGGAAAAGTGAAACAGGATGGCTTGTTCAGGATATGTCCCAATTCTGATACAGCCCCTTCTTAGTTTCTATCTCTGCCCCCCACCTCCCCGTTTTCCTTTTTGTTGGCAAATTGCGTATCATGTCAGCTATTTGCTTTTCTTTAAAAAAAAAAAAAGTTAATAAAGAAATGTATGGATAAGGGTGTTGGTACCCATGCATGACAGAGGAGGGCATCAGATGGGAGATCTGGAGTCATAGGCAGTGTAGGCTGAAAGCCATGGGCTCTGGGAGTCAAACCCAGGTCCTCTAGAAGAGCAGGAAGTGATACTAACTGCTGTCCTTCTCTCCATCCCCACTACCTTTCTTGAAGACAAAATGGAACAGAAGACTGTAAGGAGGTGGGAGAGCAAATGATAGCTTGGTGTTGGCGTTGCTTTATTAGGCCTAAGATATCAAGTCCAGGACTTCTGAAATCCGCCGGGCGGTGGTGGCACACGCCTTTAATCCCAGCACTTGGGAGGCAGAGGCAGGTGGATTTCTGAGTTCGAGGCCAGCCTGGTCTACAGAGTGAGTGCCAGGACAGCCAGGGCTACACAGAGAAACCCTGTCTCGAAAAAAACAAAAAACAAAAAACAAAAACAAAAACAAAAACAAAACAAAAAAAGACTTCTGAAATCCCTCAATTTGAAAACCACTTTTGGTTATAGCCACCACCAAGGCCACTTTAATAATGTAAAGTATCACAGGGAGGAATGGTAATTTTTAAATCTAGAGAAATTAGAGTCACACATGTGATGTTTTGTGTAGCTTCACTTCTGGTTTATAAACAGTCAAGCTGTCCTGTATTCTCAAGAGTTGTAAATTGAATGATAAATTAATCAGAATCCCCTGTTTAGCATATGCTTCAATGGCTGAGCTTAGGCAGAGAAGAGGATTCTGGAACTGTACTTTTAGATAAAAAAAAAAAAGTCTGTTCTGTAAACCAAGGTTGCTAAAGCATGGTGTCAAGGTAATGGCATGGATACCAGTCATGTCCTTCATGATGGTGAAGGGCCACGTCAGGGTTTAGTGACACAGTGAAGGATGCAGACCAAGAAGGGAGCTTTTTGCACTGTCTTTTATATCTCCTCATGCTATAGTCTATACAGAAGATGCCATGTTAGCATTGCTGGGTTCATGGCTATACAGCTATTCATTGTCTTTAGCATAATGGTATATCCAGGGAGCCAAGGTAATTAACTAGAGATTATATGGATATTACATGTATATAATTATATATACACATATATACATACACACATGTACATGTATATATACATACATATATATATTATATACACACATATGTATGTATGAATATGCTGATGACTAATTCAGATCTTACCCGGATCATTTAGAGCTGAGAATTGGAAAGTATCCATGTCATTTCCTTTTCAGTAGCCTCTGTTATAATCAGCTCTAAGGGTTGGAAAGATGACTCAGGTAAAGGTACTTGCTGCCAAGCCTGACAACCTGCATTTAATCCCCAGGACTCACATGGTAGAAAGAGAGAAAAAACTCCCACATGTCCTCTGACCTCACACATGCACCAGGACACATGCTCCCAAAATCAATCCATTAATTAAAAAGAAATTAAGACAGGGTCTCGCAGTGTATCTTTGAATCACTGAAATGTACCATATAGACCCGGCTGGTCTTGAACTCAGAGATCTGCCTCCCAAATTCCATGATTAAAGGAGGGCATCACTACAAGAAGCTATACGTTAAAAAATTCATAATGATGTCCTAAAATCTCAGAGCCCTAGAAATATACGCCATAAAAAAATTTGGGTTCTTTCAGATCATACTAAAATGTGTAGGGAAATGCTAACATTTTCATGGCTTCCACAATTTTGTTCATATATCCCTAAAAATGTTATTTTAGTGTCTTCAAAGATTTATGGCAACGTGACTTCAGAGAAGACTGTATTTGGGAACACTTCCTTAAAGGGCCAGAGAGTAAACATTCAGGACTTGGGAGTTCCTCAGAAGACACTGAGTCTCTATGGCAGCCTCTCAGCTTTGCTGCTGAGCACAGATGTCACCATGGGCATCATTGTAAACTGTGGCTGTGTCCCAATGAAACTTTATTTACAGAAGCTACTGGTGGGCCAGATTCCACCTCCACTCTGCACCTCCCAATCAATGTCATTATCCTGTACTACATCGTAAACGTTCCTCACTGTGGTCCACAGACTACGCTATCCACACGTGCGAAAGCAGTTGGCATAATTTATGACATAGCTTACTCAATTGTTGGACTACAGTCTTAATTTCAAAGAAATAACTATGGTGACATTTTGTTAATTCTTGAATATCCCTAGAGTTAAAGAAAAATATAATAGACATTAGTGTTTTAAAGCAGGGTCCAAACTTTTAAATTTAAAAGTACCTCAGAAGTACAAGAAGAGGCAGATCTCTGTAGCTGGGCTTTGAGATTTCAAAACTCCACATTATTCTTGGTTAGCCTCTCTGCCTTATGGTTGCTGTCTCAGACGGGTGCCATTAGCTCCAGCCCCAGCCCCATGCTTGCCTGCCTGCTGCCTCAGCCTCATATCTTGGTTCTGGATTGACTCTCTGAAACTGTAAGCCCCTGATAAATGCTTTCCTCTAGAATGTGCTTTGCTCATGCTGTCTAAACATAGCAATAAAAAAGTAACACACAGGCCATGATTTGCACATGACACTGTCATAAAGTTGGTCATTTCACATCATGCATCTTTCAGTTTATCAGTTCACCATACTATCTAGTTAATAAGAAATCCCCCTTTTTAAAAGAAAATGGAAATTTGATGTATGTTACTATTTCCCAGGTTAATATAGGGGGTAATGGGACAGACAGTCTTGCCTCCTTTAAGAAACATGTAAATGGAGAGACTCTTGAATCTGTTTACAAAATAATTCTGGGCCACAACTCCAAATGGCATCATTGCCTCCCTCGCCTTCTCTGTAACATTAAACATCTTCCCCTAAATGTTCACATCTACACATCACCAAATAAGGACATATTTGTTGGGCTTTTCCCAGTTTCACTGGCTCATTTAGGAGACGCTCAGTAAGTCATTTGCTCACCAAATGACTCTAGAGACGCTCAGTAAGTCATTTGCTCACCAAATGACTCTATCAATGAACATACCAACAAACCACTGAGCGGCAGTCCTGTACCACACTTTTTTTTTTTTTTTTTTTGCAGAGTCATAGAACACATGGACAATACCTAGTAAATCCCCACACAGAGACAGCTAGAAAAAAGTCTGTCCGCCTAAGTTGAATGCCATAGCTTGTGTGGAGTTTTGCTCAAACACCAAGTGGCTTTACAGTCATCTTCTGCTAACAATCCTTTGGGTGGATTTCACCTAGATCACCCACAGGTGAAAAGACTATTTTAAAAAATGATCTCATTATTCAACCCGATCAGAGGGGCAGAATATGACAAGTAATTGGAATTAGAGTAGTGCAAAGCAAGCCAAAGGTAAGTTACTTCAGCTTTCCACGGGAGCAAATTAACCATTGCTCTTAGAAGGGATGAATATGATAGATAATTATATAATGTATGCTAATGGAAATAGATAAATGCTTTTAGTAAGGCATGCTTTCCAGGAGAAAGAACTATAAAGAAAAAAACCATCATCTACATTAAAAATACTAGTTAGTCCTACTTAGATACATCCACATAAGGACTGGGGAGATAGTTCAGTGGGTAAAGTGTGTGCTGTCCACATGTGAAGACCTGAGATCAAATGTCTGGTACCCAAGTTCATATGTGGTAACATGTGTCTATGCTCTGTCTTCCTGCAGTGAATTGAGAGGCTGAGACAAGAGCAAGCCTGGACACTCACAGGCCAAGCAATCTGTCAGTCCCAGAGAACAACAAAGACGCCCTGCTTCAGAAAGGTGGGCAAGGCTGGAGTTGTTCTCTCTGCTGTACATGTACACTATGGCATGGGTGTGACAACTCTCACACACAGTATATGCACACACTCATATACACACATACACAAAGACTAAGTAAAGTTCTTCCTAAGACAAAAATTATTTTCACTAAAAACGCACAGTTTAGTATATTGATTTTGAATTTCTTAAAGTTGGCATTAATTTCAAGAACATGCTTAAATGTGACAAAGGCTGTTACAGAGAAGACAAATGAATAATTTAAGTATTTTTCCTAATGGTTAAAGATGAAATGAAAACATATATCTCCTGGGTAAAGACTCGGGATTTGTGCTTTTCAAACTTTCCCTTGTTTTCCCTTAAATGAATAAATAAGGACAGATTTGAATAGGAACATTAGCTGTCCAGCAAAGGCAAGCTAACTGTCTCTGGGGACATTCAGAAACACCCTTCATATTTCAAAATGTAAAGAAATAATGAGCACATTACACTCCGGGTAGTTTGAGCACATTAATCATAGCCTTACAACTAAAGACAAATTAAAACACGTCAAACTTGTTTGCCAAAGTTAATTAAATTCCACACGATGAAACTCAGTATCATTATTTAGAAAATGGGAACCTTAAAGCCATAAGGTGCAAGAAAATGCCAAAATTATGTTACAATGTCACATTTTTTTTTTCATTAGTCCTTATTCTCTACGGGAGGCACTGTCTTCATACTTCCATATTTCTTGGAGGTTTGGCTGCGAACTCCATAGTGACTCAGTAATCAAAATGATTAGCGGACAGAAGAAAACTAGACATCTCACGAAAGCCTTTCAAAGATGACTCGAAGCGCTCTAGATGTGTTTCGCGAAACCCTCAACCACCTCCGTTTTGGAGATGGACTCATTTTCTGCAACTGAAAAGACAGTCATTCTTGACTGATCTGCACTTGTAGGTTCACAAATTCTTTCTTGTGCTTATTATTAAATCGGTGCATCAAACGTGGGCTTCTGGGCTACATGATGTTAAACGTAAGACAGATCAAAAATAGGTGAAGAATGAATACTGGACACACATTGAGAAAACACCTCCGAATCCGACATACGACGCCAACTGAATGCTTTAGTGAGTTGCCTTACAACCCTGATACCTCTTAGAAGAAAGCTTAGGAGCTCAGTAAGGAGATGACTAGGAAGAAATTCTGGACTGATACCAAGAGTTTAGGCTCTGGTGAGGAGGTGTGGCTACCTTAGATCCCAGCTGCTTAAACTGTTAAGGCCAGGACCCAGACTAGATTGGAGCTGATTTGAGGCTCGCGAAAAATCTTAGCAACAATGAAAGATTTCCGAATGCACAATGACCAAAAATTCAAAACCGAAGAGGACCCGATCCAACATTGTCCTCAGGCCTCTGAGGGCACCAGCACACACACAGGTGAACAGACACCCACCCACACAGACACATATAACTAAATCTTAAAAAACAAAGCCCAACACGGAACGAATACAAGGTGCATCTGGCAATGCAAGCCGGTTTTGCATCTAACGGTTTTGCTGCAGCCTTGGTTGTGAGTACACATCGCTTGTACTTTGCATGACACATGCCCGCCCACTCCCCAGTACCCGCCCACTCCCTAGTGCCCGCCTACTTCCCAATGCCTGCCCACTCCACAGTGCCTGCCCACTCCACAGTACCCACCCATTCCCCAATACCGACGTACTCTGGAACACTTGGAGAGTTTTCTCCTGTCACCAAAGCATAGTGGTTTAATAACAAAAATAAAAATCTTTGTATTTTTCCTGCTGTAATTCCTCAGTATGCAAATATCAAATTAGTTTATCATTGGATTGTTATTGTATTTCAATATTTAATTAAAAAAAAAAACCCTGAATTTTGAGATGCCAAACTGAGTTTCATAGAAAATCATTCAAATAACTTTGGGTTGAGATTAAGACAGAACTTCCAGCAATTTCTGAAATGAGACATATTTCTGCCATTTTGTATTATTATACATTTCTGTGAAGTTGTGTTCTAAGTATTGCTAATTATAAAATCAAAATATCGATCAACTATGAAACAGGTCAAAGGTACTTATCACCCTGTAGTATCAAACATTCAAACAAGATTTTTTAATGTGAAAATAAACAAGTGTGCCCATCATATTAGTACACAAATTTGCTTTCATCATTAATAAGTGGTAAAATTATACGAAAAAGAATTGTCTTAAAATAAATTCCTTTCTGTTTGATTATCAATAGATATTTGATCTGTATGCTTTTTTTTTTTTTTTAAATATCTCAATAGTTGGGTAAAAATGTCCTGAGTAAATAGGTGTTGTGAGTGGGAAAAGTTTAATAAGTTAAACTTACGTGGTCCAAACTACCCACATCCTGCCTCCTCTCTCCTAATGACACTCCTGTTTGATCTTAACTATTTATTTATTCTTCTGTCCTTGCTTAGTGACTGTATGGCTGGCTCCAGGACAGGATCCTTGACTCAGGCCCAGTCAAACATTGGTAGCATGCACCATTGGTGGTCTGAATGAGACTGCCCTCCCCCATTTATTTAAATAATTGCTCTCTAGTTGGTGGAATTGTTTGGGATGATTAGGAGGTAGCCTTGTTGGAGGTGTGTCCTGGGGGTGGGGGGTGGGGTGAGGGATGGAAGTGAGCTTCCTATTCTATTCCCAGTGTTCTCTCTCTCCCTCTCCCCATCCCCCACCTCTCTCTGCCTCATACCTGCTGATGTGAGCTCTCAATTGTCCTTGCCCCTTGCCCCCATGCTTTCGCTTTGCCATCATGGACTCTAACTTTCAGAAATTTAAAACTCAAACTAAGTGCTTTCTTTTATAAGTTGTCTGGTTCATAGTGTTTTGTCACAGCTATAGAAAAGTAACCACTGAAGTGCTGTAAAAAGATAAAGAGATAAAGAGAGTATGTTCTGTGGGTGTGTGGAGAGGTATGGGAAAGGGGATGTCTCAGCGGGCCCACGTAGAGGGACCAGTCACACACAGGTATAGTATAGAATAGAGTATATTGAGGGCATGGGGAGGGGAGCCAGGAGGGTAGTAGAGGCAGAGAGAGAGAGAGACAGACAGACAGACAGACAGACAGACAGACAGAGACAGAGACAGAGAAAAAGAGGAAGAAGAGAAGTAGAGGCCGGCCATGACCACGTGGAGAGAGGGGAAGAGAAGGGGGGAGGGGACAGAGAGGCAAGAGGGTAGGAGGGTAAGAGATTAGGAGTAAGAAAGTAAGAGATTAAGAGAGTGAGGAGGGGGCAAGCAGCCCCTTTTATAGTGGACCAGGCCTACCTGGGGATTGCCAGGTAATTGTGGGGAGGAGCATAGCTGGCTGTTGCCAGGTAACTGTGGAGGTGGAGTTTAGACAGAATACTAACAACCATGACTCATACAAAGTGACACAGGAAAGAATTGCCTTAACAGGCAGCAGGGTATGGGGGATGGTGGGGTGGGATCCTTTACTGGATTTGTATAGGCTCTCTAGAGGAAAATTCATTATTTATTATACTGTTAGGAAGAGAATTGCTACTGTGTGCAGCAGAAGAGGTGAATCACAGACAAAGAAAACCTAGGAAAGTGCATTCATGAGCTGCCAGGGCAGTTAGCACAGCTAAAGTGAGGCTGGCTTCAAGAGCCAGGTAGACACAGAGGCCAAACACTGCACTGGGGTGGGGTTATTGGCCTTGCTATCTACTGTACACACTCAGAACCCCAGAGCACATGAGGTGGAGCACACTTCTTCTCTATGGTCTCAGCTGCCACGTGTAGTTTGGTCTCCACCCTG
Organism: Arvicanthis niloticus; assembly: GCF_011762505.2. Taxonomy (NCBI): domain Eukaryota; kingdom Metazoa; phylum Chordata; class Mammalia; order Rodentia; family Muridae; genus Arvicanthis; species Arvicanthis niloticus. Next base: position 7,967,817 of record NC_047675.1, read on the forward strand.
CCCCATGTTTCCTACAAGAAAGGCTTTCCCTATGCTTGTTGAAGAATCACTCCACAAGAAGAAAGTCATCCCTAGATAGATGGAACCACCTGCTCTTCTAGCATCTTCTAGATTTCACTTTGATGTTCGGAGACAGCAATCACTTTTAGAGTTCTGTTTCCTGTTTCTCTTTAGATGTGATCTTCTCATTTCCCTGGCGCATGTTTGTGCGTGTATGCATGTGTGTGTGTATGTATGTGACTCTGTGTGTGTATGTGTATACTGCATGCATATGTATGTGTGTGTGTGTATAGTGCATTTGTGCATGTGTAGTGTGTACCTGTGTGTGTGTGATTTTGTGTGTGTGTATAGTACATGCCTATGTGTGACTTCATGTGTGTGTGTGTGTGTGTGTGTAAGTATATACTTTACTGTTCCTTTCTTTTCTTTTGGCCAAAGCCTCCAGATTTCCATCTGGGATGCTGCCTCCCAAATTCCAGGTCCTGGATTTCAGGTTGGGTCCACAAATGGTTCCAGAAATGGCATCTCACAGTGTTAATGTAGCCTTTAGGCTAGGTTTTAATGGAAACTGAGAAGCTAGTCTCCAGCGAATGATAGTGGGGAGCACACTGTAACAGATAAAATCATCTGGGAATTTTGAGCAAAACGGGCACAGAAAACATCTAGCTGGCCTCTCTCATCAGCAGTGTACGTGATGAGAACCGATTAGGTATCAACAGGGAAACAGCCTCAAATGGTCAGACACCAGCAATGAGGAGACCTCTATTGTAAGTATTGTTTCCATTTGGCTTCAGATTTTGAGCTTGGTGCCATTTTCTCAAGTAAAATCTGTCTAGTGTTACCAGAGAGTGATGTGTACACTCTGCTTTACTATTATGTCTCTTGGAAGCAAGGATAAATATTTGGTGGGGGGTGGGGATCCTGTATTGGGAAGCACATCACAGTATTGAGGTCATCAATTTAATGCTTTCCTATCTTTTACAGACTGCATCCAGCTTAACAGCTATTTGGGGTTGGCCATTTTGGAGAGATTTCATGTGGCATGTAAGTGAGTTTTTAAACTTTCCTCTTGCTTCTATCTGCCCCTGATTCAGGAACTTTCGTTACAGGAAGTTATTGGCCGATCGCTTTCCTTCCCTACAGTAGAGCTATTGAACTTACATGCTGGCTGCTCTGATTGGAGATGGCTGGTCTTCCTGGAAAGGTTGACATCAAATGCGAAGCCCAGGCTGCCTGCTTTGCTTATACTACAGTGTAGGGCATAAACAAAAGCAATTATAGGAAAAGCCTGCATCTAGTCTGTGCCTTCCTACAGCCAAACATTGTCTGATTTAAAAAAAAAAAAAAAAAAAAACCTTGATACCCAATTGTACATATCGAGTACAGAAAAGCTTACTTCCATCATTATTTCTTTCCATCACACAGTTTTAGATTTACACACACACACACACACACACACACACACACACTGTTTAGTGATATGATTCACTTATAGAAAACAAAGCCAAGCTGGAAAGAACTGTGTGACAGAATTTGAGATACTGGTCCCTCCAGTGCCAGGTACAGCTGAACAAAAAGAAAATCAGATATTCATGAAGTATAGACAGACATCTAAGTCTATAGTGGTTATGCCCTAACCGTGAACAGAAAACGGATAACATTTTGTGTTTTATGGACTCTATAAGCATTATTTTGTAGTATTTCAGTCAGATTTTTTTAAAGCTAAAATTGAATATAAATTCCTGTGTTTGCTATCCTACCAGGCATCATAACATCTTATGAGGAAGAAAAATACAACTATCAAGATTTGCCTCCAATAGCTTAACAGTTCGTGAAAAACCAGGAAGCAGTTCTGATGTGGCGCCCTCATACATGTCTCCTGGTTCCTATAAAGTTTTTGGTGCCACAAAAAATTCGAATTAGCATAAATAGAGGGGTGGACTTTAATGTAGCAATTCCCTATTGTCATCCAAGGCAGTCCTAATTTACCCTGATCTGTTCTAAGCTCATTTCTGTCTCAATTCATTAGATGTTTAGTATTTAAGATTAAATTACAGAAATCAAATGCTCCCTAGCAAGTTCCAGTTGGAAGTTAAACAACAAGTGTGCGTTCTTCTGGCACATAAGTCTCTCTTGCTGTGATATCCAACAATGTAGCTAACAGCCTCCCAGAAATGTGGAATTATTAGGAAGGTCAGATAAAGTAAGAGGCCATCCTGCTCCAGGCAAGACCCACCCCTGGCCCCCACCCCCAGCTCCTGACAGACTGGCTTTCCTGGGGCATATCATAAAAGTAATTTACTGACAACTCACCTTACCAGGGGTCACTGGGAGCCTCGAGTTTTCTGGAATTTACTTTTAAGAGGCATGATTAAGTGGGGACTACTATTGGCCCCAAAGTATTTATGCTGAGAACAAATGTCTGTCAGAATTAAATTCTTTGTGTGTGGTGGTTCCAGCCTTAAAGAGATGTGTGCTCTGATGAAAAGCACATATTCTATTCACCAAATTAAATCTTAGAGTGAATATTGGTTAATTGATTTATTGGATTTAAAAAAAAAAAAAAAAAAAAAAAAAAAACCACCACAGACAATACTGCCTAATAAGAAAAAAAAAAAAAAAAAAAAAAAAAAAAAAAAAAAAAAAAAAGCAAAGCCCTGGCTAAGTTCGTTGCATTCTTTTTGGAACTTTTCTGTGCCATTTTCCACCCCCCCCCCCCCCCCCCGTCCCAAACACACACTAGGGAAAAATTCATTCACATGATTTCAAAGGAAGATAAAGATGCCATTTAAGCCAAGCCAAGAAAGTCAACTTTAAAGAAAAAAAATTTAAACTTTAAAAAAAACTTTAAATTTTTTTTTGCAAGAAAAATTATTTTGTGACTGAAACAAGACTCCTGTCTCTAGCTTTTTAAAAATAATTTCAATATGAAAAATTTGGTTTAATATTAGGCAAAGAAGGATTTTGCACATTAAAAACCTGTTTAGAGTTAAGCGCTATATGTACGGGATAAAATTAAAACAGATTCTTTGGCTCTGTGTGTGGGATATAGTGCTAATCTCTACAGGACATGAAATGAAGCTGGTACTTCCAATTGCACAGCACACACTCTGTAATAACAGAGGACGAGGCATACAATTTCAAGGAACACCCACAATGAAAATTATTCTTTCCAAACAGAGAATTGTTTTGGAATAAGTTAGGTCAATTGGCACCAAGGGAATTCTCTCAAAGCAATGCCGAGCACAGAAACACTTAAGTGTGCAAGCAGTGGCAGCAAGCCCCACCCCCTTCCCATTCAGCTTTTCACATCTCACTTCCTCTGTCCACAGCCCAATTAACTTCTGTAGACTCAGAAGCAGGTAGGAAACCAAACGGCTCTTGGCTAGTTTAACAAACAGCTTGAAAAGCTGACTTGTTAGTGGAGGTTGTTTGTTCAAATGCCAATAACCAGGGAGTCTACTGAGGATATTTGGAAATATTCTACTCTTAAGAGTGAATTATAAATGTTTCAGAAATAATTGCATTATTGGACAATTTAAAAAGTTAGAAATTCCATACAACAGCTTGTTTGCATCTTCCTGATAAGAAATCTATATTTTGGGATTTTATTATCATTTAATCTTTGGTGTATCTGGGTTTGGGCCTCTTTTCTGTCTTGAACTGAACCCAGTCCTGAGTATCTTGATCAGTTTTAAGTTAGTAGTTAGCATGTTTATGAATTATCGTCACTGCGATTTCAATTTCACCATGATTTATAGCCTCTCACTGGATCCATTAAACATTTTAGGTTTCTGCGGCACTAAGTTTCAAAATTTTGCTCCTTAAAAGCCTTAGGAAGGAAGTAGAAATTCAGGAAATACCATGTGTGAAATGTTTAGTACAGAAAATATCTGACTATTTCTCCAAGTACTAACCCACCAAGAAGAGGAACTGACAAGAAGCGTGGCTATTATTGACTTCGTTGTGCAGGTAAGTAACGGAGGCCGGAAGGGAAGGCTGGTGGATCCGTGGGCGTAAACCCCTGAGCTGAGCTGGAAGTAGATAGAAGCTGGCATGTGACGCCATGGCGGGTGCTCGCTCTTGCCCTTCCTGTCTACTCCTAACATGAGTGCTATTGATCCTGCCTTTTGGTTTTTTTTTAAAGATCAACTCAGATTAAATCAATCTTATGTCCAAAAACCTGCAATAATTCTCCCCTTTTCTTGGTAAAAAGTCAAAGATTTTCACAGAACTTGCTAGACCGAGTGTGATCGAAGATGTACTTTCGATGCCAATGACCCATAGTTGCTTGCCTCCGCCTACGTCTTCGTTTTGCCTCTCCTTCAGCTCTACATGGCTGCAAGCTGCCGCTTCCCCCCAGCATACTAAATGTCCGTGGAAAGGTCATTGAGTGCCTTCAGATTCAAATCCAGGTTTGGACAATTTGGACAGTCACTGTGTTGCTATCCTGAGCATTTAAGACAGGACCCTGTGGTTATCTGAAACCTGAAGCCGGGGATGGAGCTGAGGTACTGTGGTTTTGAAAATGAGCCTCCACAATGCTGACCACACAGAAGGTGGTGTGTGTTATCTGTCAGTGTGAGGTGCCCAGTGAACGCCGCCTTAGGGAGTGTTGCCTTAGGGATTTCTGGCTCATTAAATCAGAAGACAGCAAAGGTCACTTTCTCCCAGCCCAGGCAAAAAAGCGGGAGTCACACAGACCACACCTCTTGACCAAAACTCTCTTATAACTTGTATGGCTTTCTTCTTTACAGACTTTTAGAGCCAACAAGCACCTATGGTGTCACATTGGCCGCTGGCTGGCCTGGCTGGCCAGTGAACTTCACGTGCCTACTTGTCTCTGCCCTCTTGGTACTGAGATTTACACACTTGTGTCACCATGCTGGTTACCAACTAGCTTTTTTAATGTGGGTTTTGGGGATCCAACTCAGATCCTTTGCTTGTTTGGCAGGCACTTTAGTAACTGAGCAACTTAGTAGAAGTTCCAATAATTGTTCCCAAGGAAAGACACATATCTTGGAAACATTTTTCCCCCATGTTATCTGTTATTTTGCTCACAAACCATATACACACATGTACATACGTGCACACACACACACCCCTAATCAAAGCCAAGAATAAGAAAACAAGAGAGGCTGCTTGGTAGGTTGCAATTAAGGAACTATCCCAACTATTAGGTAAAGTCTTTAGTAGAACTGTCACAGGAGCTTGAGGTCAGCCCCAGGGTGATGGGTATAAATGCATTACTAACATCCTGGGGTGATCTGACCTTTCAAGTTCCTAAAGATGTAAGAGAGAAACTGCAATTCTGACTCAGGCTGGAGGAGAGTGGACGAATCCAGCCCAGGACAGTCGTTGATAACTTATGACAGATGTTTGGTGACCTGTGTGCGCCTGGGGGTTGGAAGAGAAGTGGGCTCAAATTCTGTCTAACTTTTCCTGAACAGGTGTGTTCACACTCATGAACAAAAGATATTAGCTCCCCCCCCCCGACCCCCCTCCTCTCTCAGGAAGTCTAGCATTTAATGGGGATGAAATCTGGGTACCTTTTTAATCCTCTGAAGAGCAGCCTTGCCTGTTTTTCCCCCCAACCATGAGCATCTTGCATTCATACTGTGCGTGCATAGCCCCCACCCCCACCTCAGACATTGTTCTAGTGGCTTCAAACTGCTGGCTTGGGCTGTTTGTGGAGCAGATGTGCTCCCCCTCCCCATCTAGAAATAGCTCAAGGACAGATGTCTCTGATTTAGACTTCTGATCCTGTTTGGATCAAAGGTGCTTTAGGCTAAGAGGGTGGTTTAAAAAAACAGTTTATTAGAATTAAAAAGAAAAAAAAACTCAAATAATTTAGCTAGTCTTTAAGAAAAAGATAATACTATCCACAGGTGAATATTTGGAAGGAATGCTTGTTTCTCAGGAATTCAGTAGTCATATAGAAAGCTGTAGGGTCCTTTTAGACACAGTTTTATTTCTGGGTTGGCTTCAGCTGCCTCGATCCAATTCTATAATCCAATTAAATAATTTCAATTGCTAGCAGTAAAGGCATTAGTGACGATCAAATTCACATAAATAAATATGTACTTATTTATCAAATAATGCTCCTCCATGTGTTACCTTAAATTACTAATAATAGTTTTTTTGTGTGATTTGAAGTTTAGGACGAGACACTCCTTAGGAGAATAAGATGGGCTAATGATGAAACTATTTGTAGCCCTGTCAGAGGAAAATGAAAATTTTCTAGATAGAAGAATTTAAATTTTAATTCCTTTTTGGTGGTAGTTTTCAGCACAACTGTAACCAGATGTGCTGTCCTTTGGTCAGAAGGTCAACTGGGGATAAAAAATGACATGGTTCAGAAAAGTTTTACTCAATCCTTCTTCATGGTTATAACTATAAAACAATACTCACAAACAGGTATCTGAACTCTTAAAATTCATTTAGGCAGAAAACAGTAGAGATGATTTTAATTTCTAATCAATAATCTGGTTAAAAAAAAAAACACTTCAGATACGTCCCCACATCTGAGAATTTCAATATTAGACAATTTGATATAATTGCAGATTTTACAGGCTTTAAAAGAGCTAAATACTGATCGATAAAGATTGCTAATAATTACATTACATTATTGTAGTGATTGGAAAAATATTTTGGAAATGTTTGGTGTATGTGACAAACACATTGACAGAATGTACACACACACACACACACACACACACACACACACACACACTTGAGAGAAAGAGAGAACTGTGAAAAACCCTGTGCTATAGATGTAAATTCAGAAGTTGATCATAGGAACATGGAAACAAATCAAAGTGCAGATTAGTTCATAGCCGGTGAGGGTGTCCTTAAGCACATTGAGAGAAAGTGAGGAGAACAGCAGCTTCTATGGTCGAGGTCTGAGAGGGAGGTAGCTAAGGCTAATCTTTCTATAGATTCTTCACTGAACGTCCAGCACCTTTCACTACATGGCCTATGTTTGCTCCTATGGCTTGGCTGTAGAACTGTCTTTTAGAGGTTTTATTGATCTACATTTAAAAAGAAATAAAGATGTCTGAGGAAAGCACTCGCTGTAACATCATGTCACAAGTTAATTTTAAGCAATTTGACCCAAAGGCCTTTCTGACAGTCTAAATCTGTGCTTTGAGCAATAATTGATCATGGGTAAAAATTAAGTGCAGTCTTAGTTTTCCGTCTCCATGTATTTCCTTTACAAATCTCAGGATTAATTGACTCTATGGCAGATTGACACATTCCACATTCCACACAAGCACATTCCACAACAAACACAGAGAAGACCTACGTTACTATAATATTCAGATTGAGATAAATTACTACAAAAGCAGGCACAGTCTGATGAAAAGCTGGGCTCTTGGCTCAGTCACTACCAAGTCTGCACTCTGAGGAACTCCAGCACGAAGGGGACATCATGGGACAGAGGGCAGGACCATCACCTAGTGTCCAAAGGAGTCGCTATAAAAATGAAGTATTGTTTTTCTCTAGAGTCTCATCTTTCTTTTTCTTTATAATTACGTATGGATGAGTGTGTCTGTGCTGGCATATACATGTGAGTACAGCTGCCATGACTCCAGAAGAACACTGTTCTCATATCCCTTGGAGCTGGGTTTGCAGACTCGTATGAGCTGCTTGCTGTGGGTACTAGATCTGAACTCAGGTCCTTTCTGCAAGCAGCACATATTCTTAGGCACTGAGCTATCTCTCCAGGCCACAAGTGTCACACTTAAATTAAAAACATTTTTAAAAGTATATCCGAGGCTGATTATTTTTTTGGTAAGGAAAACTCCGAGTGTTGTCTGTGTAATTTTGTGTCTACGAACTTCCATCTAATTTTGACACAATGAAATTTTCTATAAGTGTCATGTTTTAAGGATGAACTGCTTCAAAACCAGGGATTAAAGTTATCAGTGGTCACTAGAGCTCCTGAGTCGAGCCAGGGGCTGCCGTGCTGCAGGTCACGATGACTCAGGCTAACAAAGCACTTCCGTGTGCCTGTTAGACCCCGCATGTCAAGCGTCCCCTGCTACTTACACTCTTCATTCAACCGCTAAAGGCACTGAATTAAAGAGGGTGTACACAGCCTCCCCAAACTACATACAAACTAGTGGCACGTAGCAGCGGCAGCTGCCAGAAGCCAAATCTATCTGCCTGCAGGTCCTAGGCCCTCAGCCCCCAACCACCCATCAGTGAACCTACTCTAGTCTTTCCTTTGGAGCAGCAGTGCTCAAGATCAGGAAAGCAGCTCAGGATCAGGTTAGAGCACAATGTTATATAATGTGCTTCGGAAACCAGGCCCTGGTGCCTCGTATAGTTGCCTTTTGGGCCCTAGAGTCTTCATCTGGGAAACGGGATACTTACAGATTCCTCTCAAGGGTCTTATAGGGACAGCAGAGGTAACCTATAGAATGACTTAGAAAAGAACTGCTTTAAGGGAAAGAGTGGGGTATATCTGTAGACATTAGGGCTTGCTCAAGGATCACAGTGTCTGGCTATATTGTATACTTATATTTGCAGGTATCACACATATGCAATATACAAATACGTTGGGTACCTATAAAAGGGACTCCCACACTACCCTCTACCTTTTGCAAGTTTTCAGTGTTGTGTTCTCTTCATGAGGTCATGTGGTCACTGAGAGGCTAACAACCACATCACGGAGGAGTCTTTCTAGTGGACAGCCTAGAGAAGACTAGTGGACCACTCACCAGGACAGATGCCTTCATAGGAGGCACACTGCTTCCTTCTAGATTTCTTGAATTGTCCTCATTTTACAAGACTATCCTAAGAGTGATCAGAATCACAGTCTCTGTTTCCTTTGCCCTTGAAATCTTCAGTGAATATACAGACATGCAAGCGGGACTTTCCTCACCCAACATAGGAGAAAGCCTACGTTCTCTACTCATCCAGAGAACACTGAGCAAGTCACTCTAGCTTAAGTCAGGACATGTGGTAGATGAAAATGCCCCAGGCTGGCATAAACCCCAGCATGTTTCTACTCAGTACAAAGGTCCTATCAATAGCATAGGCAATTCTTGTCTATCACCATTTTTTTCTGTATGTATCTCACGTCAGCTGGCTCATGAGCTCACAGGGACTGTCCTGGCTCCTGAGCTCACAGGGACTGTCCTGTCTGCTCCTCTCATTTCCCTAGAGGGCTGCTTTGCCATATTTTATACAGGGGGCTCCAGGGACTTGAACTCAGGTTTTTATGTTTGCATGGCAAGTGTTTTATCCACTGATATATTTCCCCATCATCTCTCAAAAGGTAATCTTAACACAGCATCTTAGATAATTTTGTATAGGACAAAATTTCAAAGTGTCAGACTCCCCAATGTGTCACACAAGGGCCCATTTCAGATTTCAGATTTTTGGAGTTGAGCTGTTCAACTTATTTATACTAAAGGACTTTTTGCTTTATGAAAAATATTAAGTACTGGATTTGAGATTAAATACTTTAAAATAGAAAATAGCATTGTCTTCATAAAGCTCAGAGCATTTTGACACAAATCACCAGCAATGCTCAGTAAGGTAAAGGCTGCTTTAATGGAAACCAACACACAAACCCACTGAGTAACAGCTGTCACGTCACATGACAACATTTTGTTTAGATTTCAGCTGACTGGGTTTGGACCAGATTTCTAAACAAAATTTAAAAAAAAAAAAAAAAAAGAAAGAAAGAAAAAGAAAAAAAGAGAAGGTACTTAAAAGTCTTAGTTCGGGGAAAGATAATATCTACCATTTTTCATAATAGAAAATATGCCGTTCTGGTCTGGACCCGAACACTGAGCTGATTCCGGGCAGCAGCTCTGCCCCCAATCTCACAGAACCCAGAGGAAGCAGGCCTCCCAGGAGCTCTGACCAGGACAGTATCTTAGGTAAGGAGATAGCAACACCCTCCCTAAACAAGGATTAACTGGAACCCACTAGGACCAAGGAAGTCACTCCTGGCCTGGAGCACTGGTTCCTTCCTGTCTGAGCCTGAGCACTGAGCAGATCTTGGGCCACAGCTCTAACCTCAGTAGTAACACCCACCACACACAGTTCTGATACAACCAAGATAATAGGAAAAACAGGCTCCAGTCACAGACAGGGCAGGTAGCATTAAGGAGATCCAGATGGTAAAAGGCAAGCGCAAGAAAATAAGCATCAGCAACCCAGGGTACTTGGCATCATTAGAACCTAGTTCTCCCACACAAGAAAGTCCTGAATTCCCCATATTACTAGGAAAGCAAGATTCAGATTTAAAAATCACTCCTAATGATGATGATAGAGGATTTTAAGAAGGACATAAATAACACTCTCAAAGAAATTGAGGAGAACACAGGTAAACAGGTAGAAGCCCCTAAGGAGGAAACACAAAAATCCCTTAAAGAACTACAAGAAAACACAACCAAACAGGTGAAGGAATTGAACAAAACCATCAAGGACGTAAAAATGGAAATAAAAACAATAAAGAAATCACAAAGGGAGACCACCCTGGAGATAGAAAACTTAGGAAAGAAATCAGGAGTCACAGATGCAAGCATCACTAACAGAATACAAGAGATAGAAGAGAGAATCTCAGGTGCAGAAGATACCATAGAAAATATGGACACACAACTGTCGAAGAAAACGCTAAATGCAAAAATGTTTTAACACAAAACATCTAGGAAATCCAGGACACAATGAGAAGACCAAACCTAAGGATAATACGAATAGAAGAGAGTGAAGATTCCCAACTTAAAGGGCCAATAAATATCTTCAACAAAATTATAGAAGAAAACTTTCCTAACCTAAAGAAAGAGATGCCCATAAACATACAAGAAGCCTATAGAACACCAAATAGACTAGACCAGAAAAGAAATACCTCCCGTCACATAATAATCAAAACACCAAGTGCACAAAACAAAGAAAGAATATTAAATGCAGTAAGGAAAAAAGGCCAAGTAACATATAAAGGCAGACCTATCAGAATTACACCAGACTTCTCACCAGATACTATAAAAGCTAGAAGATGCTGGACAGATGTCATAGAGACCCTAAGAGAACACAAATGCCAGCCCAGGCTACTACACCCAGCAAAACTCTCAATTACCATAGATGGAGAAACCAAGATATTCTATGACAAAACCAAATTTGCACATTATCTTTCCACAAACCTAGCATTACAAAGGATAATAGCAAGAAAGCTCCAATACAAGGAGGGAAATTATACCCTAGAAAGAGCAAGAAAGTAATCCTCTTCCAACAAATCCAAAAGAAGATAGCCACACAAAGATAACTTTACCTCTAATAACAAAAATAACAGGAGACAATAATCACTGTTCCTTAATATCTCTTAACATCAATGGACTCAGTTCCCCACTTAAAAGACATAGGCTAATGGACTGGATACGTAAACGGGGCCCAGCATTTTGCTACATATAGGAAACCTACCTCAGTGACAAAGACAGACTCTACCTTAGAGTAAAAGGCTAGAAAACAATTTTTCAAGCAAATGGTCCTAAGAAACAAACTGGAGTAGCCATTCTAAAATCTCCACCCCCAGAACACAAAGGAAGGGAATTATGGCTTACCTGTATAGGTAGTTGAGGGTGGCCTTGCCAGGCATCAGTGGAAGTGGACAGCCTTGGTACCTGAAAGTTTGGATTCCCTAGTGTTGGGGAATTTCAAGAGCAGTGAGGATGGAATGGGAAGATGGTGGGAGCCCACCCTCATAGTAATTGGAGGAGGGGCGATGGGTAAGGGATTAGGCATCAGTGGAAGTGGAGGGCCTTGGTGCCTGAAAGTTTGGATTCCCTAGTGTTGGGGAATTTGAGAGCAAGGAGGCAGAAATGGGAGGATGGTGGGAGCACACCCTCATAGATACTCCCAGAATTATATGGATTAGACATGACAGAGGCAGGCCGCCAGAAGAGTAGATTCCAGAATTCAAACAAAAAAATTATCTTGATACTAAAATTTGTTGTGAGAATTGTATATTGCAGAATACACAGCCTTGGTGTATCTACTCATCATGCAAGCTGAGCAGACATACTTGAACCTCTGATGTCCTGGAATTCCAGCTGGATGCAGTGAAGACACAGTGTCAGAGGCTTATCAATTTACTCTTCCCCCTGCCCCTCTTCTAATATCTGAACACCCATAAGCAGCTTGAAGAAGTTAATGAAGAGTAAGCAACCCTATTCCCTGGGCTTGGGGACTGAGGTGGTTAATATTGGGCTGTCTTTCTAGGGAAAAGTAGTGGTTTTGTTGGAACAGGGAGGATTAGCTAAGATTTATTGCATAGCCATGACCTATTGGTAGAAATATGTATAATTGTTATTAAGATGAAGTCATAATTTCTTAAATGGTACAAAATTTACTTTGATTTCAAATGTAAGGTTTTTCATTGGTACGAGCTTCTTATTGATATAAAAGTGAGATGAATATTGTTACTCTCATAAGCATTGTGCCTGTATAACACATTTAAGAATACAAGGCTTAGACCCAGTCCTTCTTTAACTTTTTAAAAACTGATTTGAGATGGTTAGCCTGTGAGTTAAAGGACTATAGCAAATTCATGGCTTTGAGTTTATTGTTAGGGTGTTTTCTATATTTTCTTTAGAAATAGCTGAGAGGAGTTAACAGACAACAGTCCAGGTTATCTTACATGGATAATTGGTTTTCAAACATTAGAAGTCCACAGAATTGATGTTACAAACATTTCTGTATTAATGTTCATTTTGATTAGAGACCTGTCTGCTCCTGACAGCTTCCTGTCTTAGATTCTAAGAATAAATTGAATAACTTTGGAGTTACTCCAGTTGTGGTGAATCAGCCACTATGTAAGAATCGCCTCTTTTCATCTACAGACAAATTAATGTCCAGAAAAGGACACACTTACAGAATAGTTGACTGATTATATCTGCCAAGACAGAGTAATCAGCCCTTAATAATTCTGCATCACTAGGTCTGTCAGATGATCCTGGGCCAGAATGCTGAAGATTGGATGCTCCAACATCTTGTAGTATAGGGACTGTCCAGGTGTTCGATGGTCTCTATAAATTTTAGAAGCTATGCTTTGTGCTTCCCATAATTTCAGTTAACTCAGTCATTCTGGATTTCTGAAAAGGTTGAAGGCTTATAGTTTCATAGCCAATCCTGGCTATTTATTTTGAGAGAAAAGATTTGAGAGGATGGTTTTCAGATGACATTCATTCTAAAGCCAAGAAAAAAGCCAGGTTCAGAACTAAGACTTTTAGTTAGGAGAGATGACAGAGGTTCTGGTTAGTCAACAAAATGATGGACTATATATTAGGTCTATCTTGTACCTTACTGACACAAATTGATATAGTTATGCTCTAATTGTATTTTGAGAGAAAAGTTTTATTTTAACAGGAAGGGTGATATGTAGGAGGAGCTAAGGTGGGAGAAGTAAGGAGAGGAAGAGGAGGAGTAAGGAGAGTATGAGGAGCTGGGGGGTGGGGAGAACATGGAGGCAGATGTTCCCGTGTGCCTGCCAGTCAAAGATAGTTGATATATCTAGGTTGGGTATTGGGTTACAGTTCTGATTGTATGGGCATCTTGTTATTGAGCATTACCAAACTTATAAACATTAAAAAAAATAGATTAACATTTAAAAAATTGTATAAAAGCAAAAAGAAGAAGGGGGATGGGATAAGGGTTTTCTAGGGAGGGGAAATGGGGAAAGGGGATGGCATGTGAAATGTAAATAAAATAGCCAATAAAAATAAAGAAAAACTATTGCTTTAAACTTATAATGAACTTGTGGAGTCAAAAATACATAATTAATATTTAGTCAGGTACTAGCCTTAATGGAAAGACATAAACAATTCTTTTGTAACTCTTTAAGCCTTATTAACCTATGAACTGTTGCCTTAAACTTACTATGAACATATGATATGCAATGCTTAAAAACACATTTATGAATTATCCCGAGAAGGTATAAAAACTAAAAACAACAATAAAGTGGAAGTGTAACCCTTAAAAAAAGAGAATATGCTTATTTCTGCCTTCTTAGCTCTTCTCTTTTTGCTTTGGTTCAGTTTAATAACTTATAAACCATCATTTTACATGTCTAAAATATTTAGAATGAAGCCAGGTGTGTTGGCTGACATCCGCAATTCCAACTCTTGGAAGGCTGATGCAGAAAGGGCACAAGCTTGAGGCTAGCTAGCCTGGGCTATCTTTAAAATATATAAACAGTAATAAACTCTTTAAATGAAGGGTGGTATGCAAAAGCTTTTCACAATGGTGATGGCCCTATTGTAATGCTTTACAAATATAATTTGTGCTTTCTTTCAACTGGCTGTTTGCTTTCTCTCAAATGAAATTATAGTGACTGTCTGTTGGAGAAGCACTTTACATATGTTCCAGTCACTCTTGCATGCTATACTTAAAACACTATCTGAAAATGTGAGTTGTTTCTCTCCTCTTCTTTGAATCCTATCAGGCAAAGGACAACATAGCAACATTTCAGGGACTGCCATAAAATTGTAACTTAATGGCAGAAAACACAAAAGTTCCAAAAAGCTAGAACATAGCCCAGTGGGCTGGCTGTGAACACTCAGAACTCAATAAACTCGAAATGCTGGTTATTCTGCCTGTGAATTACATGCCAGGAGCTGTACAGGCAGGGCTGGCCTCCGAACACCCTCTGTCCTCTTCCACATGTTCCTGGGACTGCCGGGTACTAGGACAGGGTCTCTCAAGAGCCCTACCTCAATGGGCTCAGTCACCCGGACAATCAGCAGCTTTTAGCCTTATGTCCCCTCCTCCCCTGATAAAAAGACTGCTTCAAAAAGCATCTTTTGAAGGGAGGATCCGAGTAGACAGAGAGGGACCTGAGTCCAGTGATGCTTGCTCCAATGACAGACAAGCTCTGATGCAGGCAGCAAGCTGGGGCCTGGGGCTGTGACCCTCTGTCTGTTGACTGCTCAGGAGAACCAAATGCTGAGTGATGCCTGCTAGGTTCCTGCAGGGGTCAGATGCAGGCTGCTGCTTCCTTCTGCATATATGCAAGGCCATGGCTGACTTCTGAATCTTCAGTGGTGCAAGCTGCTTTGGTGAGATTATGTTAGCATACCCTCCAGGGTCCAGGTCCTTTGCAAGTAGAATTTACAGAGACAATAGCAAACTACAGGACACTAACTATCGCAAACTGCCAATTAGCCAAGCACCAGATTCCAATGTGGAGAAATAAATAAAAATAAGAACATAATAGGTGAGCTAAAATACTATTTTCAATGCTTGATATCAGGCCAGTGGGATGGTTTAGTGGATTGTTTGCTGCCAAACTTGATTGGTAACCTGAGATCAGACTTTAAGACCCACGTGGTAATAGGAAAGAACTGGCTTCCATAAGTTGTCCTTTGACCTCCACATGTGTATGCATGTATACATGTACACATACACAAAACCACAAATGCATGCATGCACATATGTGCACACACATAAACACAAAGGATAAGAAATACTATTTTTCAAAACTCCATATTAAAAACCCACATCAAAACTACCACAGTTAACTCTTCTCCTTGCTCACACTGGAGAAATAGTATGCACAGAGTGATTATATAATCAAAGATGCAGGTGCTCAGACATTTGCTCTCAGTCATGGAGGACACAGCACTTGCGTGTACACCAGGCAGAGTTGACAAGTCTTGTCCTCTGTGAAACTGACCAACCATTAAAATAATTTGAGAAAGCATTCTGCCTGAGCCTGACCCTACCCACTCTGAACTGGGGTTGTGATTTTGAAAGCTCCCAGGTCTACATAACTGGGCATCCATCTTGAAGAACTGCTGGTCTGCTATCTGAGGAGTTGAGACAGGGGAGTTGTTTCTTGGACCTCAGAAGCTCCAGTTCAAACTCGATAGAAGCCCAACTTACATATCCCACAGACCAGGTAGCTAAAGATCTTTCTGGAATCAGGGAGTGCAATCTCGTGCCTTCTGCCCATGAGACCAACAGTAACAACATGTGTGCATACAGTAACAGTGGAGTATCTGCTCCTCAGTCTGGCACATGGGCCATTCTTCAAGGTCAGCACTAGTGATGGACTCATAAATTGTATTTCAGACTCTTTAATTGTGACTTCCAGGCTTATTTCTCATGACAAACTTTGTTCTTTAGCTTGGGTTTTGTATGTTAATAGATCACTGTTGTCATGTGAACTGGACATAGTTAACCCCCCAGGATACTATGATCTCTCATATCTTAGGCAACATACTCTGACTGCCAGCAAAGCTCCTGCCTCACAAGGGTGTAAAATCCTGGCACAGTGACACACATCTGTAACTTTAGTGCTGTGGGGTCAGAGACAGTTGGATTCCCAGAATTCCTTTGCCAGAAAGTTTAGCCGATCAGTGATTACTGTTCTCAATGAGAAATCTCATCTCAAAAAACAACATGGAAAGTGATCAAGAAAGATATTCACCATCCACTGCTAGCTTCTGGATATGCATACATGTGTTCATACATACTGGCATGAACACATGAACACACATCTCTCTCTCACATTCTCTCTTTCTGACACACACACATACATACAAACACACACACACACACACACACACACACACACACACACACACACACACACACCAGGATCAGTCTTCTTAGTTATTGGCTGATGGTAGATCATATTAGCTACTGTTACAGGGACCAGTAGAGTTTAAGATCAACTGGGATCAACTTGCTTCTATTATAGGCCAGAAATCACTATCCAATCTTAATTGATAATTAGAAGAGAAGACATTCCAGAATCCTTATAGGCATCTCTAGCTCTCAGAGAGTCTTGTAATCAAGGATTCTTCTTTATGTCTGATTTAATTTACTCCCATAGGCCATTAATTGGTGTCATGTGGCTGAGATCTCCATGGAAGTTTCTATAATTTTCATCTAATTAGGCATGTGGAAGCTGTTTAGAATGTATTATTAATATTGTGAACTGTATGTTGTAGTTAAATGACTTTACACCGTCACTTAAGATTTTAAAACAGAAAGAACAGAAAAGAGGTATGTAAAATGGCTAATGAAAAGTCTTACTTATATCATTTATGCAAAATAGGTGTAGACAACCACAACATCCACATACAAACTCGTTAAACATCTTATTGTCAAAGGAGCCTCAGACATCTCTGGAAAAACAGCTATGAAATGTCTGTTTCCTAAGTCTCTGAGAGACAAATGATCACAGTACAATTCATGATCCATTCATGAATGTGGTGGCATCTGTCCCACCCCACTGCCAATGGCCTCCTTTTAACACTTCTGATCCAAGTGTTCCCTAGAGAATGAGATACAGGTCACGTGCAGCATAGAGCATTTTATCAGAATGTGGTCTCACTCCTCACTAACCACATTCAAATACTGAAGGGACAGATTCCTGTCTTAGTGGGTATCACTAGTGACAAATCCAGCGAGAATTTAAAAGGCTGCACGTTAAGTATGTCTTATTAATTCCCTAGGATAATGGATTCTGGAGTTTATGGTAAGCTCCAGAAGCTTTGGGGCACCTCAGAAACCCAGATGCCCAACTCAACAGGATTCAAGATTGGTTGTGTTCTACAAAATTCCTAGAGATCTCCATTACAAACTTCCTGCAGAACCCCCACCCCCATCCCCCACCCCCCACCCCACGACTGTGAAGTTGCATTACAAAATGTTTCCCTGCCAGAACACAATAGCCCACTGGATCGCTCATTCAGCATCCCAATGAACATGTGTAATTGGAAATAGAAGGACTTCAAAGTAATTCTGACTTTAAAGGGAGCCATCTGTTCTTTAGGCAGTTAAATTGAAGTAGGAATAAGCTGATCACTTTTATTATTTTGTACAGCAACGTTTCTGGGTTCTGAGACCTTTCTTACTGCTACTTTTGACCATATGCATCTTTTTAATGTCAACATTTTTTCTGAAATAGTATTAGAAAGTAATATAATCTTAAATATTTGAGAGCTTATTTAAAGCAAATCAAGAACATATATTTATGTTATATATGCCACTCAGTACCATTCTCTTTATGAATGACTATTAAGAGAATAATCCATCAACAGATTAAGCAATAGATACGAGTGATAAACAACTTTGTTTACAGTGGAGAAACTAGAATGAAGGAATCATCCTAGAAGATGAGTAAGAAGCGAATGGAACAGCTAAAAGCAAGTATTTAATGAAATTTATAAAGTGTGTGTGTGTGTGTGTGTTCACACACACACACGTGTACGTATGCGCATGCGTGCGAGCATACATTTGTGTGTGTCTGTGTGTGTTTGGTGCTCAATCAAGGCAGCCAGAAGTGGGCATCAGGAGCTGGATAGACAGATGGTTGTGAGGAGACTCAAACTTGGGTTCTCTGCAAGAGCAGCACTTGGTTTCTAACCACTGAACTATCTCTTTAGCCCCCCAAAGCAAGTTTTTGAGAAAAGTTTCCAAATCTTAGGGAAGTCCCAAAATATAGTAAGTAGAGGAAATTATACTGTGTGTGTGTGTGTGTGTGTGTGTGTGTGTGTGTGAGAGAGAGAGAGAG
The DNA here is from genome assembly GCF_011762505.2 of Arvicanthis niloticus. Classification (NCBI taxonomy): domain Eukaryota; kingdom Metazoa; phylum Chordata; class Mammalia; order Rodentia; family Muridae; genus Arvicanthis; species Arvicanthis niloticus. The sequence continues at coordinate 7,986,352 of NC_047675.1, forward strand.
AGAGAGAGAGAGAGAGAGAGAGAGAGAGAGAGATTTGGTTGGTTTAGGTATGGAAACACACGAAGGGTGGATCTAACACATTTTCTCCATTGTTCCTTGGCAGGTGCACATGTCACTCACACAGGAGGAGGCTGATGCTGTGAGTAACAGACACACTTGCCACTCTTTATCTTTGCTCCCCAGTGACACTACAGTGAGCTAGCCAGACTCACTTCAGAGAGCACTTGCTGAACACTGATACAGATGCCCATTAGTTCTCACTTTCGATAGTCTGCTATGAATTTTAGTAATGTTTCCTTTGGGGAAAGCTGAAACCACCAATGTACAAACAGTAGATTTAGTCAAATAATCTCTCCTGGTGCCAAAGTTGTTTCCTGTCCAAAGCTTTCTTCTTCCCTTCTCTCTCTCTCTCTCTCTCTCTCTCTCTCTCTCTCTCTCTCTCTCTCTCTCTCACACACACACACACACACACACACACAAAGGGACACAAATGGCTGGCAGCTGGAGAGATGGCTTAGAAGTTAAGAGCAATGGTTGCTTTTCCAGAGGCTCCAGGTTCAATTCCTGTCACTTACATGGTGGCTCACAACCATCTTTAACCCCAAGTCTTCTGGCCTCCAGAGACTCCCAGCATGCATGTGATGCACAGATATACATGCAGGGAAAACACCCATACACATAAAATAATAATAAATTAAAAATAACAATAAAAATTGAAAAAAAATAAAGAAAACAGCAACTAGCAAGATTGCACTGTCTAATGCAGATGTGCCTTGAATTTATGATCTTCCTGCACTGGCCTCTGAAGTGCTGAGATCACAGGCATGTATCAAAGGAAAGGTTTAATCCTCCATCCCCAGTACTGAGGATTGAACCAATGATCTCATACATACCAGGTTAACCCTCTGTACAGAGCTATAGCTCCACCCTCAAAGGATATATATAACTTATTATTAGTCTGTGGGTGTGGGCATAGCTGTGCCTTGCCTGCCTACTATGTAGTTTAGAGACAGAGAACAGCTTTCAGGTTCCTGTTCTCTCCACGGTAAGATCCAGGGATCAAGCTCAGGTGGCCAGGCTTGCATAGAAGTGCTTTTGCCTGCTGAGCCAAGCCAGCCTTCTTGCTGGCCCAGTGATTATGGATATTGAACCTAGAGCTTCACACTTGCTAAGCAAGTGCACTCCCAGTGACGCACATGCCAGCTCCAGGGTGGCTTCTGTGAAGTATGTCTTAGCTTCATCGGCACATCACAAGCCCACGTGCTTCCAATGTGTACAGTTTTACATAAACTGTGTCCTCATGGGCCCCCATAATTACCCGTGTCCTCATGGATCCCCATAATTACCTGTCTCCTCATTGACTCCCAGCATTACCTGTGTCCTTATTGACTCATTCCATTTTTAAAAAACAAGAAAACCCTGTAGGCACTAATCAAATATTGAGAATATATTTTTCTTTCCTTGGTTCCTTCTGCTTTTGGTGGTCTCCCCACTGAGAATGAGGCACACATCAAGTAGTTCATAGCTGTGTGAGCCTCAGATTGCAAATCCTCCTTTGCTTCTTTTTCAATTTAAAAAATAAAAAGGATAGCCAAGTCTCTCTGGAACTCATGACTTGTCTGTTTCCCTCTAACATAGTCATGAGGTGGTGCGTGCGTCTCTATTTAGAATGGCAACCCCTGCCACCAACATTGTCTGCTATTCATGTGACATGAACAGGACATTTTATTTATATACCTAGGCTATTTGACTGGTGAATTCAGATTATGTATTCTATAGATGACTAATTATTGATTAAAAAATTGGACTTACCTGCAAATGCATTATACAAAGAAGTCATAGGTAAGAAACATTTTTTTCTCACGACACAGACAAATAAAAGGCATGATAAATGAACCAATTACAATTTCCAAAATAAGATCTTTGTTTCTACTTGAAAATGTGAATACGTAATATGAAATGTTATGCCCATTGACTAAGACCTAACGGCAAAAGTTATTTTAAATATGAACACTATATAGGGTAAATGTCAACATATTGCCCTGATTACGTCACTCGGCAGCCAGGAAATAAAACATCATCCCTCTCAGTTGTTGCAATTGTTGATCTCTTAGATTATCTCCTCATTTTCCCTCTCAAATATTCTTTATTTATTACAGAAATATGCCTTCAGCGAAGCAGAGTGCATTTAAGATAAAGCCTACACAATTGGAACAAAATAAAGAAATATAAAAGGCCAACCTTTATTCCACTTTGAACAAGTTTGTGAATGTCTAAGTAAGGCTCCTTGAACAGTTCTCCTTCTGGGGTAAGAATCTTCACATAGCCTTCCTTTTCTAGAATGAAGAGCCGGTGGGAGCCATCTCCGCTGTGCACAGCACCCACAGGCTGCCGCAGCCCACTCATGACCTCCTGGACACAGAAGCAGTTGTGTTTGTGTTTTCTAAACAAACCGGAGAAAACCAGTCAGTCCTCCTTCTGATGGAGGGGCAAAAGGATGCATTCAGTATCGCCAAGGTTTACTTCCACAAAGAACCAATGGCTTTGGAAATCAGGAAGGGCTGCTAACGTTTCATTTTGCTAAGTCATATATCTTTTCAGTGGAAAATAACAAGCTATCGTTTTCTCAGAAAGTACAAGTGAGAACCCAAATGGTTTATTCTGAAGTGACATTAGCTCATTAGCTCATCTTTCAGTGACTACAATTAAAATTTGCTTTTACTCACAATAATGAACCTTTATGAGAAGGCATTTAGGGAGACTGTTCTAAGATCTATTTATATAAAGAAAAACTGATTTGCTAATAATAATTGTGCTGAATATTTCCATGGTGCCATAAAGCTAACAACAATCATAAAATCCAAGTTGAACACTGTGCCCATAAATTCCCGTGAGTCACAGAGAAGCCAAGCTCATAACATAGGATTAGGAGTCTAAGTATTAAATGCATTTAAGCTATAATTTTAGGGGAGCAAACTTCTATGAAGGAAAAGGACCTTAATGCATGTGGAATCTATGGTTCCTGAGCATAAACATACATAGGCATGTTGCTATCAAAACCACAGATTAGTTACTTTTTTTTTTTCTTTAAGAGTAAAGAACATTGGGAAGGGCTGTGGGGAGGGAGAGAGAGAGAGAATTGAATTGTATGGACCTGTTGATCTCCACTTTCTCATAGTCTTCCATCTGGTCCAAGTAGTTAGATGCTGGTCCTCTGACTTGCTTTCTTGGAAAGTCTGGAAAGCATAACCCAGCATCTTTTCTTGCATAGTAAAAGCAAAATTCATCAGCAGTTGTTTGTAGAAGACCTTTAAACAGACAGGCAGGAAGATTCATTAGGACTGTGAAGCCTAGCGAAGCCAGCTCACTTGAGGGATGGGGCGTGTGACCAGAGAGGATTTTCAGAGACTGTACGGATAATACCAGAGCAACCCAGACTACAGCAGTATAAAAGGGAAAGCATAGAGGGAAGGAGGGAGGGAGGGAGGGAGGGAGGGAGGGAGGGAGGGAGGGAGGGAGATGCCCTTTTCTTCTTTAAACGCATTTAAGAGTTCCAGTAAAAGTATAATTTATGCTGAGTACTTTTAAAAGATTTATATATCCATCCATATGATGTGTATGTGTGTTCCTTCATGAGTTTACACGCACGATGCATGAGGAGGCTAAAAGGGTATCAGGTGCCCCCGGAACTGGAGTTACACAAGTGGTAAGTGATGTTACCACTGAGCCATCTTCTCTAGGCCCTATTCTGGCTACTTGAAAGGATATATGAAAGGCATGTTATAAAAACCCAAGGAGATTTTACTGGATTTTTTTTTTTTAATCTTAAAGTGCCTGTGTTGACTCTCCTCAAGCTCTCTCTCTGACCCCAGCTTACATCTGTGAGCTGACCTCATTGATGCTTAGGCTAATTTTTCTACAGTACTAAATACCTTCCTAAAAAGAACACCTAACAAGTGGTCTATTGTTTGCTAGCTCTCTTACTGCAATGCATTCATATGGAGATAACAAGAACCTCCATATTGAACTAATGCCCCACTGTGCAGTCTTTAAGTAAGGAACTGATGCTAAGAGTAACCCTCTTACTTCAAGTATTTTGAAGACCTTTTTCTTGCACGTTCCCTCCCTAAGGGCTAATGATAATATTGCATTCGAGTGATCTTTTATCTTCTTAAGAAGAAAACTGACACCCCCTGAACTAAAACATGATAGATTATATGATAGATTTACTAAGCAAGAGGTAAAATAAAGATTTTTTCTTTTATGTCATATTAAAATTGTTGGTGTGTGTGTGCATGCGTGTAAACACAGATGTAAGTGTAGAGGTCAGAAGCCAACATCTGGTGTTTTCCTCAACTGTCCCATTCCTTAGTCTCTGAGGCAAGGTCTCTCATTGCCAGTGAAACCCCTGGATTCCATGATACTGGCCACCCAGTGAGGCCTAAGGAGCCTCCTGTCTCAGTCTCCACCTCACTGGGTTTGCAGTTCACTCCTCTGTGCTCAGCCTTTTACGTGCATACTGGGGATTGATGTCAGGTCTTTACTGGCTGAGTCATCCCCACCACCACCCGCCCGCTGCCCCCACCCCCCAGGATGCAAGAATTTTTATAAGTACATCTCTCCTTTTAGACGAAATTAAAAGCTTTAGGCCAGAACAAGAATATAGAAAATTTTGATCTTGGTTTTATTGTGCTTGACAATAAGATTGCATCTGTATTCTGAAGATCTGTGCTTTCCAAGTATGTCTTTATCAGGATCTAGGTTAAGGCTGCAAGTGCTGGAATACTTGCCCAGCAACTCAAAGCCTAGGATTGATATTAACACTGCAAACAAACAAACAATAAAAAAAATCACACAAAATCTCTTCTTGATCTGTTTTTATCCAAGTCAGCTCAAGCAAGAGTCTTTAGTTATCCAGAAAAATGCCTTTCACTCCCTATCTTTATTATAGTGAAGTTCTGTTTTTTTTTTTACATTACAAATTAGAGTTTTCACTTTGTCTGCAGGTTTTGGGATAAAAGCATCAGGTAACTTAGTCGGAGTTTAAAAATTATATAGCAAATCCAAAAGTTTTGCAAGAGTTTCTAAGAACAAGATTTGGGGCTCAGCCAAGAGAGGCTTATTGATAGAGTTTGCAAGATACTCAAAACTCTCTTCCAGTGAGCTTGACCTGCCTCAGCCTAAATCTCAGAACAAACCAACCTTGGGGTTAAAGTGTCCCATGTGATAAAGCACGGGAAACATTTTGACCTCACTTTTGGGTGAAATGTATTACCCTTAAATTGCTGACAGAAACTCTTCAAGAGCAATTTCTGTTTGGGCTGTTGAGAAATATCTCAAGTTGGGGAAGGCCAGGAAAAATGTGTACTCTCAGGTGTGTGTGCACACAGGTATACAGGTTTCTGTTTGTGCCCTCAGGAGGTGTGTGCACACAGGTATGCAGGGTACTGTGTGTGCCCTCAGGGATGCAAGGGATGGGAAAGGAGGCATGGAAGCCAGAGGAAGTTGCTTAGTAGATCTAGGCAGTGAGGAAGTTTTGTTCCTTTGAAAATCTGGTATCATCAGATACAGGAAGGGACAGAGAGTCTATTCATCTTTGGGAATTGATTGTCAAACATAACTTTCTCCTCTTATTTTTCAGTCGCTAAGCACCCAGTTGAAAACTAAAGCTTCTAAAAACAAGTCTATTTGAGTAAAAATAAGAAAATAAAAATTCAAGTTTGCTTTAAAAGCAATTGGTGTATCTGTAGACTAGTACCATTTTGAGAGGAAATTAATGAGTGAAAGAAACTATAGCTGTTTTTACTTTTAAGGGTGGGATAAATATTAGGAAATGAGAATAATTTTCTAATAGAATATATTAACATTAAGAGAGAAAGTATCTTTATAAACTTGTGTATTTAGATGTCCTGATTCTTTTGACCAAGCTCACACCTTTTGTTGCAAGAATTCACAGGAGAGCCTTTTACTAAAAGTATGTGTTTAGCTCAGCCTGGATCACCACACTATGGTCAGGTCTACAAATGCAGAGCTACTTAGAGTATGTTTTTAGCTGTATTAGTTAAACCCCTTGGTTATTAATCAAGTATTCAGACTTCATAGCCATTTTCCAAGATGGTGACTCCAGCCCTCTGTCTCATGCAGCACCCTATAAAAATACTGGCCTGGGAAATACTCCCCAGAGTGTATCATCGTTTCCAGTTTATTTCTCACTATGTGTTTTAGAGAAGTTATCTTTTATCCCTATGTTCATCCATCATGATACTGGAAGGAGGAGGAGCCAATGAAACCCTGGGAGGAAGGGGAGGAGCCTCTGAGGCCCTGGAGGATGGCTTTCAATGTGTCCATCATGTACCCCTAGCCTTTCTCCCTGGGACTAATAAGACACATGTGTTAGGTATCTGATGGAGTAAGAACTGGGGAAACTCAATGGACTCAAACCCTTGACCTTGGCCTCATTAGCCACAGGAATAAACCAATTGAACTAATTGGGTGCAGACCTTTCACACGGCTGGAACCGACTGCTGGGACGTGACTGTCTAGAAGTGATAAAAATCATTACGATAATAGGTACAAAGAATAAAGCAATGCCAATGGGTGTCTCTGTGTGCCTTTCTCAGTGTGTGCTATAACAGCTTTATTGAATGCAAATATCCATTTGGCTTACTCAGGCCAAAGAAAAGACCCATGTGGTAAGCAATTTTGGCACTGGAGAAATTTTAGGAAATTACCTTTCTCAGTGAGTTTACAAGTGGAGAACATTTTGGTTGACTAGAGTAATACACAATTTTGCTGCTTTTGAATCTCTTTTCTGCATTTTAGGAAGTAAGTAGATCCTGATTTTATTTATCAGATTTTTTTTTTAAATGAAGCACATTCCTTAGGTTTTCTTCCTCTTCAGGATTTTGATTTGTAGAAAGAAGAGGCACTGGTAGGAGCAGCTGTGATACTGTGATCAAGTTTCCTATAAAATGAAATCTCAAAGTAGCTGTTTCCCATGGCTTTGGACTTCTGAGAGGAGTAAACCAGAGAGTAGACTTAAGGTGAAATGATTACAAAGTTGTCTTTGTAATCGTTTCTAAAGCTCCAGTGTGCTAGAAGTTGAGGCACACTTCTGTGCCAGAGGCAGGGGCTGGTGGGAAGACTTGCACTTCGTTCATCGCACCTTAGGAAATGGTACCCTACCTGCCAGGACTCGGACTGGCTAATAAATCAATGACCATAAACGCCGCAAAGAGTGTGTGCTGTTACGGCTCACTTCGGGGACAAGTATTTAAAAGTATTATCAGCATGTGACCTGAGACAAGGCTGTCCCTTCAGCTTGCTGTAAGGTCTCCCTGGGTCTCTAAGGCAGCACTCTCCTGCTCTCCACCTCTGGAGTGGAGCTTTCATGTGGTTATCTTTCACGGCAGCCTGGGTGGCCGCGAAGAGCACTTGACATCTTGATGCACTTCAGCAGTTTTACATATACACAAACTTTGTAGAAAAATAAATTTGTCATTCGTCACCACATACGCTCATCTGGGAAGTGACGCACTTGCAGTTCAGGCCCGGGGCGGTTTGTTGGGCTCTCTTTCGGTGCTCTTGTAGACTTGTTTTGTTATTTTCGATGCTAAAATAACTTCGACTATGTAAAGACCACCATGGGGGAGTCTGGGTCTAGCATGCTGCGTTGGTTGTGAAGTGATAAAGTTAAATGAAGATGCCAAGCGCTGGTATCAGTTTCAGCTAATGGTTGTAAAGGCAGGAAGTCTGCTGCAACCCCCCAGGCTTTCCAATCTGTTATCACTTCTCTGTGGGCCTTGGAGGCTACTGTGAGCAATTCCACTTTTCGTTGAGGAATGCGATAAAGGGGGTGGGGGGAACCAGCTAGTTTAAGAAAAGTCAGAAACATGACTACAGTTTATAAAAACAATATTTTTTTTCCCATTCAGATGGGGTTAGGTATGTGTCATGCTACAAGCAAAGAGCAAGCAAACCTAAAGTGTTTGTTATTTATAAGAGAGTTCTGTCAATTTTTTTCTATGTGTTTGTGGGTCTGAAAAGTACTAAAATGTGTTTAGCGCGTTCAAAGAATCATCTGAGTCACACCCTGCTGCACTGAGGCTTACCTTCCTTAAATACCATTTAGTTTTATAAATGGTTCACTGGAGTGATTTATGTGCGAACTTGTACTAAGAACCTGTCGTGTTAAATTATGTTCTTCCTCCATGTTTATTTCTCTAATTAAAATGACAACTGCATAATTTATAAGTGTGTGTGTGCGCGCGCGCGCGCCTGTGTGCAGTGTATGTATGTGCGCATGCGTGCGTCAATGTACCAGCTAGCGGTTAATGTCGGGTGTCTTCCTCAATCCCTTTCCATCTCACGGAACCATATAGACACTCAAGCATATAGACTCTCAAGCAAACATATAGACTCTCAAGCAAGCTCCCGGGATCTGCCTGTGTCTGCAAACCCAGCCCCAGGTTACACATGCACATGAATATGTCCGTCTTTTTTTCCTCCATGGATGCTGAGGATCTGAACTCAGGCCCTCATGCTTTCGTGGCAGATACCTTGGCGACTGAGCTGCCCTTCACCCTGGGTTATAAACATTTAATGATGTCCGTGTTAATTCTATGTTTATTAGAGTCTGGAATGTGATGGTGACCAGGTGTCCTGTGACACTCTGTGCAGAAGAGCTTCACAGCAATTCTGTTGCTTCCTCATCGTACAGCATTGATTAAGCAGGAGAGTTCTCTTGGGGCTCAGTTTCTCTCTTTGTCCAGACGACAGGACTTCAGCGTTCTACCCACTGCATGGTTTCTAAGGCATGAATTAGTCACTGTATGTGAAACGCTTGGTCAGATGTCACTTTGGGGAATTCCTACTCACACTTAACCCAAAGAAATACCTATAAAGCCAACGGGTGCTCTCTTATTCCACATCGGCTATGTATTAGAAACAGAGACCTCCAGATTCATGCTGGTAGGTAAAAAAAAATGTTTCCAACAAGAAATGTCTGTTGGTGCAGGGGATATAATTCAGAGGGTAAAAATGAAAAGACAGCAAGGTTTTACTAATAATAACCCTGCCTGTATAAAGTTATGTTGTGTAAGAAGTTTACCGCTTGTCTTAGGATCTTAACGAGAAACTTAAGCAATAAGAACAAAGTTAGTGTTCTGTTTGTCAGCTCAAACTGTAGTCCTCTTTTCCACAACAATAAACAGTAAGAGTTTGGAATAGGTAGTTATGAAATAAAATAGAAGGAAAAGCCCGATTTACAACTCTTGTAAACAAACCTTGAAGGACAGAGATCTTAGAAGGATTCCTGGCCATGTTTTAACTTATGTGTGTTTGGGTTTTTTTTATTATTATTTAATTTAAATTTTTGTTGTGTTTTGTTTTTTACCTGGAATATGGCCCCGACAAGTATAAAAGAATTCTTTGCAGTAGTCCTTGCAGAGGAGTGGAAGTGCTAGGTCTCCATCCAGGACGTCTCTTTCAGGTGAGTAGAACAGGCTCTGGGAATGAGGAGAGCAAGGGGCGCATTTGATCTCCTCCAGTAGCCGGCCACACTCTGTGTTGTTGGTGGTAGAGAAGATCTGAAAGCCACAAATCAGAAGCACATCTCGTTAGTCGTGCCAGAAGTGAGCTCTGTCAGGTTCCCCCCCCCCCAATCATGTGAGCACAGAAGTCTAATTCAGAGCAAAAGAATGACTATGTCACAGTATGCAGTTTCCCAGAAGGAGACACGTTATCTCTGAGGCCAGGGTGAGGAGACGAAGGTCAGAGGAGGACACACAGAAGCTCTTCTTGTCACTGCAAATCCAAATGTGTGAATCTGTCCTTCTGCTGTTAAAATTGAGACGTTTATAGACTGTTGAATGTTTGATCCACTTCCTCTGACCCAGAGCATATATTGAATTGTATTTACCTTAAAAATTGGAAACCTTTATCCAACTGTGTCCAAAGTGTAATTTAAAAACATGGCTTATTTGTGTCATGAGTAAAAAAATATATTTAATTCTTAAAGCTCCTAATATTATTTCGAAACTGTGCTTAAATAACATTTTGGTAAACTTCTACTTATTTCCAATCTGCAGACTGTACTGGGCACTGCCTTTCATGTTCTATAAAAATACCCCAAACTGAACCAAATAGGCTTAAGTCCCATTTTTAACATTCATTATACCTTAGCCAGGAAAAACTTTCTAGCTAGCTCCTTAGACATTTTATATACATGAATAAATACAGAGCTTAATGAACGCGCTTTTGTATGGTAAGTAATGAATTTTAATGGAAAAGAATACTTTTATCACTATTCACACAATGATATGTTCTTTATTCCAGTCAGACCAAACCGAAGGACTTGAAGATTCCTTGAGTTAATAGCTTGTAGGTGGAATGGGTCTTAGCTTCAGTGTTCACTTGGAAAACTGATTTGAGGAATCCTTCAGTAAATATAGGGGACAGAACTAGCATATCTGAGAAATAAAACTTCTACCTAAAAATCAAGCATTAAGTCACCTATGTGCACACTGCAATATGACGAAACGTGTTTATTTTATAAAGTTTCCATGTAGACTTCTCCTTGAGTATTTCTCTGGCATAATGCATTAAAATTAAAAGTCTGAAACTTTGGAAAAGTGTTTCACTCTTTAAAGCAGGTATTTCTTTTACAAGTTAAGCTAATTTGAGTAAATAATCTAGCCAGTGTTTTTCTGAATTACAATACCACAAGGTCCTTAGCCAGCGTTTTTCTGGATTACAATACCACACGGGTCTTAAGAAGAAAACCTATATCTAAAGGACAACATAATCTAAAATCAAACTACTCTGACTTCCAGAGTCTAAGGAGTCTACTCTAGTTCAGAAAAAAAATCATGTGTATATTATAACTACTTAAAGTATTCAAGTTATTAATCATAGTTGCATTTACATTTTAATTTTTATCAGTTTGCTTAAGTGACAGTTAACTAAAATGATCCACGTTTTCTAAAATAAAAACATACACCAGACACTTAGAATTTGCATTCCAAGAATGTTTTTAATGTTTTTTATTGTCCAGCCTGAAGACCTCACAAGATCTATTCAATATGAATAGTGTACAGCATGGTTCTGTTTGTTTCTCATATAGCAGTCCTTCAAGAACTAAACAACTGCAGGGAGCTGAAGCCACCTCTTCTGCTCCCTGAAAACTGGGCTGTAATTACCTTTGCTTTTATGGAGACTATTTGTGCTGCTTTTTTTTTTTTTTTTAAATAGCTGACACAGAATAATCCCACGTACTCTCCCAGCTGCTCTCCAGGAAGAGCTTGCTTTTAGTGCCTAAAGAATTTGTCTTTTACAATTTTTTGGAATGTGTCCTGCCCACAAGATCCCTCATCAAAAGTCTCACAAATAGGGTTCAATAAATTATCTGAAATCAAGTAGAATATTATTCTTGTTAAGGTTTGACGCTGTTCTGGCCCAGCAGGATGGTAACATTTTACTCTGTGTGAGGTCTGCAGTATAAACACCTATTTGAAGATAGATAGCGCCATCATTCTAGCTTTGGTTTCAATGAACCAATAGTCTTACTGAAGTCAATTAAACTGACTCAGTCCAAGCAACAACACTGGTTTAGACAGATGGGTACTGGTGTGCTTTGCACAGCGAGAGGCAGAGCTACCCTCTCTTTTCTTCCTTTCTCTCCTTCAACGTGTCTATGTCAGACATCCAGGTTCTTAACTTTATGCCTGACATTGCCCTGGATCTTAAGAAGAAATTTAGATTAATTTCTTGTTTCAAGTTTTAAAAAGCCAAATACAAAGTCATCAGGTTATAGTGGTTTAGCTAAATACATTTTGGAAATCTCGTAAAACTTGTAAACATGATTACAGCCAGCCTAGGAAGAAGCGAGGCTGTGGCTGACTGATCTGTAACATTTGGCAGTTCATCCTTTACTCTTTAGCCAGGGGAGAGTGAAATCTATGGAAGAAAGGTAAGATAAGTGCTGGCCTGCAGAAAACCCAGGGCCGGAGCTTATCGGCAGAGAAATAGGTGACGGAGACCCCCTTATATTTCTTTCTATGTATCAAGCAACTAAACAAAGAGGTAAAGAGGAACCCACATGGGTTCCACGAAAGGATAAAAGGAGGAAAACATGACAGTATATTAAGATGTCGCTTTAAGATCACTTGGTCCACAGAAAAGCAATTTCTAAAAAATCATATGCCTACAAGACTGTTCAGCTGTTGGGCAGAACACACGCGCCTCTGCACTATAGGGCTGGATTATGTCATTAAAGAGTTCAGTTTCAATTTTAGGCTAATATGTAAATAGATCATTGTACTAAGGCAGCTGTTAAAGGGACCCCGGGATGAGTTATTTGTTTAGTTGGATGTGTTCAACAATAGCCTTTGTCCCTGCAAGAGCCAGAGCAAACAAATGATTGTAAAAGGGCACACTTGAAAACAATTACTTTTCACCCATTCCTTGACAGCTTAGGCTGTGAAACCACCAAGGCAGAGAGAGAGAGAGAGAGGGAGGGAGGGGGTTGGGGGGGGAGGGGGAGAGGGGGGCTGTTCCTCTGTGACTACAAGTTTAAGAACTGGAGTATTTTGATAGGGTGTAGATTCAACTTGGCTAATGAGAATTAGATCCTTTTAGCGTGTTGTATTTAGGGTATGGAGCAATTTTGCTAAGACAACATATCCTACTAAATTTTGGCATCTCTTATGTGTTGTCATAGTTAACACATAACATTATGTTATATTACATAACATTATTAAAACTGACAAGGAACTCAAACATAAGAACACAGTAATGGAGTTTGAGAAACTGAACTAAATGTTAGTTCACTAAGGGGAGCTTGTTAGCCTCTCAACTGGATTTAACTGCTTAACTGAGCATGCTCAATCTTCTGAGTAGTTTCTCATTATCTATTTGTCTTAGAAATTTCTTCCCTCAGGAAACTCTGCACAGCACTTTTCTTGAAAAGTTGATGAAATGTAAAAATCTTTTCTGGGAGTATTTTTCTTTTGTGAACAACAACAACAAATGGCACATTCAAATAGCCTCCATCTCTCTGGTACATGCATTTATAAAATGAAACCCTAACATACATTATAATCTGGGAAGGCTTATGGGGGGGAAAGGAAACACTAATGTTTATTATAAAATAACATGTTTTACAAACTATTAAAATGTGAGAACGTAGGTCAAGAATCCATGGGCATGGCTGCACCAAATCTCTGCCTTGAACAAGTTGAGTATTGTTTATAAACCACTTGCAATAGAACAGCACAGACTGCTGGATCCAGCTTGGTCCGCACGTTTTCCAAACAAATCTGGTGGAGTCTGGTGGAGACTGGAAGGGCTTACACAGGAATACGCACAGCTAACACACCAGACCTTGCCTAAATAATTATTTTCCTTAAGTTTTCTTCTAATGTATCTTTCTTTAAGGATTATCTCCCCCAGTCTGCTCTCTTGCCCCTTCTCCTCACTACAGAACAAAGTTTGCATTCCACATGTTTCTGGAAGAGGTCAGCACTGCAGGGGGCTCTGGGTCCTCCTTATACACGCAGCCAGCATATACTACACCCAGGGACACTTCATGGCCAGTAAATATTTCTACACCTTTCTCTGAGTCTCCCCCTTGGGGATGGGGGTGGGGACTCCCGGAGAAGCCTTTAAGATGCTCAGGACTGAGCTGTTTCTGTGGCTTCATTCAATTAGGAGGCTGGGGCTTAATGACATTGTTGTGAATAAAATGCTGGACTATCTGTTCCTCATCTCAGACTACTGCTGCATATGGTAAGAATAAAGAATGAGCTTCAGCTGAAACCTGCACAAGACAGCTCTCACTCATCTGGGAATAGCGCGGGCTGGACAAACGTTCCCTCAAAAGGCATGGACATTTGGACAGAGCTGGCGACTGGAAGAGAATGATGTTCTCTAGTTTCAGCCATTAGTGAACCAACTAACAAACACAATGGTGGTGTTGTTATTCCCTGGCCATAAGCAACAGGACGCTGTGTGTGGGCAGCAGTTCAGTGGGGAGGAGGATAAGCCGACCCCTTTTTGTCCTATTGATTTTTTTTCTATTTGCATGACTTGAGCAAATTAAATGATGCAATATGGCTTTTTGTTACAAAACAAAGTGAGAGGTACCACCCAGACACATATGTTGATTCGCAGGAGCTGTTTACATGATAATAGGGTGAAATCTACCGTGAACTGAGCATAAAAATTAGATTCAGCCTGGGCATTTTTTTTTTAAATGCCTGGGCCAGCAAGAGTGGAGCACAAGTTTTCCGAGTGTCTCTCAGACCTTGACAACTGCAGGGTTGTAACAGAGGAATTCTTAATTAAACCTAAAATGGGCAAAGAGAGGGGGGGGGGGGAGCAGAGACACCTGATTGTTTATCTCTCCGTGCAGTGATTGTTAATGACAGGATCCCACAGACAGCACACAGCACAGCATCCCATGTTAAAAAAAAAAAATAACCTGATGCAGAGTCAAGACCAACGACCTCTGGCACTTGGGACAGACACTTCTTGGATAAGCTAATCAACGCATGACAAGTTCATATAACGTCACTCATAAATATGAATTTCTAGACAAGATCCTCCCTAGACAACGTAGTACCAGTGAAAACCTGGATCCATGATACAAGACGGAGAAACCACTGACCAAGAAGGTCCAGCAAAATCTCTGAGTTCTTAACGTACCAGGAGTTCCCTTCTCCTGACTTAACCATTGTCATGCAAGCTAGACCCTTCAGATTGGGTTTAAGATCATAAACCAACAGTACCTGGATAGCCTTTATAATTCAATCCACTCGCTAGTTAGAGCACGTGGAGAAAACTGAACAAATCCTTTTTACCCCAGAAAAATAAACCGGAAACCACAGCCACCCTAATTTACAGTTCCACCTCACCAAGTGCTCCATTTGATCCAAAATACACTGTTAATCCCGATTCTTTTGAAATATTTACTCAGCCCAGGACGCGGGTACCACAGAAACGTCTCTCTCTGTAGATAAGCAAGTTTGACCAGCATCCCCACAGCCGACTGACTCCAGGGTAGGAAGAGCTATCTGCACACTGCTGAGAACACATACCCAGAACATTTAATCACCTTAGAAAAGTTATCAGAACTACCCGAATAAGTTTGGACTCTCTTGCAGTTATCAACATTTTAGCAAGCTACTTGTACGAGGCTGGGGACTGCCTACCTTGTTCTCCAGACTCCCCAGTCCAGGGCTGTCACTCTGCAGGCAGCAGGATACTCGTGGATAGAAGCCACCACACAGGATCTCTCCTCCACTCAGCAGCTCCAGCTGGGACATCATCCGCCTGTCCCTTCTTTTCAGGCGCTTTGGGGGGTTTCCATTTAGGCACCTTCTCCTCCTCGCTCCGCTCCCTTCGCTCCTTTCCCCAAACTTGGCATCTCCTTCAAAGAAGCCCAGAGCCACGGCCAGCAGTAGCAGCTTAAAGGAGAGCATCTTCAACATCATCTGCCCGGAGCAGCAGGGGCAGGACGCGGGAGGATGGGGTGGGGGAAAAGGCCACTGCCCAGCAGGGGCACTAGGGCGCAGCTCCAGGAGAGTGCTGCGGGGCGGCGGGACGCTCTCGGGGGCAGAGGGAGGTGGCTGGGGAAGAAAGATGTAGAGCTATTCAACTTTGCCTTAGGGCAGCCGGAGCAACAAGATAAAGTGCAGATGACACTTGTCCGCAGCCTTGCCAGCGTCTGTTGGGTTAGGGGCTTTCCACAGCGGTTGGGAAGTGGGAGGAGAAGGAGTTGGAAGAGGAGGAGGAAGGAGAGGAGAAGACAGTCATAGAACTTCGCTTGTCCGCTGAATGGGAGTTGTTTAGGTGAGACAGTAGCAGGAGCCGAAAGGGCGGCGGTGGCGGCAGCGGGCCGGGCGGAGGCAGGGCCGGCGCTGGGCTCCCGAGGATGCTGAGGTCTCCTCTGCCGGCGGCTGCAGCTTCTCACACAGCCTCTCATGTTTCGCTCCCTCTTTTCTTCTTCTTTTTAACTAGCGCGCGGGGAGGTACTGCCACCGCGCGCCCCTTGACGTCACCGCCGCTCGCGCGCCCCCTCCCGGGATGGGGGAAAGGGGAGGGGGGGTGGCCCGGGAGCTCGCGCTAGCGGAGGCCCAGGGTGGCCTCTGGCTGCGACCGGGCGGGGACGGATGAGTTCGGAGGAGGGGAGTACGGGGGAGCCCTTCGAGCCAGCCTCCGGGGCTCGGAACCTGGAACGCCTCCGTGCCGGGGTGGGGGTGGTCTGGCCGCAATGCCCAGCCTGGGACGAAAGTACGTTGCTGCCACTCAGGGGGATGGAGTTGAGGCTCCCAGATGAGGTGAGAAGGGAGGAATCCTTGCCTGGCTTCGCCCACCGGGTTTGATTCCCTCAGCCCCGGGAGAGATGGACTCATTCAGTAGGCTGGGAGCTTGTCGGTACCTTTCCCTCTCTGGCAGGCACGGACAAATGCTGCTGGCCTTCAGTGATCCTGGAGATTAAGAGAGGAAAGAGAACCCAGATGCTGAGTTTTTGGGTAGGCTGAGGTGGTTTGGAGACTTTTGAAAAGGGCCACCCACAAGTCCTCACTGAAGTTCTAGGAGCTACTGCAGTGGGCACAGAGACGCGTGTGCTTGGTAGGGTTGGGTATTCCAGAGAGGGCTGACTGAGTCCTTCTCCAGGCAGATATGGGCTTAGGCAAGATGGCCTAAAGGGGCCACTGTAAACCCAGACTAAGTCGTCTGCGAGACACCTGTAGATATCTCAAGCTGGCTGTTCTGTGTGCATTTATAAAGTACATGCATGCACACACCCCTGTGCACAAACTTACAAATATAGAAGAGGAAGAATTTAGTCTCCTTCGTGAAGTGTAGAAACACAGGCCCCACATAGTTGTATATGTACAAACAAATTTACCTTTTCCCAACTGGATAAGTTCTGCTTAGAGCATTTCTAGAAAGATGTCAAGAGCTATGATTTCACGTTTACTGGAGCCCCGAGGCACTGGGACAAGCCTCCCAGGAGCTGCCCACAAAATCTGCAATGTGCTTTGCCTGGTAGATGGCTTTTGATGAGGGGATAAGGCTGTTTTTCCCATTTTGGCAATAGAAGAATGTTCACCATATTTGGAAACAGATTTCACCAAGCTCCAGGGACTGTTGATGGAGGTTGAAGCTGGCTTTAACTAATGGCTTTAAAGTGCTATCAGAAGCTAGGTGAGCCTTGTCCCTGGATTCTGAATTACATTTTATGTGTGAAGTTAGCATTTCTAAAGCAAGAGAAGTGACCTGTTAGAATAAACCTAAAGCCTACAGAGACATTCGGCCTAACCCCCAGCTTAAGCTAAGACCCGCAAGACTGCCGTGCACTACTGTGTACATGTTACTGTGAAAACGTCTCTGGCTCCCATGTTTAACGTTTATCCTGCTTAGCAGTCTCTGGCTTTCAAGGATTTTAAGACTTTAAAAGGTCTCACTTTTGTAGTTCTTGAAATGGGTTCTATCAAGATCAAGCCGCTGGCGCAATTCCATGTAATTTGGATCCCAGAACCTGTCTACATGCGTGTAAGGCTTTATTCCTAAACTCTGGTTTAACGTCTTTTCCTAAAATGAAAATCCTTCTAAAATATTCAGTTGTTCAAGCTCCCACTCCTAAGTGATAAGTTCATGTTAATACTGTTGGGTCAGGCCCTCTTGGGCAGTGCATTTCCAGACTAAGTCCACATGAAGTAAATTAATACCAGGTTTTACAAAATTACAGTTCTGTTATAAGGTATGGTCCTAAATGCCAAGGGGCAGAACATTTATAAATGATCTAAAGGAGACAAACGTGTTTTCTTCTTTTCTTCTTGGGACAAAGTCTTGGGTATCTTTAAGGATGAGCTTGAACTATTGAGGCTTCAGCATCTACATGCTTCGTGTCAAGATGATAAGCAAGGACCATTACTCCTGCTTGAGGCAGTGCTTAGAATAAAATCTCAGGGCTTCTGGAAACCTAGAGTGGAACAAAACGTAGCTGGCTAAATAAATAAAATAAATAAATAAAATCAATGAAAAGACTCCTAATGATGTCCTGCTTTACCCACAGATGGTGCCTAGTCCACTCACCATCAGAGAGGTTGCCCCAGGCAACAGAGACCCACAGCCAAACATCAGGCAGAGAGCCAGCCCAGGTTAGAGATCTCCATCTTCCTCCCCTTTGAGCTTGGGAGGTCAGGGAATCTCAGGGAACCTAGAGGAAGAGGAGAGGAGGAATCGTGGGAGCCAAAGGATTGAAGGCACCAGGAGAACATGGCCTGAGGAGTCCACTAAGGAGGGCTCCTGAAAGCTCAGAGACTGAAGCAGCGATCACTAACCCTGCATAGGTCTGCACTTCGTATATGTTATGTTTGTTGGCTTAGTCTTTTAGGAGAACTCCTGACCATGGGGGTGGGACTCAGGGTCTCTGACTCTTTTATCCTAAGGTGGGACTTTTTCCTCCTACTGGGTTGCCTCATCTAGCCTTGATGTGAAGATTTGTGCCTGGTCTTTTTGCATCTGTGTCATTTTCAGTTGATGTCCCTGGGAGCTCTTTTCTGGAGGAAGATAGGGGTGGGGAGTAGGGAGTGGAGGGGGTAGATTAGGAGAAGAGTGAAGGGGGCACTGAAAAGAGTGGAGGGAGGGTAAGCTCCAGTCAAGATGTATTGTATGAAAGAAAAAAAAATTAAAAAGCATCCCAGAGCTTCATGCATGCAAAGCAACCACCTTAGCAACTGAGCTACATCCTGTCCCTTGTTCTATCTTGACACGTGCAGCTGGAAATGATCTGTGCACAATTCACCATGAAAGGCAAGTAATCTGGTCCCTTATGGGACACTGAGCTTAGTCCTTGTGTCACTGATGGAATTTCTAAATAGTCACTGACTCCTATTTCACAGGTGGACTAACTTCTGATTTTTTTCCCCCTCAGAAGGCAAATTAAGAACTTAACCCACAGCAGAACAACCAGTTTCTTAGGAATCAAGGATCAAGACTGGAATATTTTCTAAGAAAACTTCCTTGAAGGTTGCAACAGGGCAGCAGAGCCATTTGCACACTTGGACAAAATCAGAAGGATCATTTTCAGTCATTATACCATGTTAATAGGCATGTACATACAGCAATTATTTTCATCCATGTATTGTTGGTAACCATAGGAAACTTTATCATGTGTGAATGAGCTGTAAGTACCAGATCCAGGAACTAGATTGTTCTCTTTTTGAGTCTAACTTTTGAGTCTAATTGTGACCAACTCTCAATAAACATTACCTATTGGCCCTCTTACTTGAGTTGATTGTTTCTGAACCTTTTGAATGAGTTAAAAAAAAATCTTTTTATTGCCAACTGGGGGAAGAGATAGCTGAGTGTACAGCCATCGTGAGGAATTTTAAACCTTGTCATTTCAAATTAATTGCTATTCAAATTATACTACAGTGTGATTCCACAGAGGGAGAACATCTAACAATTATAGACAGGATAGCGGTTGACACAATGGCCAGGTAACTGGCTGGTTTTATGTAGAAAGAGAAAACCAACTCCCACAACTTGACTTCTGATACTCACACATGTACTATGATGTTCACTGGCACATGTGCAAGCGCACCTCCCCCCAGAAACTTAAATCAGTAGCTGTGTGGTAAACTTAGCTCTGGGCACTGCAGACATAACTGTTTAAAACGTCCTCTAATGGGGAGAGATAACATCTAGATATAGATTGTACCAGATGTCCATGAGTGTCAGAGAGAAACGAGATGATGGGGAAGGGAGGCACAGGCCTTGAAAGAACAACCAGTTTGAAGACTGGAGTGGTGAGCCATGTACACACAAAGCACAGGAGAGCAAATTGGATGAAGTGGGCAAGCTTGGTGTGTCCAAGGACTAGCAAAGAGGCTCCGCCCACCACAGTGGACACGAGTGAGTGACAGAAGAGGACGAGAACTGTGACATTACAAAGTATTCAGGTTCCAGACTGTATAGAATCTTTGAAGTTTCTCCTCTTAATGAGATGCCTCTCCCTTGGTCGGCAAGCACTCTACTACTAAAATGTGCCTTGCCCCAGCCAACTGTCATTTCAGAAATAAACTGGCTATTTTGATAGAGTGAATTAAAAATGTGGAATTGCGTAAAATGAATATTAGAAAACTGGAAAAATGTAAAGGGACAAGTGTAGTGAGAATCTCTTGTACACTGTGTGGAAACATCACATGTCAATAAAAATCTAATGGCCTATCAGCAAAAGGCAGGAAATCGGAGATGGGCACTCTAGTTAGAGAGAGAGCAACTCTGGGAGTTAGTCAGAGGCAGGAAGATTTGCCACACAGACTCTGAGGATACAGATGCATGATACCGAGGAGAGGTAACCAGCCACGTGGCACATATAGAACAGAATAAATGGGTTATGTAGGTTATAAACTAGTCAGGGACCAAGTCCAAGCTTCTGGCCTAGGCATTTATTCATAAATAATTAAGTCTCACAGTAGTTATTTGGTAACTGAAGTGTGGATGGAAAGGTCCAAGGTTATGGTCTGCATCATTAGTGATGGGAAGGCAAAGGGGTGCTTGGAAGTATGGAGACAGACCCTGCCTCCTGGACAGTGCTGACCCCCTCCAAGGTGGTGAAATAGATTATGGGAACCCTGGCAGATGGTTGGAGACTAACCTTTTAACCCTGACCAGAAGTATACTATCTTTAATGTTGCCACAACCAACCTCACTACTTAGGATCTTAAAACAACAGAAATTTACTGTCCCTCAGATTTGGGGTTAGGGACCCCTTATTGATGACCAGAATTGGTTCTTTCTAAATGGCTGGACTTCTCTCCTAGCTTCTGGTAACTTGCATCACCCCTTTTCCTGGTTTGCAAGTAGTGAGCTCCTTGTGTCTTGCTTGTGGATGTGTCTGTTTATAGCCAAATCAATTCATCTTACATGAACATTAGTTAAGTGAGTGTTCATCCTCCTAGCCATGTCTTAATCTCTGTGAAGATGCTAATTCCAGGTAGGTAAATTTCATGGACACAGACAGGACTTCAAAACCCTTTGGGAGTTTTTGTCTGTTTGGTTTTTGTTTGTTTACTTTTGAGTTCTTTGTGTATTCTCCACCTCTCTACAAGATGCATAGCTGATAAGTCAGTTGGTGAATGGATATTAAAAATATGGTGTATTTACACAATGGAATATTATAGAGCTGTTAAGAAAAAGAAAGTCGTGAAATTTGTAGGTAAAAGGACAGAGCTGGAAACAATCATTCTGTATAAGGTATCCCAGACCCAGAAAGAAAAATACTGGATGCCCTCTTTCATCTGAGGATGCTAGCTTTGAATCTTCAGATATGTGTGTTCCATTTGGAATACTGAAGGCATCAGGAAACCATTAAAGAGTCATGGTGTGAGAACTTCCAAGGAGGCAAGAACAGTCACTGGTATAAGGGGTTAAGGGAAGTAATGGAACAGAAAGGGTTAAAATACAGCTGGGGATGTGAGGGCAGGGTAGATGAGGGAATACAGGGAGAGATAGACAACACTAGAAATCTTTTGAAGAAGTTAAATGGAAACCTATTAGTGTAGAATTTCCCTAAAATATATGCATACACAACAATAAGAATGAAAATGAAGTTGACATATAATGTGGTGATAATGCCCCTACTATATATCATAGGCTACCAAATAAAAAGCTCAACGTCAGGAATGGGTTACATCTTTTATAGTAATTGACCAGTGGATCTCATAGATGGATCCAAACATTACAGTGTATCAGTGTTCTTTGTTACCCTCCAAAACTTTATAGTAAGACCTTATTGCTGACAACTCCATAAGCTTGTATCATAGAACGTGGAGAAATCAAGCTGTTCATCTGGAAGCTTCATCCCTACTGGCTAGCTTTCCTAGGTGGGAAATTGCTGTGCCTACTACGGGAAGAGAAAACTAAGCATCGTTCACTTGGCTGTGAACCCTGAGAGCTACAGTAATGATTGGCCTGGCGAGACATGCACACTGGAACAATACTGACACAAACACTGGTGGCATAACCAGCCACCTACTGATTGGACTTAAGTCTCAATACACAAGATAAAACCTATTCCCGATACCATTATCAGAGTAAGAATCTCTAACTAGACAGGTCATATAGGCCCTAGAGGCAAACCTGCTATTATAATCTGGTAAAGAGATACAGTGTTAAGCTGACTCCTAATGACTTACTGCTATAACTATACATCAATGTATCGCTTAATCTTCACTAGAGAAGCATCTATGTGCAGTAGATGGTGACTAACAGAGACTCACAACTGATCAAGGTGTAGCGAATAAGTAACTGTGAAATGCTCATTATCAAGTAGGGCATCTATAACATACTTATCCCTTCCAAGGCTCAGGGATCATTCCAGAATAGGGTGAGAAAAGGTTGTAAGATCCAGGAATGGCCAGGCAGTGGTGGTACACGCCTTTAATCCCAGCATTTGGGAGACAGAGGCAGGCAGATTTCTGAGTTTGAGTTTGAGGCCAACCTGGTCTACAGAGTGAGTTCCAGGACAGTCAGGGCTACACAGAGAAACCGTGTCTAAAAAAAAAAAAAAAAGATTCAGGAATGGGTGACTGCAAGGAAACAAAGTTTTTCAGACAGATTGCATATATGAATGCACAGTGTTGTGACATCATGCACAAGACCTGCTCAAGATCCAGCCAGACACAATCCCTGGATAGAGAAGAGAGGTGGGTACGAAGTCCCAGCCCTAGCTAAGGAGCTATGGGCAATTGATAGGTGTTGGGATAGCATGAATGAGAGGAAAAAGGAGCGGGAGAGAGGGAGGGGGAGAGAAAAGAGAGGGAAAGAGGGAGAGAGGCAGCAGGAACACCAGCTTTCTTTAAAGTTGATCACACTACAGTGTGGTCACAGCCAAAGATACATTGACTTGATGGGTTTATTAAAAAAAAAAAAAAAAAAAAAAGGGAGGGGGCACAAAGTTGGGAGAGTAGGGAACAAGGTGAATATGAGAGCAGTTGGGGGAGGGGATAGATACAATCAAAACATAGTGCATGGACTCTCAGAGAGCTAATAACATAAGATACAATCACAAAGTGCATGATGAACACAGCACCGGCAAGCTCAGAGACACAGCCTGCCCTGCCCCTTTTCCTTTGGCCTCTGGCTTGTAGGAGATTTTATAATGTAGACATTATTACTACTTTGGCCACATCCACCGATTTTGAAATAATAGGATTTCTTTTCAATTTCATTCAGAATATTTTTTGACTTCCCCTCCCCGCCCCAGCCACTGCCCAAGCTCTTTGAAATATAAATTATTGAAAATTGGAAACCGTGTGATTTAATTTCCAAATACTTAGAGCATTTTTTTTTTTCTGAAGACTTGTTACTCTCATTGTAGTCAGTAAATATTTACGGTAAATTGAATTTCCAAATGTTTGAGTCTTTTCCATGGGCAGGAAAATGTTCTATCTTGGTAAGCATTTTGTGTACAACAGAAGAGAGTATGTGTGTTCTCTTCTGGAGAGTTGTATACTCTAGCTGCTAGTGGTGCCAGTTTGGTAGATCCTGTTGAGATCTCTGTTCTTAATGATCTGATTTTGTTTTATCAGTTCTTACAGGAGTCATACTGACATCTAAAGTGTGGACTTCCTTGCTCCTGCTTGCAGATCCTACCAAGTTTTGTTTTGTATTGTTTGACGCTCTGTGCTTATTTGCATAAACGTTTACAACTTATCTCTTGAATGGAAACTTTGGCCCTTATGAAATACCTTCCTTTATCCCCAATCAGAATTGCTTTTGTTTACCACTAACATGAAGTATCTTTTTCCATCCTTTTTCTTTTGATCTATTTTTGTGTACTCATTAAAAACTTACTGCAAGCTGTATAGGATTGGGATTTGTGTGTGTGTGTGTGTGGTTTTTTTTTTTTTTTTTTTTTTTTTGTTTTTTTTTTTTTTTTCCAATGTGGCAAACTATGATTCTCAGTTGAGATGGCGAAATTCTTTATATTTACATTTATATTTACGCTGAGACAGTGGGCTCAGAAACCCTCATCTTTACTTACAATTTGGTTTCTTTTT
Source organism: Arvicanthis niloticus (assembly GCF_011762505.2). Taxonomy (NCBI): domain Eukaryota; kingdom Metazoa; phylum Chordata; class Mammalia; order Rodentia; family Muridae; genus Arvicanthis; species Arvicanthis niloticus. Next base: position 8,010,429 of record NC_047675.1, read on the forward strand.
GTTGCATCAACTTGTTTCCCTTTTATGTTTTCAATCTTTTAGATTATTAAATATTTTTATTATGCTCGTTTGTCTGTTACTGGATTATTCTTACCTTTACTTTTCTAGTGGCTATTTTAGGGGTTAACTTACACATTGTGCCTTCAGTTGCTATTGTGGATTTGTGCAGCTCCCAAAATTACATGGGAGTCCTATCATACGACGCTGAGGGTCCCTGCCCCCAGTTGGCTTTGATTGGTGAATATAAGTTGCTGACGGCCAATGGCTGGGCAAGGAGACAGAGGCGGAACTTTAGATTTCCTAGACAAGGGAATCACGGGAGGAAAAAGTTTTTAGAATTGCCATGCTGGGTAAGCAGAAAGATCGGACCTGTGAACTGGAGAAGAGCTTACAGTCATAAGCTTACAGCCATGTAAGAGCCGGGGAAGAGTGGCCCCAGGGGTCCCTCCCCTGATTGGGTCTGGGGGTAGCAAAGATGAAATATAGATTTTAGTAAGTAATAATTCAGGAATATTGGGGAGGGGAGGCGTTAGCAACGTGGGAGTTTGGGAGTGGGTCCAGCCTTTGAGCTGTTTAGGGCATATTAAAAATAAGTCTCTCTCTCTCTCTCTCTCTCTCTCTCTCTCTCTCTCTCTCTCTCTCTCCCTCCTCTCTCTCTCTCTCTCTCTCTCTCTCTCTCTCTCTCTCTCTCTCTCTCTCTCTCTCTCTCTCTCTCTCTCTCTCTCTCTCTCTCTCTCTCTCTTTGTGAGTGTGTGTGTGTGTTTTCATTCAGTAATACACAACCTTGTGGCGGTAGCGAGAAGCACGTGCACCCGGAGTTAAGAATGGATTAACCATATTACCTTTACAGTTATGACGCCACTTCATTTGAGAATCTGAAAATGACAAAGAGGTGTTCTTTGTGATCTGTGGAGGGTTAGATTCCAGAACACTTGCAAATATAGGAACTGTGCTTGCCTAAACCACTGTATAAATGGTACATCATTTGCACATGGCCTGTACACATTGTTTCAGATAATTCCAGTCTCTTCTAGATTGCTTACATAGCTCTAACGTGTAGACAGTGTGGGCTGTTGTTACACTCCGATGTTGAAGGAATAAGGACACATTCAGTGAGGATATGATTACTTTGCAATGGCTTAGATCTGTAATTGGTTGAGTCTCCAGATGCAGAACCCATGAACTCAGAGCCTATGGATCCCGAAGCTCTTTCACACCGTCCTCTACCTCTTTGCATGTGCTTCCTATAAGATGCGATGATGAATTGGTTGGTAGATATTTATCTTTTAGAATGATTTTAAAATATGAACAAAGGTTTTTTTTTTAGTTCAGCACTATAGTTTATTAAGTTATATTAATGCTTTGTTAGTTAACATTAGTGCCTTCACATGGTCTTACAGTACAGCTAGGTACCTGCTTGGTGTGCTTTTCCTCCTGTTTGAAAGTATAGAGAGAATCTTTACATGCTGTGTGGAAGTATTACTTGTCAATAGAAAGCCTATGGCCAATGAGCTGAGGCTGAAGATGGGACATCAGCAAAGAGAGATAGGGTTCCAGGAAATAGTTGGAGGAGATTTGACCCGAAAGCTGAAGCTGTATGAAACTGAGAAGAGGTAACCAACCATATGGCAGGACTTGAAGTAGACTAAATAGGTAATGAGTTATGGGTAAGTTATGAGCTAGTCGGAGAACAAGCCAAAGCTTTTGGCCTAGGCATTTATTCATAAAATATTGTCTCAGAGCCATTATTTCAGGAACTTTGGCACAGGCGGAAAAGCCCACAATTACATGGGCATGTGGTTTTATTTCTTGTAGTAGGAAGCTGAAGGTGATTGATTTTTTATATGGCAAAAAGAGGTTTTTGTTTTTCTGTTACTTGTGGGGTAGTTTTCATTGGTCTTGAGTTTTAGGTTGACCAGTTGTCTCTTTTTGCTGTCTTCCCTTTTGGACAGGTCCAGACATGGCTGGTTGGATTTACAGTTTGTTTTGGTCTACTTTATGGTGCCATGAAATGGATATTCAGTAAAATCTTTACTTTCGATTATTGATAGTCATCTTTCCCTGAGGATATGGGGCAGCATGACTCTTGGGATGCTCTGTAGCAACAGTGAGCTACAGTGCGCAGGCGTGAGAAAACAGCCAATCCTGTGTGGCGGGTGTTCCATGTGGCGTGGCTAGGGTGCTTTCTAGACTTGCTGTATGGGATGCATTTTTGACTTCCTACATATCTTCTGCATTCTTGAACATATAAGACAGACAACTGCAAGCATGATTTCTGTGTCTTGTGTGCTGATGAAACACCATAACCTGGAGCTCGGACCCTTCCCCCAGGTCGTTTGTTTTCGTATTAAGTGTTTCTAGTGTAATTTATGAGGACACCCTGGACACACGAAGCCACCACTCCTTCCTTGCTTCCTGCATTTTCTTAATTATATTTTCCATGTAGAAACCACTTTCTTATTCCACATATACAATTTCTTTCCTCTGGTTGTTTCTCATAGGCCCCCCTTTATCAGTAGTTTAAGACATGTGACCTTATTTTGCCTTCCATAGCTCTCAGTCTGTTACTTTAGAAAACTCTATGATTTTCTGTTTGCAAGTCATTAATTCTGCAGCGTCTAAACAACTGGCTATTCTGTCCTAGTCCCCTACCTAAAATAAATAAATAAATAAGTAAATAAATAATTCAAGTTTGTATTTTTATCTCTAAATTTTTAACTGTGTTTTACAATATCTTTCTGATTAGTCTTCTATATTTGTAAACATTCTAATCATATGGGAAATATGGTTGAGATAACAATTTTAATGTCCTATATGCTAACTCTCATATGTGGGACATCGTGGACAGTTCTTATATTAATTTGATTTTTTTTAATTATTATATCACTAGTTCATATTTTCCTGTTTCCTTATAGGGCTGATACAGATTTAAAAAAAAAATCAGAAGAAACTGAGGGGGCTCAGCAGATACAGGCACCTGTTGCCATGTCCAGCAACCTCAGTTCAAGCCCCAGGCCACACAGGGTGGAAGGAGAGGACCGCCTCCCTGAAGCCGTAGCCTGACCTCCACCCCAACACTGGGGAATTCATATGCTTCTAGAAATCAGTCCAGAAACTTAGGAGTTGTGTTCATTTTCTTTTTAAAAAATGTTCGTTTGTGTGTGTGTGTGTGTGTGTGTGTGTATGTGCATGTGCATGCACACGTGTGATGACTGTGTGCTTGCATGCATGTAGTGCTGCACAGGTAGATGTTAGACAACAAGTTTTGGGTGTCAGGTCTCTCCTTCTATGATGTGTGTTCTGGTGATCAAACTCAGGCTTAGCAACAAATGCCTTCGTTGTCTGAGCCACCTTGTCTGGCACCTTGATTTGAATTTTTGCAAGATTACTTCATGGCTGGTTCCTATTATATCAGGAAAGCAAGCATATGACCGTTTCAGTTTTTGCAATGGTAAGACTTTTAGCAGCTTTGCTGTTCTACTTTTTTGCTCACTGAGAAGAATCCCTTTGTGCTTTCATGCTGTGGTTTCAACAGCTGCTGGTGATCACTGTCCAGATACCTATTCAAAGAAATGCTTACTTATCTATTTATTACATGTGTGATCTCAAGTGTGCACAACTGAACATGTGTGCAGATATGTATGCATATGTGTGTCCAAGTGTGTAGACCGGAGAACCACCTCCAGTACCACAGGACCACTGTCCACTTGGCTCTTTTGAAACAGGTTCCCTCATTATGGCCCAGGGCTTGCCAAAATTAAGCTGGGCTGACTGGCCAGGGAGCTTCGAGGGTGTACCTGTTCCCACCTCTCTGTTCTTGGCCTATAAGTTCTGCCACCACCACTGACATTTTATGTGGGATCTGGAGATCAAAGTTATATTTCTCTGCTTACTTAGCTGGTGCTCTATGGCTGAGCTATTCCCTTACCTGGTTGCAGTGTCCTTTTCTCAACTCTACTCCATTATCTCCATGGCAACTAAATTAACTTTTATATACTACAAATCATGTCATGTCACTCCTTTCACTTAATGCTTCAGTGGATTTCTTATTATAATATTCAAATTCCTTAGGAAAACATAAATATTTGTCCACTACTCTCCACTGACACATCTATTTCTTGTTCTGCATTTTTAAGTGTTTGAAAATTTCTGAAATAGAATTTTTACAGCAGAGAAGTTACAAATAATGGTTGTACATTTATAGGAGATGAAGAATGAGGATATGTGAGCACATTCATTTTCACGAGACAAAAAAAAAATTATTTATTCATTTTTGCATTTAAAGTACTCTTCAATGTCTCCTTGGGCCTGAGATTCTTTGCCATAGTCCTTAACCACTATACAACTGCAACCAACCATTTTACATGGCTTCCCCTCTCAATCCATTTTTGAGGCCTTCCAGTTCCCCTGGTTTCTTTAAGGTTGATTTGGTGCTCACCACCAATCAAGTTAATACCTCAACTAACTTGACGTACATAGACTCATCACAGTTGAGTGCAAGCACACAGAAATAGGCTTGCTGCTTGTCTAAGGCTCTGGCAGTTTCACATTCAGAACATGCTATGTCACTGTGCTTGAGGGCAGTCTTCCACACGTCTTCTAAAGCAGAATTGACATCCATTATGGCAGATCCCTAGAACAGCAGCACCCATTAGCAGATAACACCTCCAGGAACACTCTCACAGACAGCCGGCTTACTGAGCTTCTCAGTTATATTCAAGACTGAATCATGATGCAGCCCCGTGTACCATGACCTATCATTTATTACTACTACCACAATATCCTTTGTTCATGCAGCCCTATCTCTTATGATTTCTGAGGCTTCGATGCTCTGCTGACCACACTCCCCTTTAGCCCCTGGCTGAACTGAATTGCTATGCCTGTTGACTGGGTGTCAATGAATAATTGACACTGTCTTTAAGACTGTAGGCTTCCTGGGGTGGCTGGAGGTCTTGTCTCTTAAACCAGTCTCTTGTCAATTCATACTACCTGGTTTAGGGGTAGTGACTTACACTGTGGCTTTGAGAGCACACGTGAGAGGTTCCTCTGTAGTAGAGTCAGTTTCCTATGATGCCTGAACCAGCCATAGTGCTATAAGTTGCTCATACACTTTCCTTTATTTGATGCAGTTGGAAGGGTAGCTAATCGGAGCAGAGCGTATGTACAAGTGGGGCTTAATTACAAAATAATGAAAAACAGCCGACATCATGAAATCACCTCATAAACAGAACGATTGAAACTGGGATTCAGTAATTAATGATTACATCAATTAAATGAACTCAGTTTGTATCTCTGGCCTACATATATACAATGTGAGAAAACATAATAGCTTAACTATGGAGACAATTACTAAAATATGGAAGACGTGATAAGTTCTGAGAACTGAAGCCCACACAGCTATCAAGTTAATTCCTTTTGTATGTTCTAGGTGTTTTGGAAACTGAGCATTAATTTCCCGGCTGTGACTCATATCAAGACCACCCTGTAACAAAATTTAATTCCTCAATGAATATCTGCTTATCATTTAGCTAAATATGTAGCTAAAACAGAGACAAAATATGTAGATAAACATTTAACCTTTGATTGATGAAAACATGTTTCATTTGAGAATGTTTTAAATTAAATACTAATGTAAAAATATTAGGATTTGTTTATTCAAAATAGGCTACCTTAGTCAAAAAACATAATTTATCCCCTAGAATCCTAAGCTGTGTATAGTTTTGATAGACAATCTAGAAAACATTTTTTGGAAATGTATAAGATAAATGTATCATAAATGTTATAGGATTCAAACATAAATATATGATATAAAACATTTAAATGTTAAAAAATCCTTTAGAAACATCACTCAGATTTAATTGTTCCAAAAAAATGTTGTATGACACAAATATTTAGTGTGGTTTATTGTGTGTACACAATGGTGTCTGGGTATTTAGCTGGGAAAAGGGTAGAGACATTTCTGAAATGCTATTTTGACAAACTAAAATAAAAGTATAGCATTTAAAATTTTTATTAAAATAAAAATTAAATAGTAAAATAAAAATATTCATTAAACTCAAGCAACAAAACAATCAATTTAACAGTGTATGATACAGCTAAGACATTATTTGAAGGGTGTAGTTCAAGATCACAAATTCTGCTTTGTTCCACAATTCATGAACTGGTCAGTTTCTCTTATTTTCAAAATATACACCTTACTTATAAAGAAATTCTTCAGGGTTTTTTTTTTTTTTTTTTTTTTGAAAATAAGCATAATTTTTATGTTCTGCCCTAGGGCATGAAATTCTGCAAACATTTTCATTTATTAATGGTTTCAAACACCTGGGGATTTTGTAGACATTACAGATGTTTTCATATGCATAAACTTAGAATAAATGTTGACTATAAGGGAAAGCTTTCTAAGTTTCAAATCTATATGTATTTCATGAGACCACAAGTCCTATTAGAGACAGCCTTTTGCTACCTGGGCTTATTTCCATTACATAAAGTGTGACAAGGGGTTGTGGGTGGGGATACAGCTCAGTGTTACAGCACTTGTGTAGAATGCACAAGGCCTTAGGTTCTACCCCCGGCACTAAAAAAAATTGTGAATTTTTTTTTCATTTAAAGCATATAAAATATGTATATACTCTCAGATATCAACTAATTCTTAAAATACATTTCTGTAGTCATGAGTGTAAATCACATATCAGGATCCCATATCCTTTAAAATATAGTTGTTCTCATTATTAAAGAATTAAAGAATTATGTTGTTGTTCTTTTTCTTGAGAACATGTCTAAAAACGTATTGAACCAGACTTTGTTTTCCAGTGAAAAATAACAATGCTTTAATCGTAGCAGCTGCCCTGTTTATTGCTGCAAAGAGACAGTCTGATAGGATTACATTAAACAAGAGTAGACTTAGTCCCATGCTGCACAAGAGCCCAGCCCCAAAGTCGGCACAACTCTGGAGATTCTGGGGAGCCTCAAAATCTTTACTCAAGAATGAGAAAAAGTCTTCTGAGAAATGTATTAATCGCGGGCCTGGGTGATGGCTCAATGGGTAAGACCATGTGGTGAACAAATGTGAGGGCCTGAGTTTGAATCTCAGCACCCACATAAAAATCCAGGTATGGCCACACGTGCCTTGTAACCCCAAAACTGTGGTGGAGGGAGAGACAGGTGGGCTGCAGGACCTTGCTGGTTAGCCAGCCCAGCAGAAACAGTGAGCTTCCGTTCTGTGAGAAAATTAGTGTGATAGAGGAAGGCAAGTCTTCCCTGGTCTCAGCATGTGTGTGCATGGGTACACACACACACACACACACACACACACACACACACACACACACACACAGTGTATTGATTACCTAAAGGATGCATGTCAGTTTAGTATTTCATCTAGAGAAGAGCAAGATCATATTCATAAACGTTGGTGTTCCATTCTGTAAGTCTGTACCCAGGCCTTACCTTGTGTACTTCATAAACAGTTTTCTCTGTGTCGTCACTGGAACACAAGGAATTTTTTGGTGTCTTCTGTTATTAAATGACTTTATTTGTTTTCATTTTAGGTTCTTCTAAAAGCTTTCCATTCGGGGGCTTAGATGTGACATTTCTGTCTGGTGTTGGAATCTACTTGTCCAGATATTTTTGTAAAACAACTTTCTTCAATCAAGAGCAATCAGAAGGCTTCTGTTTGATTCCTTACTCGTGTAACGTGCCCTGACAGAGATAAAAGCTAGGTTTCAATTCTCCCACTTAAGCACCATGGAATTAATACATTTTTGGAGTGTGTGTTTCTATGTGTATGTGCTTGTGCGTGCGTGCCTGTGTGTGTGTGTGTGTGTGTGTGTGTGCGTGTGTGTGTGTGTGTGTGTATGTGTGTGTGTGTGTGAATTCTTGTGGGTACACATGTGTACAGGTATAAGTGTATGTCTGCTCACCCATGTAGGGCCAGAGGCCAACTTTGCATGCTGTTCCTTGGGAGCCATTCATCTTGGTTTTGAGGCAGGTTCTCTCCTTGCCCTGGACCTTTCCAATTATGCTAGATGAACTGGCCAGGGCTCCAGGGATCCATCTGTTCCCACTTTCCCTGTTCTAGGAATGGACGTGTAAGGCACCATGCATGCATGGCTCTCCCCTAACCCCCACATTCTGAGGATTGAACCTTCACGGTATGTTACCGACTGATAACATTTCCCCAGCCTGACCTCAATATAGTTTATACTTAAGAAACAAAGTTCCCCATGGTTCCATAGCTACTAAAGTCATAGAGCTATGATGAACGTAGACATGGGCCAAGATCATGTTGAGCAGCTCCTTAGGATGCTTCCAAAAGGGGAAGGATGTGATTGTCGTGCTTCATTCAATGGAAGTTCCACTGTCATGCTCATTTTTGGGTCACTCTCCTAAACCCACAGCCTCCTGCAGATACGCATCTAGTGATTCTTGGTGCTTATTTTGACAGTGTGTCTTTAAAGCCTGACTGTTGTCACGGTCATCACGGTTTGCTCTTTGGTCATTGTAGAAGGGACAACACAGTGACTTTGAAGCTCCTGTAATTTCCCCTGACTCCTTTCTTCATGTCACCTTACCCGTCTACTGCTGAGAGAATGCTTCCTGCTCTATTGTCCCATCTGGTCAGACATTTCTCTCCATGTTAGTTATCTATGCTTTTCCTGAACTCTAGTCACAAACCCAGCAGAACTACAAAACAAATTGCATGGATTTTCTCACAGTTTTGATAAGTTAAGCTGACAGGCTTCTGGGTCTTTGGAAGTTGCTCTAGACTTGTGAGCTGGGTTGTGTCAATGAAAGTTCAACTGTGGAAGGAGCCCTTTTAAGTTCATGTAGTGTGGGGAATATGAACTTAAAGAATGTGTTGGGAGAGGAGAATAAAATAGTCTTTCCCAGGGGAGAGTGCCCTGGTTGGTTATCCAATATAAAAAAGGCCAGCACTGAAATAAGAGCATACAGGTTTATTTTACAAATTGAATGTATTTTATTTGTATATTCAGGAACACACACACACACACACACAACCACAAGAGTTAAAGCAAAAGAAGTGAGAGGCCATGAATTTGAGAGAGAGAGAGCAAGTGGAGTGCACATGAAAGGAATTTGGAGGAGGAAAAAAATTCTTTAAGTATATCTTAAGTTCGAACAATTGAAAGAAGAAAAAAAAATTGTTGGCTTCTGTCCCAAGTGCTCTTAAATTCCTTGTCACAGGGTCCCTGGCACAGGCAAGTTTTCAACCTGGCAGATTGTGTCCTCAAAGCCAGAAGAGAGAAGAGTATCTGGGCTTAAGGTCGTCTTTATAACCTCATATAACCTGTGTGCAAATAGTATACATATTGTCATTCCTACCCCGTGTGTAAACGGCATGAACATCATGTTTCCTACCCTGTGTACCCACCTTCACTCCTACTGTCATGGGTCTTGCTCACATTCAAAAGAATAATTTGAAATCCTTTCTTAAAATGCTATTTCCTCCCTTCTTTTCCATGTCAAGTACAGCCCAGGATTTCCTTCTTCTGACTGCCGCTTCTCAGTTGTCTTAGCTAGAATCTCCTCCCTGTTCTGTTACCCCATTAAATGCTGTCACACCTACGAATCCTGGAGAGTTGAGCGTTGGGAGCTGAGCATCACTGGCTGTGCCCTGATCTGTATCTGACTCCTGTGAATGTTTTCACCTGACAGTTCTTGTGCGTCATCTGTCTAGGCCACTGGATTCCTTGCTCCATGCTATTTATGTACTTTTTGATGTTCTGCTTAGAGCAGATTCTATGGTCCTGGGAGGAGCAGCAAAGCACTTCCTGTCTTCTCCCCACACACTCTGGGACCTGCTAGAGTTGTGTATCACAGTGTAGCTTTCCCTGGCTCTTCAAGTCCTTTCTACTCTTGGACTCCTGGCTTATTCAGAAATGACCTTTGTTAATCCCATCAGTGGTTTTTATGTCTGATCATGGTAGCAGGTAATGCTTACAGGCCTTCATCTTACTCAACCACGCTACAGATATGCCATTTTTTCCTTACACAAATTTATTCCCATTCTATATCAAGTCAGAGCACACTGCAGGCTGCCGTTCTTCTGTCCGATGCTTCTCACGATGCCCCTGGATTCTCTCCCAAGTCTTCCAGTCTCCTCACTTACAACGCTCTTTGTCCCTTCCACTCTCACATGACTTTTCTTAGGGTTATTCCAGATTGACACTTAAAGACCAAGGTTCTTATCAAACTCCAGTATCACATTGAAGCTATTTTGATATTTTTATTTTAATATTTCACATGCATCCTCAAATTCAACATCGTGAAACGTAAATTGATAACCCTCTGCTCATAGATCTCTACTTCTAGGCGTACTATATCTCCTCAGTATACAAAGCTCTTACTTCTTGGTGCTCCGCGCAAACTAGAAACGTAAGTCAGATCCCTTTTCCTCATTTTGTATTTCTTTGACTTATCTACTTATGTGCATGACGTATGTGTTCACATGTTCATGCATTTGTAGGCCAGAGGTCAACATGTCTTCCTCAATTTTTTTCCCTCTGTCTACTTTTTTGAGACAAGGTTTCTGACTACATCTAGAGTGTACCAATCTGGCTGGCTGGCCAGCAAAGTCCAGGGATTCTCCTGTCTGCATCTCCAGCACTACTATCCCTAGATTTTTATTGTGCTGGGCATCTGAACTCAGACTGCCATGCCTGCCATACAGACACTGTCCCATTTCTCCAGCCCCTCATCTTGTGTTTCTAATCAGTCATCAGATCCTGTTCTTGCTTCCTCTGAGTTAGCTACTCTCTGCTCCTGCTCTTCAGTGTCCTGGTCTTGCTGCTGTCACATCTCTCAGGCACCCCTCCCAGGCTGCTGCACCATTCTCTTGCCCTGCCTTTACTGTGCACGCTTGCCCCCTTTCAATTTGTTCTCAGGATTGTAATTAGTACCATCTTTCAAAAAGGCAAACCAATCCTGATGTTTGCTTTAAAGACTTAAAATAGTTTCTAAAATTAACCTCATGATTTACCAGATTCCTAAGAGTGGCCTCAGAAAGAGAAAGTCCAGGAGGGCAGAAAGCTTAACGCATACTCTACTGCCACTATAATATCCTGTACCTGGTATGGAATTATTGCCTAAGAAATATATCATGGCTCTATTTCATTCATTCATTCACTCACTCATTCATGCATTCCTTCAATGTTTTATTAGCATATATTAATTTTACATAATAGGTTTTTACTTTATTTTCACACATATGCATGATGTATTTTGAGCATATTCACCTCTTGTTTCATTCTACTTCCTACCCCTATTCATCTTCAAAACTAGTCCCTCTTCTACCTTCATGGTTTCTGGTTTTGTGTGTCTGATTTTTTTTTTTTTTTTTTTTTTGTGAGCCAGTGAGTTTGTTTACAGGTTCTTGTGTAGCCCACCTGGGACTTCACCACTGAAGAAAACTTTCCCCTGCCCCTCCCCCATCTCATAGCCCCTGTCCCTTCTCATAACCTCTGCTCCTCCTCCACCTCATAACCTCTGATTTATTTTATTTTTGTTATTTAGCTTTTGCTATGTAAAGGAAATCTCAGAACACAACCATTTAAAATAACAGTTGCTCATAATGGTAGATCAACTGTCATTTTTCTCTGGGACTGTCTTGGTGGACCCTGAGGCCATCTGGAAGATTGCTGGGGCTGTATAGTCTGGAGCCAATTAATTTATACAGCTACTAGTGTCTCGGATGACCAAATCAGTTTATTGTTGTGACAAGCCGATCAAAATAACGAGATGAGTGACGGCCAAGGAGAAGAGCTATTAATTTTCAGTGTGGCCGTATGTGCCCAGTCCTGAAAAGCTTGGTCCTGGAAACCTGACTGAACTTGGCCTTGTTCAGCCTGATGGGGGGATGGGGTGGGGGCACCAACTACACAGTATTGTTTCTTAAGTACACTTAGAGAAGGATGGGTTAGCTCGTCTCAGTAGGAGGTCTCTATAGAGAGAGCAGTCTCAGGTTACACGGGAGGAGGACACGGCAGATGCTAGTTTTTGTGTTTCTGGTCAGCCACTCAAAAATACCTAAACACTCTTTCTGGGACCAGAGGAAGGCTTTGGCATACCTCTGAGCCTCACTAACAGGAAGGCTCCTCCAACTCCCATTGGAATCCTTGAGATAGCTGTACCTGTATCAGCAAGTCACTCAGGCCTTCATTTCGACCTTAGGCGCTCACTTAGGGCTTCTTTGGACACCCATTTCACACTGATAGACAATGAGGACTAGTGTCCCAAGCCACACCTTGGCATATTAGCAATGGATGCAGGATTTCCAGAGTAAAAAACTCGGGATGGGGGATGAGTGTGTCTACTCAAGCATCATTGTTCATTGCTCACTGTAGTCTGGTTGGTCATTATCTCAGATCTGTCTCTGCTGGGTCCTGCTGGCTCTGAGGCAGTCACTGTTGCCTAAGGGGAAAGTCATTATTTCTTTTAAGAGCAGCCTTGGCTCCAGTCACACAGAGATTAAGGCAGGGCTCATGTTCTTAGAACTTGAGGTTAGATGGGTAAGTAAAATAATTTCTGAAGCACAGGTTTGAGGAACAAAATGGAATTAATTAAAATAAGAACTGAGTTTTTCTTTTAGGAGTAGCAAAAGATAATTTCAGATAATTTTACATCTGGCCAGGGGTTGGTTTGAGGAGATAGCACATCTTTTTTTCCATGGGATTTATCATTCTTCAGCAAGCTAGTCCATCTTCCACTAGACTAGCCTTTGTTCATTCATGAATAGTGGTCTTTGGGTTCATAAGAGCAAAATAAGTCTGAAAACCCCAGTGCATAAAGTATTTTTTTCAAGACTTTGCAAACATTGTGTCTATTGTTCAAAGCAATTCAGGTGCCCAAGCTTGGAGGATTACCCAGGACATGGACCGACCGTCGACTACTTAATGGCAACTCACTGTACTAATTTTGCAGTTTCATCTTAACAAATCTACCATTTTATTTCTACTTCAGTCATAGGTACAATTGATGTCCTTGGATAAGGTTTAGTAACTATCCATTTGTCTCCTTTACTCTGTTTCCCATCTCCTGGATGGCTTACTTTAGCCTTCTCCTCAGCAAACTGTGAAGATGTATGTCCGTGCGCATCTGTGTGTGTGTGTGTGTGTCAGAGAACTGATTTCATGATGATTAAAACAAGGTGGATGTTTATCTCCTCTAAGTCGGCGTGGCTGTGACACTCAAGTGTCTGTTTCTCTTCCTATAGCATTGTCTTTATACCACTCAGGGTGTGTTCCCACCAGTCAGGAAGGAAACACAGGATATTAGACATTAGATCCCCTTCTAGAACTAAGATGTTCTGTCAAGATTCATTTCCGATCATGGGAAGCCATAGAGTGCTAAAGATTTCTCCAGAGACTCCACATCCTTGGTGGCTATTGGCTGAATAACATATTATTTGTACTGGTTCTTATCTGCATCATTATTTTCTTTTCATCTTAGCATAGAGCTTGGCACACTGTTCATAATTGGTGTATATCAGGTACAAAATAACTGTGGTCTGGAACAAACATAGTAGTCTGGAGAAAGAAAAGCAGAGCTTAAAAAATATTTTTTTGTGCATATTTTATCTGAAGTTTAGATAGCAAATAGAACTAACATGTGAACTGAATATTAAGATTCGGTTGCTACAGCTAAGACACTGTTGAAAATAAACAGCATCCTGTTGTGGGAAGTAATAAATAAAGATCGTCAAATTTCCATGCTATGCCCAGCACCAGTGGGCCACATGGCACCAATGGGGTGTTCTCATCTTGGCAGACTTTCTGGCCTGGAGCTCCTGAAATCCCTCCACCCAACTGGCTAAGTTTCCTCTGACTGGTCACTACCATGTCAGCCTCCTGTTTCAAATCCCTCACGGCCTTTGTGGTGCACATCAGGCAAACCCACGCTTTGCTGCCTGCCTGCCGTACGTTTCTCTCTGGAACTGTGAAGAAAAACACTACACAAACTAGTTCAGAAACAATGTTAACTCAATCTCTGGGTGCAACAACTAGAATGGTAATCTTGGTAAATCCTGGCGGACCCTCCATAGAAACGGGGGAGACACTTGGAGCTACATCTTATCCTCACGCAGTTCCTGTCCAAAAGGACCCTCCCTCTCCTCTTACTCTTCCCCTGCACCCCCTTCATCCAACCCAGAAGTCCCTCCTACTCACCCAGTGATTGGTTCCTTCATTCATTAGGGGATTGGTTCACAAGAAGTCACCTGAGTACATGACTCACTCACTCAAGCCTTGTCCGAAGCCCCTCCCAGGAGAGTGGAATTAACATCAAAATACAAACAGCTCCAGGGCTATTCACAACCACATTCTATTCTTATTAGCTGCAATTAACAGAAATTCTTGGGCATGTGACTTCATGTGACTTTAGTGAAACTGATGATAAAGTTTCAACACTAGCACCAACAGAGAAAGCAAAGCAAAAATATTGTCAAACAACTTTTCCAATAAGTCTTTTATTGGCCCTAAAGACATCCCAAATTGTATTTTAAACCAGGATCTGGTTTATGGAGCTGGGTGATGCAGGTCTTACTCAACAGCCTCTGTCACTTTGTCTGACACATAGACACTATTCAAGACTTCTCTGATATCTTTGTTTTTGACTCTTGTAGCTTCCTGCTGAATTTGAAACAAGTTCAGTATCATTCCCTTCAATGACTAATTCTTGAGAAACAGATCAAGCAACACCTGTGCTCCTCCGATCCCCTTGGATGTATTTTCACCCAAGAAATTTCAAATTTCAACCAAAGTCTGGTTCTTCGAAATAACGTTGCTGGGGAAGTGAGCTCACAAGGAGCACATCTTGAAACAAAAGTCCAGCATAGCACACTTGATCATGTTCTGAACTTGGCTGTAGATGGTGCAGGTATTTGTCAACCTGGAGCTGCTTTCTCTTTGTTCTATACTGATGTGATTAAAGTCCCTCTGTAGGGTTCATCTGGGGCCCTCCATAGTTAACTATGCATTTTCTGGAATATTGATAGTCTGCTTGCTGAGAATTATCCTCTTTCTTATAGTAGATGCAGCAAAGAGAGAAAAGCAGACTCTTAACATTTCAAGCTTTGCCTTTTAATCCCAGCACTTGGGAGGCAGAGGCAGGCAGATTTCTGAGTTCGAGGCCAGCCTGGTCTACAGAGTGAGTTCTAGGACAGCCAGGGCTACACAGAGAAACTCTGTCTCGAAAAACAAACAAAACAAAACAAAACAAAACAAAAAAACATTTCAAGCCTTAGCAGGATGCTAATTGTGGTAGCCACTGAGTGACAGATCCTTCGTTATTTTTAATGCTTTTAGAGGTATCAATGTATTCTTCTATCAATGTATTCTTCTGTGAAGTAGTGAGAGGCGTTGAACCCATGTGCATTTCTTTCTGTTTGCTATGCACAGAATACTAATATAAAAATGTTAAACTATTTTTAAATACATGAGTTATAGGTTTTTTTTTTTCTTGTTCTGGCTTGGGCATTAGGATGATGGCTTAATAAAATATGTTTGGAAGTATTCCCTTTAGTTATATATTTTTGGAAAAATTTAAGAAGTATTGGTAATAATTCTTGGTATGTTTGTTAGAATGAAGCCATGGAGCCATCTGGTCCTGGGCTTTGTTGTTGGTGGTGGAAGGTTTTAATTACTTCATCAATGTCTTCATTTGTTGCTGGTCTTCTCAAGCTTTCTGTCTCTTCCCAATTCAACGTTAGCATTTTCTAGAAATGTGTCTTGTTCCTTCTTGGTTATCCATCTCATTGGCATATGGTTGCTCACAATAGTCTCTTATGGGCCATCTTCTTTCTGAGGCATCTGTTGTAATGTCTCCACTCTTAGTTCTGACATTATTTATTTAGTTTTTCTTTTTTTTCTTAGTTTAGCTATGGAATTGCTGATTTTATTTATTTGTTTCAAAGAACTCCTTTTATTGATGTTTCCCCTGTGGGGTCTCCTGTTTGATTCATTTTTGTTATGATTGGTATTGTTTCCTACTTTTAACTTTGAGTTTAGTTTAGGTTTCTTTTGGGGCGGGGGTTGGTTTTGGTGTCTGATTTCTTTTTCCTTTTACTAGTCTTGGAGGTGCACCCCTAGGCCATTTATTTGGATTTTTTTTCCTTTTGGTTCTTTGAAGACAGGATCCCTTGTAGCCCAGGATGGCCTGACATTACCATGCAGTCAAAGCTGAATTTGAACTTTGAACACTCCCACCTCCATCTGCTGAGTGCCCTTTTTATACTGTGTGCTAGCCTCATTTCTCTTTTCAAAAATGTAGACATTCGTGGCTATACATGTCTCAGAACTTACTTGGTTACATCCCGTAGATTTTTTGATCTGCCATATCTCCATAGTCATTTATTTCAAGATATTGTTAATTTCCCTTTGGATTTCTTCTTTGATCCATTGACTGTTCAGTAACATGCTGTTTAATTCTTCATATTATTTTTTGATGATAATTAATGCAAAATACTCAATAAAATGTCAAAGTATCTGTACTACATCATAAAGAACATACATTATGACCAAATCACTGGCATGCAAGGCTGGTTTAATATATGCAAATATTTTGATGTAATGCATCATAGTGTCAGGATGAAGGAGAAAGTCCACATGATTGTCCCAATTTTATGAACTAAAACATTTAACACAGTTCAGTATCCTT
Organism: Arvicanthis niloticus; assembly: GCF_011762505.2. NCBI lineage: Eukaryota > Metazoa > Chordata > Mammalia > Rodentia > Muridae > Arvicanthis > Arvicanthis niloticus. The sequence goes on from NC_047675.1 coordinate 8,027,100, forward strand.
TCTCTTTAAATTTTATTTTCTGTGTAAGGGTGTTTTGTGTATATGTGTGCCTGTATATAGAGTGTGTGCCTGGTGCTTATGGAGGCCAGAAGAAGGAGTCATATTCACTGGAGCTTGAGTTACACATGGTTATGAACCACCATGTGGTGCTGGGAATTGAACCTGGATCCTCTGGGGAAACAGCAAGTACTCTTAATCACTGAGCCATCTCTCCTTCTCCTCAGTATCCTTTCTTGATGAGAACCCTTAACAGTTTAAGTATAAAGAAAAATTCATCAACTAATAAAGGACAGTTATTAGGAAAAAAACCCTACAGATCAAATCATAATCAATGGGCAACATTTGAAAACTTTTCTAATAACTAAAATCTAGTAAAACATGGAGATGCCTGCTCTTGCCAATCCTATTCAACATAGATTTCAAGGTGGGAAATCAGAGAAGAAAAAGAAATGTCCGGCACCACACTTGGACAAGAAGTAAAGTTATCTCTGTTTGTAGATGACTATGATTTTAAATGTTGACAACACTAAAGATCCAACAGAAGATTTAGAAACAGTCGATGAATTCAGCAAAATTTCAGGATATAAAATTTCTCATACAAAAAGCAGTAGTGTATCTACTAAAGTTAACAATAAACTAACTGCAAAGGAAATTAAGAAAATAATCCCATTTAATGATAGCATAAAAAAAACTAGAAATCAAACCTAATTAAGATGGTAAAAATATTGTTCACTGAAAAACTATTGAGAGGTGAAATTGAAGAAGATAAAAATCAATACAAAGCTATCTGGGTCAGAAGAGTTGATAGTGTGAAAACGTCTGAGCTGGTCAAGACAGCATACCAGTTCTACACAATTCGGATCAAAATCTCATTGCTGTTCTTGACAAACATAGAACAAATATAATACAATGTACATTAATCTTAGATACTTTGAACACCTAAAACAACTCTGAGGGAAAACAAACAAACAAACAAAATGCTGAAATCACCAGACTCTTCTAAAGCCCTTTGGCATTAAAAACAATAGAGCAGACGCATAAGAAAGAAAGAGGCACATAAAACAGTGGGGCAGAGTAGAAATGCTGACACACTTATGTCAACTAATTTTTAAGTAGGTCACCAAGAAGACACAATGGAAAGGTTCGATCTTCAGTAAATGGCGCTGAGAAGCAGAAAGTGGTGAGCCATATTTGTTTGTAGTCTCAGCACTTGGAACACCAAGATAGGAAGATTGCCATGAGTTGGTGCCAATTGGGGCCACATAGAGAGAGTCTGGCCAGTTATGATACAGAAGACAATAAAGAAACAACCAGAAAACTCTCAAAACAAAACCATCATGAGACAAAATAAACAGTGTGGAGGAGAATCTGGATTCCCTCGTGGAAAAGAATGAAGTGGGACTCAAGGGTCCTTGCAAAAGTCAACTCAAACCTGGTGCCACCCAAAACACGAGACCCTAAACAACAATAGTTCTAGAAGAGAACATACCAGAAAATCTCTTTGACATTGGTCTTGCAATGACCTTTGAGAATATCACACCAAAAGCAAAAATAAATAAGGCTACATTGAATTAAAGTTGTTTACTGTGAACAGTTATGAAAATGAAAAGTCCAGAAATCCATATATCTGGTGAGATATTTATGAGGAACCCTTTCAAGTCAATGGCAGAAAAAATTTGGTTGAAAACTCTAGGCTAGTGAGACAGTGTTGAAGGTTGCTCGTTGCAAAGACTGACAGCCTGGATTCAGCCCCAGGAACTCTCACAGAGGGAGGGGAGACCCAGCTCTTACAAATTACTTTATGCACTCCACGTGTGTATTCTGGAATACACACACACACACACCTGAGAGAGAGAGAGAGAGAGAGAGAGAGAGAGAGAGAGAGAGAGAGAGAGAGAGAGAGAGAGACTACGATACTACCTGCTGGGAGGATTGTAGATTATTGATGCAGCCATTGCAGCCCAGCAATTCCTCTTATGCAATGAAAATCACCATCTTGTGCCAGGTGGTGGTGGTGCAAGCCTTTAATCCCAGCACTCAGGAGGCAGAGGTAGGTAGATTTCTGTGAGTTCAAGGCCAGCAGAAAAACTATATCTAGAATAAAGCAAAACAAAGCCAGCCTGACAAATAAGAATCGCCATTTTCTTCTTTTTTAAAAAATATATAAAAAGTTTTTTACTTTGCATATATGAGTACACTTTAGTAGTCTTCAGACACACCAGAAGAGGACACCAGATCCCATTACAGATGGTTGGAAGCCATCATGTGGTTGCTGGGGATTGAACTCAGGACCTCTGGAAGAGCAGTCAGTGCTCTTAACCACAGAGCCATCTATCTCTCTAGCCCCCATCTTTTTCTTAAGATACTCACTTTCATGTCCACTGTTCCATTATAGACAGTAGCCATAATAATGTCTGAGATATGAATGATATAAATGTCTGAGAATAAATTGAATGAATACCTTATATGCAAGTGTGATCTCTACCTGTATTTATATCTACACTTATAACAATCTTACAAAGCATTTCTCTTGTCAATGAGCTTATAGCTCGGTCAGAGAACATACTTGCCACCAGCCCATTACCTCATTGCTCTGTCACAATCCTGGGCATTGTAACTGTGTCAAGGGGGGTGGTTTCTAGTTATTTTGTCTGCTTAAGTGCTTATGGAATTAAATACTACTACAGTGAATATCTCGTATTTTCTCAATTTTTACATATTAATATTCATGTGCTCACTATGTATTACTTAAATAATAGTATTTATTGATACCAATCTATGACAGGACAGTGAGGCTACCTTGAAATCTGTACATTATGTACAGTGCTAGGAGTGGTCTAGAAATAGTCCTTTAGCTGACAGTGTGCAACGCTTGCTGCTTAGCTGTATGTCAATGTCCATATAAAGAAAAGAAAGTGGAAGTGAGTCATTCCTAAAACCTGCCAAGGAGAAGTTCAGCATAAAGTCTAATCAAGAACTCACTGTACAATTAGATTTTATTTCTAGTCTAATGTCACACCAAGATTACAGCATATTTTAGAGGCAAAATATAGGCTCACAAATCCAAAGAAGCAGGATTCAGTGACCCCTTAATCGCTCCTTGAGGAGTTGGAGGAAACTAGGAAAACCAGAAGAATCTAATTTATTTTTATTTTTCCTCATTAATACATGACAGTTAAAGTCAAGTTTTATATTGTGGCGTGAACCAGTGTCATTGTGAATTAGAATAAGGAGGAAATACCCTCAGAACGGCTAAGGAGTTGGTAGTGTTTGAAAAATTATATTACAAACATATGGGGTCGTTTTAAGTGGATAACTATTTAAAATGCACATTAAAAATAAACAAAAAGCCTTAAGCATGTCCCAAGAGAGACAAATGGCATGAACCTTGAATGATAGTTTTTAGAGTAAACTTCATTCTGTGTATTTGAGGTTTACAACATAATATGGGATAAAGCTTGATTCATATAAGGAGTTGATTAATATATCAGCCAGGTCACGTTGTTACTTTACTGTGTGACAAAAGCAGTCAAAATTGCCTCATTTCACATAAATTTAGTCTGTGTCAGCATTCTATTAATTCCAGTTCTGTACTATACATTAGATATCCATTCTTTCTTAACTCCCCCACTTAAGTTCTTTGTGCTATAAAACTGTACTACATGCATTTTCTCTAAATGGAGACTTTCTTAATTTAAACCTTTGGTCATTTTAAAGAAAAATTTAATAAAGGTATTTTCTTGGTAAGGAAACAAAACGAAGCATAAAAACCACATGGTATGCTATACGAGCAATGGCAAGACCAAGGATGCTGGTCCTGCTGGGCAAGGTCCTAGTCCCTCCCGGGAGAGCTGTCCACCCTTAGAACGGGATGTCAGTGTGAGGAAATGAATATGCCACCCAAAAGAGACAGCATGGGAATGTGCTGAGGTAGTAATTTGGATCCTAAAAGTCACTCAGTGAGAATTCCTTCAATACAGAGCCAAACAGGGTTTGGCTATATAATTCTTTTATTAATCCTTACATTATTTTATTTCTAAAAGGACATTTTTTTTTCTCAGAAAGTGTTGGGAGCCGACTTTTAGCAGAAAGCGGCTAGATTATCTTTGCAGCCATCTGGAACCATATACCCTGATAAGAGATTTGGTTTTCAATAGCCTACAACAGCTGAAGCACACTCTGATATCCCACATATTTTGTGTTGCTGTTTACTGCCCCCAGCTGCAAGGTGCACATGGTAGCCACGCCTGCAAGGCATGCGGCTCACGTGCTGTCCACGTGCTATCCAGGCCATATATGCCTGTAAGGCGCACGTGGTAGCCACGCCTGCAAGGTGCACGGTGCACGTGGTATCCACGCTATAGACGCCTGTAAGGCTTACGTCATATCAACACCTGCAAGGCACGTGGTATCCACGCGCCTACAAGGCACGTGGCAAAAGCATATAAATACCTCAGATTTCCCTTCAATAAAAGAGACTTGATAAAAGACTTGAGACTAGAGACTTGGTATGAGACTTGAGACTTGATCAGACTTTCTGTCTTGTCTCTATTCTTCGAGTCTCTTTCCCTTTATCCTCTCTCTCTCTCTCTCTCTCTCTCTCTCTCTCTCTCTCTCTCTCTCGGTAGACCCTGACCCTTGGACCGGAGCGGCAGCTTGGGCCAGGACACAGTGGCTGCCAAGCGTGGAGCAGATCAGGCGGCAACATTTTGGCCCACAAAGCCGGGCAGTACGGGCTGCGACAAGAAAGTAATGGTAGTGTTTTACACCCCAGATTCAATGTGAATAATTGTGTTTTTCTAATAATTCTTATATTTTTTCATGACTGTACAAGGAATATATTATGGCTATTGAAAATATGGAAATAACAACAACAACAACAAAACCCTCAAAACAAAAAGATCATAATAGGTTCTATTCCCTATCCTGAGAGAAAAGAAGACAAAACAAAACCTAATGTTTTTGGTATTTTGTATGTTAAAATCATATTGTTCTGAAGATGATGAAATGAGTAATTGTTGTTATTGCAAATATTTGAATATAGTTTGTGTAAATGATGAGCATGGATAGCTTCTAAAAAGAATGACTAGTTTTAACTATTGATACCTTTTGCATGCTTGAGTCCTGAGAAAATGAAGCCATCTTCTCATGGCTTCCTTGGTTGGGGGGTGGGGGGTGGGGAGTCTTAGCCTATGTTGAAGTTGCACCAGAATGGATTACGAGTGTGGCTCACTTCAAATGACATGCTCCCTGAGTGGCCGAGTTAACTTTGGGTGAGAATCCATGAGCTTCTGTAGCAGGTACACCTGAGACATACAGGGAAGTCAATGTTACATTTTATAAAGGCGATTGAGTTGGTGTCTGTTTGTTTAGACTGTAGATGATATATTTACCGCATGCTTAGATTTAGAGTTGGTGGAGCCTGCTGTCAAGTTTAGCTTGCATTCCAAGAGCTTTATCTAGAGGTTATGGGGTTTGTCACATCAAGCTCAGAGGTTGACTCATGTGGCCAGTAAATGAGGCTAAAGAAAACTTCGGCTCTTGGTGTGCAGTGCTCCATGGTTCAGCAGGCAGAATGTTCTCCTCAGCCACTCAGATAGTCTGCTGACTCTTTACTTCCTCGGAGAACTTCAGAACATGAGAAGAAAGACAGATTTGTCTTCTATGATTATGACCTCACTGGTTCCTTAGGAAACCTTCTGTCTTTTTCTCCTTCACTGCTGCCTCTGTGTTTGATTGTGCTGTTTTCCAATTCTCCTTATCTTGGGAAGAAAAACAGAGCTACCTGCAGGTCAGTTGAGAGAAACAAAGTCTTTGACTAAATTATTGGGATTTCTACTGATGCAGTGAAGGTAGGTTCGACTATGTCTACTCCACACCTGTCTGCTGGTGTGATGTGTTGCATCAATATTTCAGAAAGGCTACACTCCTTGGCTCCAAGTGCTTTTGTGTTTCAGTGCGTCTCATATGTGTTGAACACCAACTTGAACTTTAGCAATCTAACAGTGGTGGCGTACATTTCTAGCCCCTCAGCCCTTTCTCTTTTGAAGGTTAGTGATTTCAAGCTCAGAAGTTCTAAAACTTATTGAAAAATTCAGAATGCAAGGAAGGCTCTAGAAAATCACAGTTAATAACCACGAGTCCCACACAGCTGTGGCAGTGACATGCAGAGGCAAATTGTACAAGGTCTCCATTCACAGTGACAGTAAGTACTAGTGACAAGTGAGTGTGAGAGTCAGTTGTAAGAGTTGTGAACTCATGTCTCTCTTGTAATAATATGAGACATGAAGCTGAAAAACACAGAGACTTAAGATCATACTATAAAAAGGAGCCATGGGCAAATCCAGAATTCTATTGTAATCCTGACCATCATCCATTCTGTGGTTACATTAGATACATCTTATTATATGGAGCAAAAATCCTGTACTAATGTCATTCAGTATTAACTAAGTGCCCTTGTCTCTGCCTTGAGAAAATACCATTACCTTGTGTGACTCGACGCTTTTGCATATGTAAGTATGGCCAAAGAGAGAGATAGAACTATTTCAAAGGACAGAAGATTGATGATTAAAACTTTCTTCTTTGTTATTACCAACATCTTTGGCAGTCAGGGTAATACTGCTTTCCTTATTTAAAATTAGCACACACATGTACACACACACACACATACACACACACCACAGTAATTAAAATCTATTTTCATCTGGGGAACAGTAGGAAGACCTGAAGCTCACCTTCAACTAAGAGGTCATCACCAACTTCATCACCATGAAAGAAGACTCAGAGAAAGAAGACTAGTTATGCCAACATATAATATAGGGTTTTTTTTCTCAGTAACATTTCTGAGCAAGGCAAACAGCAAATTTAAGTGAGGTCTTGATGTTCAAGGAGGGAAAAAAGGGAAACTGATAACAACAAGGTGGAGAACAACATGAACCGAGGTGAGAGGCTTACAAAGCACTGCTTGCTCTTTAGGACTGGTTGGGTCTGTCTCATCTGATTCATGGCCGATCTCTTTGTCATGACTATATTTTTCCGATCATCTACATCAGTATTAGTTGCTTATCTCAAACTGTTGTAATAAAGTAGCCCAACAAACGCTGGTTAAGAAAGTAAGAAAGAAAAGAAAGGAAGAGACAGAAAGAAGGAAGGAAGGAAGGAAGGAAGGAAGGAAGGAAGGAAGGAAGGAAGGAAGGAAGGAAGGGGAGAAGGAAGAAAGGAAAGAAGGGAGAGAGGAAGGGAGGGAGGATTTAGTTTAGCTTGTATGTCAGGAGACACAATGCATCAGGGCGTGGAAGGTAATAACAGTGCAGAGGTAGTGGTCACATTTTGAGTTTTTCAAGAAGTCTTAGAACTTCGGAGCTTGAGATGACTAGCTTCCAAAGGAGAAAGGAGAGAAACGCACACTGCCATTGTTAGATCATTAAAGCAGAGAGAACAACAGTGGTCCACTGATAGATTGTCAGGACTAGATGAGACTATGTCTGTGTAGATTCTTGACTCACTCCTAGAATACTAACAAGCCTGTCTGATTCCCTCAACACAAATCCATATGTTTGAGAACACTGAAGGAGAAATGGTGATACTGAGATGAACGGATGTGCAGTTCATCACTGTTTGCCCCACTAGCCTCAGCGCTAATATTTTATTCCTTGCAGATGCTATCTTCTCGACAAGAGAGTAGAGGTGCTGGGATGACCATGGTGAGCTATGGTTGTGGGCATGTCAGGGCTCTGTCGCCGCTGTGTGTCTGTCTTCTGGAATGTCTCTTGGAAATTATGATGCCATTTGAGAAGAATCTGCTAGCAATGCAAGAATACCATGTGTGGGGTAGGTCATCTTGTTTAAATTAGCAACACCCTGACAAAATGAAATTACTTTATGGAGAAGATGGTTGCCAAGTATGAGTATTTCTGGTTAATTTACACTTAACTCATTCAAAAGATGGCTCATTAAATTTTGTTATTCAATGAACCCAAATCATCTTTCAATTTAAACTTGGAAAGAGTACTGACACTTACGTGCTTTCCAAGGCTGTCTTAATTGTTTGTCTTTACCACAGGGTTCTTTAATATGCAAAGAGAAAATTCAATCTCCCAGTCACAGGTCATATTCTCAGAAAACATTTTATTCAATTACATTTTATTTTGCCGACTTGAACTTCTTATATTTTATCCACACAATACCAATGGCTTCTGCTCCCCTTTGATGCTCTGTGGATAATGTGTGACATTTCGATCTCACCCTCAAATCCTAGCATGCGTTAGAGATGGGAATGTTGTGTGCCACAACAGTGTCCACCATGACCTTCGGCCTTACTCTGCTTTGAGGTCTTCTCATTCTTTCTACATCTTTCTTTCTAATGAATGAGGGAAGGCACAACATACACCATTTTTTATAGTTTTGGTGACTAGAATAGTCTCTTCCATGACAAACCAAAGCAGTAGTTTTCAACCTGTGGGTCAATGACTCTTTTACAGAGGTCACCTAAGGCCATTGAAAAGTGTAGATAGATATTTTCATTACAATTCATAGCAGTAGCAAAATCACAGTTATAGTAAAGTAGCAATAAAAATAATTTTATGGTTGGGGTCAACACAACATGAGGAACTGCACTAAAGGGTTGAAACGTTAGGAAGGTTGAGAACCACTGAACTAGAGGAAAGGGAGATAATTCCAACCTTCTTCTATGTCAAAATGAAGAGGAAAGGCTTGGAAGATGGAGACCCTGTTAGGTTTGGGACAGCCATAGTGAAGAACTGGGAAGTAATTAAGTGGAAACTTAAGGATTCTTTGGAAAGTCAGTTGTGTCCGATGGTGTTTTGCTGGGGCAAACACATGAAGGAATGTTTAGCTGAAGTGGACACAGGTGAAAGACTAAGGCAGACTGGTGAAGGAACATTTGGCTGAAGCAGACACAGGAGAAAGGATGTTGTGCTAAAGCATGTGCAAGGACAGGTGATGAAATATTCTTTGCTAAAAACATGCATGTATTGGTCTGTCTTACATTACATAGTCAAGACCCATGCTAAGACCAATGAAGGACTTGTGATGTTTGGAGGGTATAAAAAGACACTGATGGAGTCTGAGCTAGTCTTGCTTATAGAGCTAGGTGTGCAACCCTGTGGATCTTGAGTCTTCCCTGATCTTTACTTCACTGAGAGGCACAGCCAAGAACTTCTCCTGGTGTTCCTCCTGGTCCCTCCTGAAGTGTTTTCTGTCCCACCTCTGCCTAACTGGACTGCTGGTATATCCGTGAAGTATTTGTAAGTGGCTCGAGCTGCTGCTGCTAACCTGTGAACTGAACTGCCAATTTCCAGACAACACACATCGGAATTGCTCCAAAGAACCTTTCTAAACAAGTCCACTCCCCTCCTCCATATCCTTTCTTTCCTCCTACCTCTCGTGGGTGCTGGGCTACAAGGGAGGTTAAAGCTTTTAAGAACCATCATTAAAAATAAGGCTTGGAAAATTAAAGTTACAGGGAAACTCCAGAAATCTTAACTAGACTTGAGAGCTGTTTTATTTCCATACTGTGGTAAGGTGAGAGGTTAAAAGACAAGACCTCAGAAGCATCTCAAAGCCCTGTAAGTTTGAGATGAGCCTGGAGAGAAGAACGTCTTTGAAGAATTCTGCACTTGTAAAAATTCTAATCGCTCATAATTTATAACCATCATTCCATGCCTCCCGAGTTAGGCACACTAGACTGGGACACAGAAGTCTGAAATTTGGATTGAGAAGCATTGTTGTTAGTGTCTGCAGAGGCTGGAAGTCAGGGTGCAGAGCAAACCAGGCAAGTCTGAGACAGCCATCTTCAGCACCATGAGACGTAAAGAAAGCAGGTAGTCATGGAGAGAGAAGCAGAGAGACAGATAAAAATAACACTACGTGAAGTCCTAGTGAAGTCCTTAAAGCATTTTGGTTCCTGGTTCAGCCCCTTACAATGACCCTCCAATTCTGGATTTCTTAGATGCATCTGGCTTATTTCACCATAAGTTGTCTCTGTTGGGAGACTTGTCTAAGAAAAAAAGGATGCATTTGATAGTCTTCATCCTTACCCCACAACTACCTCCTAGAACTAAACACTGGAGAACTAGCCCTTATAGGAATGATATTTTGTTGGGTTTTGTCCCTTGTTGCATTGGATGGTGGTAACAGTGAATCTAACTGTGATGGCAGGTAAATGTGGCAGCTGATCACATTGCATGTGAAGTCAGGAAGCAAAGAGAGATGAAAAGTGGTGCTATACTCAGTTTCTTCTTTGCCCTTTATATTCTGTCTGGATTGACCCTGAGGCTGCTGACCCATGAGGGTGCTGTAGGGAAAGTAACTGATCAGGAACCTAGGACCATGTTCTCAGCACAAATGAGATTTATTTGCCCCAGGGGACAGAGGGCAGGGAACAAGAGACAAATACAGGAGATGGTGGATGAAGAAGAAAGGGAAGGAAAAAATGAGAGAATGGGGTGTGTGTGTGTGGGGGGAAATATTTGTCCCAGAAGGGGACGAAGAATTACCTCTGGATAGAGAGGAGACAGATGTGTTCCATAGGAAAATAGTACTGTATACAAGTAAAGGGGGGAACCCATGTTCAGATGTTAAATTTTTATTGGGCATGTTAATAGGTTAGCTGAAGGGGGTTTTGATTGCTGGACTTTAATACTTTGATAGTTGGACCTTGATAGTCAGCCTCGTGAGCAGGTAAGGGAATAGACCTTGGGGGCTAGCTTCAGGAATGTTATCTAGTGGTTTTTTTTTTTAGCAAGGATGGAGGAATAGAGGAATGTGCTTGCCATGTTTGAGCTGGCCAGAATCCCTTCAGGATTCTGCCACCCACATTCAAGGGTAGGCCTCTCCTTTTCAGGCAACTTCACTTAACAGACACACCTAGACAGGCGTGTCTTCCAGGTGATTCTAATCCTAGTCAGGTTGATGGTGAAAATTAATCATTATAGCTCACACTTCTGTATTCATTTAGCATTTACGCTATTTTCCACTTATATATCTTACTACACTCTATTGCATTGGCATTTTGTAAAACACTGAGTGTCTTGTACAGAATCCTAGTCATTTGAATTCCTTTGAGGGTCAGCACTTACCCTGCAGGAAGCTGGCCTTCCATTATCTATGAGACGCTCAGTTTTGTAAGAATGCTGAGGTGACATTTTGAAATCTTGTTCCAGAACATTTTTTTTTCCTTTGAAGAGCCAGGTATTAAGGCATCAGCAACAGACTTTCCAAGAAGTATCCATCCGAAGCTCGTCTGTGCATCGAATGAGAGGAAACAGTAGTCGTTATTTTTACCAAAGATACGTGACGACAGTCAGATGCTGAGAATTAGGTTTTTGATGACTTGAAAGAAAAAGAAAGTGAACAATATGATTGCTAAGTCTGCGGATGACAGAAAGTTCTTAACAGACAAGAAATACTAAGTCAGCACAGGAAACCGGGGTCTGCAAGGTTACAATGGTAATAATACACAGAGAGGGAAAGAAACTCTTACTTAGTTCTAAAGCTCTGAAATCTCAGAACTCAGAAGATAGAGCTAGAAATATATCCTGAGCAAACTTGTCTCTCCTAAAGGAGTTCACAGTTGTTTATGGTGCTAGTGTTCATTAATGCTTTAGTTACATGGTCTCATTTAACTCCCTGAGAACTGCAGTGTCTTACTTATGGTTAACCCAGTAAGGTCAATCAGCTCATTGGAATTCTCCGTATGTGATAGAAAACACAAGGAAACCTGACTGAATGAGACTGTGTCTACTGGTTCACAATTCAGAGAATTCAAAGACCTCCTCTCCAGGAGACACAGTCTGCATACTTGGAATTTATCAATGAACAGCAACAACAAGCAGTCTCTGACTGTATGCTGCTTACAATTTTTATTTTGGTTAAAGAATAAAGAAAACTAACACATGTTAAACTTAATAAGTGATATGGGATATTTGTGTAGAGAAGGAGAAGACCATAGCTCCAGTCCCACAAGTGTGTGAGTATGGGGTTGTAGAAAATGTGAGAAGGGTTCACTTTTATAAAAATATTTATTTTTATCTATGTATGTGTATGTGCATGTGTACTGAAATGCTTGTGGAGGCCCTGGGCTGAAGTTACAGGTCAATGTGAACTGCCCAATGTGGGTGCTGGGGACTAAAATTGAATCCCATGGAAGAGCAGCAAGTCTTCTTAAATACTGAACCTCTTCAGCTCCTTTGGGAATCTGAAGCACTCAGTGTAGCTTGGAAAATCAGCTCCAAACTCTCAGAAGTTGTTAATATCAGAACAAAGATTCAGAGATGGAAGACTTTGTCTAGGGAGACATCCAAGGGAGATGGCTTGGCAGGCATAAGTAACAACAGCCCTTAGTCTCTAAGGCAGTACTGTGTCTGCTGCTTTCAAGGAGAAATCAAGGTCCCTATGTACATGGGCAGCTTGGGGACAAGAAGGCTCAGACTCACAGCTCAGAGGCCTGTGCAAGACTTGTTGGAAAAAATGTTGAATGGTGCCCTTTCTCCAGGGCAATTCTAAATGTCTTGAGACCTAGCATGTGAGACATTCTTGTTTGCTTGCTTTATATATATTTTATTATATATATAAAATAATATATATAATAATAGTATATATATTATTTTAAGTGCATGTGTTTCTACCTGCATTTGTGTATGTGTGTGAGTGTGTGTACCATGCAAGTGCAGGAGCCTTTTAGAGAACAGAGGCATTTGAATCCTCCTGGGGCTGGAGTTACAGGTGGCTGTGAGCTGCCTGCCATGGGTGCTAGGGTCTGAAGAGCTATTCATGTCTTGCTTAAAGCATGTCTTCACTTTTCAACTGTATTTATTTGACTTGGCTTTTTCCCCACTCTCAACTGGTTTTATGCTAATTTTTAAATCTTTATAACTATGCTTCATTACTAAGGGAAAAGAAAGACTATTCAAGTTATTTTGGTATGTATCTTGAAAACATACGAACACAAAGAATTCAGTGGTGGGCTAGAATCAGAGCAATTATTAATAGATTAACAGGCTTCAAGCATGTCCATACACTACCTTCCAGAATCTAAGATCATACTGCCTTTATTTTGAGGAGAAAACGTGGTGCAGATGTGGTTGCGCTTAAGGACTTGAGGTGCAGTTAGGCACCTTGGGTCAGTCAGGCAGCTGTCACCCAATTAGAACTCCCGAGTGACAGGAATACAATCATGAAGCATACCCAGGCAGTCCACGGGAGGCAGGCTTAACCTTCCATTGCTTAGAACATGAAGGCATGCATAGGTCTGGTGTGCATGAATGTGAGCATTCACATGTGTGTGTATGCTGTGCCTTGGTGTGGAAGCCAGAAGCTGAGGTTAGGTGTCTCCCACACTCACAATCTACTTTGTTTATGGCAACAGAGCCTCTCACTGAACCAGGAGAGCACTGATTTGGCTAATCCAGCTAGCTACCTTGCTCAGCTTGGTAGTAGTAGGATTGCAGATGGGTCTCCACACCTGTGTGTGTGTGTGTGTGTGTGTGTGTGTGTGTGTGTGTGTGTGTGTGTGTGTAATTTCTGAGGATCCTTTATGTTTGTGCATCAGGTGCCTTATCCACTGAGTCATCTCTCCAGCTCTACTACTGTTTTTTAGAGTAGGGGGATTTTATAAGACGGAAGGTTCCTTTTTCCAGTTTTTCCCCTGAGCATGGAGAAGGGTTAGCTATCAAGCTTGTGGTAGGGGACTGGCTTCTTTGCATAATAAGGTGAAAGGCACTATTGGAAGGAAAGTCTGAATAGTAGAGATGGTAGGTGTGATGGGAAACTTACAGTGGGGAAAAGGTAATTGGGAGACTGAAGAGCCTTGGAGAACAAGTAAGCTGATAGTGAGATTGAAAACCTAAATGATACCAGCTTCATTAAGCCTAAGGTCACCTGATGCATAACGCTATGATTTGAATATGTGTCTCTAAGGGCTCTTGTGTTCAGAGACCATGGATTATTAATAGGTGGTGTGACCTTTGAGAGGTGGGACCTAGTGAATGATCTCATATTGGAAAGGCTTGTCCCTGAAGGGGATCATGAAATGTCACTCTCTTTCTTTCTCCTTGTTCTTTTTGTTCCGCAAGATGAGAAACTTCCTCTACTATGATGTAGGGCCTTGCCACATGTTCAAAACCAATTTAGCCAATAGAACAGGGACTGGAACTACCAGAACCTTGAATACAAGCAAACCTTTTCTCCTTATAAGCTAGCAATCCCAGGCATGTTGTTATAGTAACAGAAAGCTGGTTAACACACACATAGACTGGTATACATAATATGCATAAACACATTTATGTACTGTACATAGAGCCTCTAAAGCTGGTAAGTGTGTCTTTGCCCAACTTTAAACATTTAATGAGAAATGGTCTAGAGAACGGGAGTTTTAGCTGCATGAACCTATTTTTTTTATACTTATTTGTGAGTAGAGAAAAAAATGAAGTTTCTTTATTTTATTGCATAAAATCATTTATAGTTGGGGAAGGCAAGATGGCTCAGTGGGTAAAGACACTTGTTGTATATGCTCGACAACTCAAGTTGTGTTTTCAGAACCTCTGTAAAGGTGGAAAGACAAAAATGATTCTATAACAGTTGTTCTTTGACCTTCACGCATGCATTATGACATGTGCACACACATGCACACACACACACACACACACACACACACACACACACACACACACACATGCATCCCCACCTCTGGAAACCAGAAAAAGGTAAATGCACAAAATAAGGAATCAAGAGAGTTGAAATTCAGGGACATTTAAGTTTTGTGAGCTTAGAAACATACTTTGCCAAATGTATACTGTGGTATTTGAATAGGAACGGCCTAATAGACTCCTGTGTGTGAATGCTTGGCTCATAGGGAGTGGCACTTTCAGGAAGTGTGGCCTTGTTAGAGGAAATATACTTCTGTAAGGGTGGGCTTTGAGGTCTTGGATGTTCAAGTCAGTCAGTCTTCTGCTGCCTTTGGATTAAGATGTATAACTCTCAGCTCCTTCTCCAGCATCATGGCTGCCTATATGCCAGCTTGCTTCTCACCATGATGACAGCAGACTAAACCTCTGAAACTGTAAGTCAGCCCCAATTAAACTTTTTTTTTTTTAATTATAAGAGTTGCCTTGGTCATGGTGTGTCTGCACAGCAATAGAAACCCTAACTAAGATAGATATCACATGTCAGCATGGTGCCTGATGCTATTCTATGATCTCTGTATACTGTGATGAACAAACACAGTCCAACTTCTTATAACGACAGAGGCATAAGCAATAAATGTGACCAATTATGTACACAGATGACAGAGGAGGGTGATGGGCCACCAAGAATGCTGCTGAGGGGAATGGTTTGGTGCAATATGAAATACAAGTAGGTTTCTTTGAAAAGGACACATGTGTAGTTATAAATTTTTGAAGCCTACTTTAATAAGGGTTCAACCTCTCCTCTAGCCCACCACCCACCAAAAGTAGTGGAAAAGAAAAGTTATTGGGACACAGGGGACGTAGACCTGTTTAGAAATGGTTCTTTGGGTGCAATTCCAATCTTAGTTGTCAAGATATAAGCATTTCAGCCCAGTAGCAAACACCAAACATGAATCAGCAGCTGCAGACCAGTCAACTCGGCAGGTACCACACACGAATCAGCAACTGCAGCTCAATCCAGAAGAAACCACAAGGCTCACCAACCACCTGGGTCTGCCACAGCACCAAGAAGCTACAGGAACCTCACAGAATTTCTTTGGCAAGTTTCTGTCTATTAAGTCACCACCAGCGAAGCTCAAAAAAGCAATGTAAGGCAAACCAATACACGTGTGTCATCAGGGAAGAATAGTGAGGAGGAGCATAGTGAATCAATGCTCAAGCTCCCACTGTCTGTGGGGCCATATTTATATTCGTCCTAAACAACACACACCCTTTTCTGTGTCTGGTATACCAGAACATCCTTTCACCTGTATCTGCTTCAGGAAAACATTCTTTCACATGTCTGTTTTAGTGAAACATCCTTCTACTTGTGTGCCCCGGCAAAACATCATTTGACATAACTGTAGAGGTGGTTGTGATGCAAAGGTCCTGTTCTCCAATTGGTTTTTGATCTGTTAGTAAAGAAGCTATGGGCCAATTGCAGGGTGGAAGGAAGATGTGGAAATTCCAGTCCCAGGAGGCAAGCGGACAGACACATTGGAGGAGATAAGAGTTTGCCATGCTTTGGAGAGAGAAAAGCCAAGCAGCCATGTAAGGTCTCGAAAGGAGTGCTGCTGTCTGTGGCCACTCCTTTAGGCAGGTGACCAGGGTTGTTTATCAGGAACTAGACGTTTCTGAGACACTGAAGTCTTAGGGCAAGTGGGAGGTACGGAGATAAGAATGTTAATAAGGGTACACTTTTCCAGGCGAGAGAACATAGTGCCAAGCAATTGTGCCAAGAAGGCAAGTTGTGTGTGTGTCTTTTATCTGTGGATTCAAGGGAAGCTGGGTGGGCGGCAGAGTAGCAAAAGCAACATGCAACACATAACCAACTTTCCAAAGAAACCAGAAGTTTCCATTTTAGAAGTGTGCGCAATGCAGTGCCTTGACTAGGCTCTGGAATAGCTCTCTGGGTATTATGAGCAAGAGAGTACCTCCAGGAGGTAGGCTTCAGTACACAGGTTCTATGGTAAGGTGATACTGGCTCATTAAAAGAATGAAAGAAAAAGGCTATACAACCTTTCTGAACTCTAGCAGTGATTTGTAACTGAATCCAGATACCCTGGAAATTACTTGGAGGTACCTCAGGGTCATCGTTGAGGTGATTTTAAAGCCAGTGGAATTGGCTATAGTTTCTCCCATTCCTCTTAAACCAAAGGAGCTGACTTTGCATATGTTTTGTACACTTGGCTTCTGCATGTGATACAATCATTTTTAAGCTTCAAAAAGAAAAGGCAGAGTTTGCAAACCACCACACTAGATATTTCTGGAAGTCCCTCCTAGCCTCAATATTCTGATTTTATCCAGGGAAATCATTCCTGCTTCCATGGAGTAGAGTAAGAGCCAGGGCACACTGCAGTAAGTGTGATATTATCAAGATCTTTTATCAGTGACTCTGCTTGGCCCTGGAATGCAGCAGGAACTTGTCAGAGGGACCCTCCCAGAAATTCCCAGCCTCACTGCCCATGGAACCAAGAGCTGCCTCAAAGCACAGACTTCATGATCTCTTCAAGGGATCAAAATATTTGAATGGGAAATGGTTTGTTTGTTTGTTTGTTTGTTTAATGAGGGTAATGCTTCTTGAAGAACATGAAGAATTGCTTTTTTGAAAATATTTTAAATATCTTGTGTTAGAAGATGACTTTTCCAAGAAATCAATTTAATTGAAGTATAACTTACTTTCGGTTCTATGCACCTACTGTTAAGCCTTGCAAACCTTATTGGTCCTGACAGATGTAAGGATCTACCTGATAGATCAAAATACAGAACAAAGTTCCCTGTCTTTTCACTGTTTCTAATGGCCCCCTTCCCTATTCTTGGCTCTAGGCAAAAGTGGCCTCCCTTCCAAGATTGTAGGTTAATTTGTATTTTTTTTAGAGATTTTAAAATTTTAGATTCATTTTATGTGTATGAGTGTTCTGCCTGGATGTCCATCTGAACACCACATGTGTGGCTGGTGCCTGCAGAGGTCAGGAGAGGGCAACAGATCCTTTGGAACTGGAGTTACGGATGGTTGTGAGCTGTCATGCATGTGCTGGGAATTGAACCCAGGTCCTCTGGAAGAGCCGCTAACCACTAAGCCATCTCTGCAGCCCCACATTTTAAGTTGTCCTTTGACATTGTTGCATTTAGTGTAAAGCCTTTGAGATTAGTCGGCATTGCTCTGTGTGTACACGGCTTGTTGCCTCTGAGAAGTGTTTAAGAACTGTAGATGCTTTTTGAAGTATGTTACTTAGATAAGTGGTGTATTTATTTTCTAAGTACCATCTGGTATAATGAAACATTGGCTGGTTCATTTCAAATATCCAGTTGTAGAACTATAGGGGCCACTCATATTCAAACCACTGCACACAATTTATAATTTATTAGAGACATTTTTCCTTTTTTAAGATTTATTTTATTTTTGAATTATGTTGTATGGGGCTGGAGAGATGGCTTAGCAGTTGGTTCCATTTCCATCACTGACATGAGGAGGCACAGCCACCTCTGCCTCCAGCTCCAGAAAATCCAATGCCTCCTTTTGAGCTCCCTGGGTACAAGGTGTATATGGAGTATACATACAGACAAGCAGGAAACAACAATGCGCATAAAATAAATCAATTTAAAAATATTTAAGAGTGTGTAAATGTGCACATGTGTATACATGTGCATGTATGTGAGTGTGTGTATGTTTGAGAGTGTGTGTATGGCTGCATGTGTGAACATGTGTATATGTATGTATATGAGTGTGTGTACGTGTGTGTGAGTGAATGTGTGTGCACATGTGTGAGTGAGTGCATGAGTGTGTGTATATGAGTGTATGTGTGTGCATGTGCATTTGCATGTGTTTGTGAGGGTGTGCGGGTGTGTATATATTTGTATATATGTATTTTTGTATGTGAGTGTAAATTTGTGCATGTATGTGTGTATGTGTGTGAGTATGCATGTGTGTGATTTTGGTATATATGAGTGTGCATTTGTATGTGTGTGTGGCAGTGTATGAGTGTGTCTAAATGTATGTGTGTGTATGTGTATGTGATTGTGTGGTGTATATGAATGTGTGTGCATGTGTATGTGTGTGTGGCAGTGTATGAATGTGTGTACATGTATGTGTGTGTATGTGTGTGTATGTGATTGTGTGGTGTATATGAATGTGTGTGCATGTGTATGTGTGTGTGAGTATATGAATGTGTGTGCATGTGTGTGTGTATGCGTGTGTGTGCCTGTGCATGAGTATGTAATTGTACGTGCATGTATTCTTACAGGTCAGGAGAGTGCACCGATCCCGTGGAGATGGAGTAATGGACTATTGTGAGGCATCTGATATGATGTGGTAGCTCAATTCAGGTCCTGCACATGAGTAGTAAGGGCTCTTAGCAGTTGAGCCTTCTCTCTAGTCCCATTCTCTACATCTTTCTATGCATTTAAAACACAAATCATTTGCTCAGTAAGTGTGATTAATATGGATGTGCACCTTCATGAGGTAAACTTTTTATTTGCACTGTATTTATTTGATTTGCTGCTGCTGCTGCTGCTGCTGATGATGATGATAAAACCCAGGGCCTTTCACAAGCTTGGCAAGTGCTCAGTCACTGAACTGTATCACCACCCTGAAGATGGAATGAATCTTAAAAGCCATTGCTTAAACCCAGGACATTGGGAGACTACTACCTCCGTTTTTGCTGACTTTTAACTATAATAGGGCGGTGATCATTAAGCAGAACCTGAAACCCTATGTGAAACACAGCATGCTTACTTTGGCAAAGCACATGTAAGCTAAATTCAATAAAAATACTTCGTAAGTAGTTTGATATTGAATCTATTATTTTCCATAAGCAAATTAGCCACAGAAATATTAGATTATCGCCCAGTTTCATATTTCATTTAGAGTTTTATACACCAGGAGGAAAACAGTGTTTAGCAGTAGGTAGTCAGTTATATTATGTATAGGTGTGGGATAGTTTATAGTTTGTAAATCTTTATTGAGAGCAGACTGAGACTTGGAAATGTAGATGAGATACAGGCATGTTCTTTTGCCATCCAAACCTCTGTTTGGTGGCATTTCAGAACCATTTGGTGAAAAGTCAGAGCATCCAGTGGCTATCCTAAATCCAATAATGTCTCTTAAAGTCATAGCAGGCACATCAGTCCAGAGGATGGATCTTCAGGACTCTGCCAAATTTTCCTTTTTTGTTGGTAAACTTTGTGGTCTGAGTATACCTAAAAGTGTGTGTGTGTGTGTGTGTGTGTACATATGCATGCACACACACACATACAAACATCTAGTAAAAATGTGCATATCTGTACATACATTATTTTTTAGAAATCATTCTTTAAAATGAGTCTTTGGTTTCCTATCATTATTCTAAACATAGATGCATATTCTAAATACCTAATTAATGCTAATTTTTCTGAATTAATTATACACACTCACACACACATTTTGCTTTCCAAAACTTTGGTGCAATCTGATACATAGGATGGTAATTTGGTAATCTTAAACCTACTTTAGCCATTACATTCCTCTAGAATGAGGCATTTTGAATTGGTTCTCCTCCCCTGCCCAAGAGAAACTGTGCTATTAGTGATTTGTTTTTTGATGTAATGTGAAGTGCCTGGCTTAAAAGAGGAAAAAAAAAAAACAACCTTTTTTTCCAGGTTGGAAGCACATTCCATTCTCTCCTTTCTACATTATGTACGTGCTGTTGTAAGAAAACAGTTTGAATGTCTTTCCATTAAATGCAACTATATGTAATGATCCATATTTAAAGAAAGTTTTAATTGAAGTGTTTAAATGAAGTGAAGTCAGGGGGCTGCTCAGTGGGGTCAAGAGCAGCCAGGACTAGAACATGGGAATTAGTAAGTGGTAACTTGCAGTCATCTGTAGGAAAGTGGAGTCTAATAGCATGGAGGGTAGGCAGCTGTCCAGCTCTTGTGCTGCTTAAGGCAAATTAAAATATAAAGGCTGTGTGTGTGTGTGTGTGTGTGTGTGTGTCTGTCTGTCTGTCACCCAGGAACATAAATGGTCTAAGGTGGGAAGGAACTTGGCCCTGGGATTTATTAAAATATTCATACTATTTATTAAATAATATATTTATTAAAATATTCATATTCATGCATGTATATCATTGAATGAACCTCAAACACACATGTATATTTACCACTTCGAACAAGACATAACGTTTCAGTATACTCGGAACCATTCTCATAGAAGTCTTTCCCTTAGACACCATCTGACGTCATGGCTCCTCAGTCAGAGGTGGAGGCTTATCTGCTTTGCCTCTAACCCTGCTAGAATGCTGGCTGGCTTACTCTTGTGCAGGTCTTGTACAGGCAGTTACAGCAGCTGAGTTCACGAGTTCCTTGGTCCTGTCATGCCCAGAATATACTGTTTTGATCTGATTTGTCCCGACCTCTGGCTTTGAGGGTCATTTAGTTTTTACATTTGAAAAGACAAGTTTCACTGCATAGCCTAGAATGATCTTGAACTAGCCATCCTCCTGCCTCAGTGCCAATGTTGGGATTACAAATAGGAACTTGGATGTCCAGTTGAGTCTCATCTCTATCACTTGTCACATGAGAACCCTCTAATTTGTGGTCTCTTTTATCTCAGGGACTGGTGACTCTGTTTTCTCCTCACTCCACAATGAAGACTGTCGTCTCTTAGAACTCTGAGTTTTTTTCATCTAAAAGACTAACATCAGGAAGGCAGCAATGAGCACCTGTACTCCTAGCAATGGAAAGGCTGAGGCAGGAGCATCATGGCAAGTTTAAGTGCTTAGCATAGTGAGTTCAGGCCACCAGGGAAACACAGGGAGACCATGTCTAAAACAAATCCATTTGATTAATTAATACCCCCCACACACTGTCAGACCTTAAAGTCACCAATGGGTTCGTCAGGAGGTTATTATTCCTTAATCCACCCTTGATGGCAGAAGAGACCATTAATGAAGGGAATGGTACCCTAAACTCAGAGTCATTGAGAAGGATTTTGAAAAAAAAAAATCTCTTGAGAATTTTTAAGCTGAGTCAGAGGACAGCATCATACCACTAGTGGATTCAAGACTTCTAATTTCTTTGTTCACCATGTGATTTAGAAAACACATTCAACACTACTTTCTCCTCCCACCTCCTTCTCTTCCTCTTTTTCCTTCTCCTCATTCTCTTCTTCCTCCTCTTCTCTTTTTTTCAAGACAGACTTTCTCTGTGTAGCCTTGGCTGTCCTGGAACTTGCTATATAGATTAGGCTGGCTCTGAACTCAGAGATTCGAATGTCTCTGTCTCTGAGTACTGGAATTCAATGCACAAACCTCCACATCCAGCTCTACTTCTTTTGAGACATAAGAAGAATATATTTGTCTCGGAGGGAGTGGTACTGTTAGGAGGTGTGGCCGTGTTGGAGGAAGTGTGCCAGTGTGGGGGTGGGGATTGGAGGTCTCCTCCTATGCTCAAGCTTCACCCATTAAGGACATTAAGGAAGAGAGCTTCCTCCTAAGCTGCCTGAGGATGCCAGTCTCTCCTGGTTGCTTTTGACTCAAGATGCAGAACTCTGCTCCTTCTCCAGCACCATGTCTGCCTGCATGCTCTCATGCTTGCTACTATGATGATAATGGACTAAACCTGTGAAACTTTAAGCCAGCCCCAATTAAATGTTTGTTTTCATAACTATTGCCTTGGTCATGGTGTCTGTTCATAGCAATGGAAACTCTAAGACAATCCCCATCTGTACAATAGAATAATCACTCTATCCATCCTCATACACACCACATGTGGCTCAAGTAATGCTTGTTAGCTTTCAAGTTTGAATGGGTGGCACTACAGAAAGGTAAGTAACTTTATACCAAATTGCCGAGCACCATGCATACAAAATGGCAACATCTTTACTGGAAGACAGCAAAAGAGGAGCAAAGAGATGGATAGAGGAGAGATGACTGAAGAAGCAAAGGTAACAAGAAACAGCAAGCAGGGGGCAGAGTGGAGGCCAGCAAGTTAGCTGTGGAGATACGGGGTTAGTTATTCAAAGTTTACTAGAAGTTTAAGACAGTTTTTCTAACAAGAGTACAAGCACTGCATAAAAGTGACTGTTAGTAGCTGCCGAATAGCTCCTAGCCCACGTGGTAGGAGGAATCCTAAGTAGGTCCATGATCTTTGCTTGTTTTCTTTTCTTGTGGCTATGTATATGATATCTCTGGCCTATAAGAAAGCAAGCATAACGTCCCAGCATCGTGAGCTGCTGAGGGGGCTATGTAAACAAGGCTGTGTGTTGTGAACAGCCGTTGGCAAGACAGCGTAGACTTTAGCCTCAGGCTGTAGGGAAGGTAATTGTACCAGCAGGAGTTGGGAACATGGGATTGGATTTTCCCCTAGAACTGTCAGGCTCAGCAAGGCCGATAACTTGATTGCAGCCACTGTTTGCTGAGTAGAGTTTAGGTCGTGCCATGAGGGACTGGCATAGAGAACTCTGTGCCAATAGACGGGCGTTTCAAGTTGTTGGGTTTGTGGTCAGAGATGGAAAACCCATATAACATGCATGTTAACACAAGGTAGAAATAACTTCATCACTTCATTATGATACTGCTCAATCAGCAAAAACTCACTGATTGGTTTCTGGGCCATGAGTTAAGTTAAAAGTTAGGAATCACAGTAGTAAAATTCCTAATATTGATTATAACAGGCAAGGAGAATCAGAACAACTAAAATTGTGATAAAAATATGGTCTTATATAACAAAATTTTGATATATGAACACGAATATCATTGCTTTCAAGTGAGCATTTCCAAATGAAGGCATATTTAGAGGAATTAAAAGTTCTAAATCTTTTACTTATGAATGTGTTTGTGTGCATCTGTGTGTGTGTGTCTACCTGAACAATATGTTGACATGTGTGTGCTGGTGGCCTCAGAAGATAGAAGAAGGCATCAAAGCCTTTGAGCGGGGGTTACAGTGGCTGCAAGCCACACAGCCTAAGTGATGGTATCCAAACTCTGGTTCCAATGACTCAGCCACAAGGACTTTTGACCACTAAGCCCTCTCTCCAGCCCCAAGAGGGATTATTAAAAAGGGCTTTTAAGGCCAACTGTTTTGAAAGGAGAGTTTTTTTTTTAATAGCTATTCTCTTCACCAACTTAATTTTATGACTCTCAGGATTTCTATACTTAGATTTTCTTGTGGGAAACTCCTTCTGTAGTCAAAACTTTTATTGACAGGTAACAAAATGGTGTTGTTGAAATTCAGTATTTTCTGCATATTTTATTCCATTTTTTTCAATAGAGCAGTTACTAAGGGATCAAGGAAAAGAAGTTGAAGATTGAGTTGGTTCTACTGTTAGCCTGTGTGATGTTGCTACCCTGGCAGTTCTGGCTGTTTCCTTTTTCTCTTTGGCTCTCTCACCTTGTTCTAAACATCAAGCCTGTATTCTAGGGCAGTCTGGGCAATGTCCTGCCTCTCCTGGTACCAGCTAACCAACTCCTCCCTTTGACTTCTTCTAACAAGAGCAATGCCACCATTTGTTCAGTGTCTAAGATTTCAGGGCATAGAGTCATCTTCAATTGCCCCTTTTCTTCATCTTGCTACCCTCCATCCAGTTGCCAGATTCCTGGGAAATGGATCTCCCCCCACCCCCAGTCTCTAGTGTCATTGACTTAATTCAAGCCCTCCATAATTTCCCAGAGTCTTGCTCTTTTCTCTGAGGCCAGGCTTTCTCATCAAAATCTATTCTAAATGTTGAAAGACACTCCCCACTCTGTATTTTAATATTGGCCTTTTTCAGCCAGAAGGATTTTTCAATATCTTCTCTAGCCCACAGAACAAAGCCAAAAGTCCTTGCATTGCTAGCAAACTCCTTTACAGTACAGGTCCAACTGTCTCCCAGACTTTTCAAGGCTTTCTCTACATATTGTGTTTCTGGGGAGTTAGGCTCCATCGTCCCTTGACATATAAATTTTGGAAACAAACTGGGACATAACTGGATGCAGTTGTTCAGGTTACTGGATATAAACGAGAGTAGGCTCCTAAACCTCCACCTGCTTCAGTTTTTGTCATTTTGAAAGTAATTTTACTGTATCACACAAAGAGTCACGGTGAGAATGAAACACGATGATATATGCAAATTCGGGCACAAGGCCTGGATCACAAGAGCCAAGTAAACACCGGCATGCTTCTTATTGCTATTTCCCAACCCTGCCCCCTTCTACTTCTCCCCTGCGTCTTATCTGAGTTCATATTCTCCTTCTTACTCTGAAAATTTCTACCTCTCCTTTGATAATTTTGCGTCTTATGGTATTGTCCAACCATGACGGTTTGCCTAGTTAATTCTAAGATGTCATGTCTTGTGGTGACTCCCCAAATCCTTTCCACGATGATGAATGGGCATCCTCTGAGTAACTCTGTATGGCCAAGGTGAGTCTGGTGCTAAAAGTTGTGTTCTCATTCAAGGAACTTGTCCTTTGTTTGGAATGGATATTGTACCTGAACTGCTACTGCTGACCCTACTTTCCCGTTCCCTCTAAGTGGAAGCAAAGACAGAGAGAACCCGACAGCTGTAGTAAAGTAGGAGGTGCTTAGCCTGCTGCTCCTCCCTCTCTAGTTTTCTATTGATATAAAGATAGTTGTGCGCAGAATCATGCCTCTCTTCTTCTTATAATCAGAATCATGTTAAAAGCCCAGTGTGGGAGCACATGTTTGTAATCCCAGCACTCAGAGGAAGCTGAAACTCCTTGGAGATTGAGAGTTTTAGGTCAGCCTAGACTACTCAGTATGTACTGCTTAAAAGTAACAACAGATAAAAAAATTAAATATTAAAAAAATATTAAAATGTTCACTTATCTCCCAAGGCCATGTCAAGAAAGATTCTGTTTTCTTGATAAAGCTGTGCCTGGATTCTTGGTACACAGAATGTGCTGTCTTATCTCTTCCCTCCCATGGTGCACTGTGAGGTCTCTGCCCTTGTACTCATCATTTCTGGTCACTGCAGAGGGATGCTGTGTGCACAGCTGTCTTTATCATCCTGAGATCTCAGTGAAGGCACTGTAGCTCTTATTTCCCTTTGCACCTTCTGAGGACTGTTCTGTGGTAAACTGCCACTCATGTATTCCAAAGGTTAACTGAGTCTGTAGTTTTTTTACAGGTTTTATATATAATAGTTTCATAAATATTTTATTTTTTCTTATCTAGACATAGTTCAGTTATTTTTTTCATAGCACAGTGGTTTTTACACATGTATGTATAGGTTTCCTTACAAATTTTCCTCTACATGAGGACTTACAGCAATAAAGATGTTCTGTACTTCAAATGTTAGTGTCTAGAATAGGGAAGATTTTACTGTGACTAACCCTCAGTGTCTCCCCCAGTCCTCTGATTTTGTGAGAAACACATTTGTAACACCATGCAAGGATGAGGAAGAGACTCACCAATGAAGTGTCGGGAGACTTTCATATGCACCTTGTGAGTCAAAGCAGGGAGAAGCTGGGAAAAGCTCTAGAAAGACAGGCTCACTGTGAAGACTGACTCTCTGAGGTGAGGTTTGCTGTACAGGCATTGGAGGGGCTACAGTGGCTCTTCCTTGCCCTCAGTCTGAGTGATTTTTAATATCATAGCCCAAAGGAGATTCAGATAACTCTGAGAGGAAGAAGTGTGTGAGGCTGCGGGGGGGTGGGGTGAGGGGGCTGTTATAACTGGGTCTGGCTCTGATCGCAGCTCAGCAGCCTCTGCACTCTGTGGCAATGGCTGCTCACTGGCCTTCTGGCAGGAATCCCAGAGCCAGCCAGTCTGCTAGCGAGTGTGATGAGCTACCCAAAATTCCCACATCTCTGGGACAAAATGCAGTCCTCAAGCTGGAGACCTCCAAAAACTAATTTTACTGGCTCCCTCTGTGGTCTTTTAAGTTGTCCTTGATGTCGCAGGGTACTTGTGAGTATTCCCTGACTTGGCACTTGACTACTTAGCTATCTCATTTTGCTTGATGATTCAATCATTTTCATTATTTCAACAAATAATTTTTGAGCATCAGTTCAGTGCTAAGTACCTTAGTCTGCACTGGGGACACAAGGTAACAGTGGGCAAGGCAAATACAATTGCTGCAGTCACTGACAAATATTGAATGTTTCTCTCTTACATGAAATCTATTTATTCTAGATTTATTTGTTTTATATATGTGACTGATTTTCTTTCACACATATCTATGCACCACATGTGAGCCTGTCTCCTTCAGAGTTTTTTTTTTTTTTTGTGTGTGTGTGTGTGTATTATATGTGACATACAAGTAGCCCATGAGTTAATGGTGTACACAGAGGGCTGTGTTGCTAGCTGTGACACACAGGTGTTAGAAAAGGAATGGGACACTGGTTGGACACCCCCAGAGCTGGGAAGCAACTATTAAGTGGACAGAAAATGAAGACTGTTAAAAGACTTTAAAAGTTTAAAAACCACATTGAGACCTCTGCATTCTTTCATCTCCATGGTGATGGTTTGAATGACAGGTGTTGTCTATAGTCTCTGGCATTTGAATACGTGGCTCCCAGTTTGGTATATATGAGAAGACTTAGAAGGTATGACCTTGCTCGTTAAAGTATGGGCTTTGAGGTTTCATGTCTCCACATGTACATACACCTATATGTCATGCACACACACACTCACACACACACACACACACACACACACACACAACAATCCATTTTTTAAAAAATGTGTATAGAGCAACTAGTAAGGAAAAGACATGCTGGCAGTTAAGGCATCTTCAGTTGTGCTTTCTGTTGTGCTGTGAGGGTTTGGACAGCTCAGACAGCTTGCCTGCTGCCGAGGGAGACTCCTTTCACGGAACCAGTAGCACAGGCTGCACATTCAGCCAAACTACTGCTTGTAAGTCTTTAGTTCCTGTCTGAGGCTTTAGCCCAGACTTAGACATCTGTGAACGGAGACAGAGTTGCGGCGCGAGTGCACTAAGCACCTCATGATAGACTACTTAAACATCTTTAAAACATAAAAATCCTTGTTTATCTTATTTTCCGTGTATGAGTGCTTTGATTGCATGTGTGTATGTACATTGTGTGTATGTGTGTCCCTGGTGACTGTGGATCCTGTAGAACTGCGGTTTCACATGGTCATAAGCTGCTCTGAGAGTGTGGGTCCCTGAACTTCCGTTCTCTGCAGGAGTAGTAAGTGCTCTGAACTCTGGCCCCTTAACTTATTTTAAGAGTTGACTTTCAGATCTATTCCTGAAAACATCCTTTCCATAAAGAAGAGAAGGAAGTAAGCAGCCAGGTAAAAACAAACAAGTAAACAAAGCCCGGCCGGCCGCTTATCATCTGGATTCCATGTTCACTCCCGTCCTGGAACCGGAAGACTTTACCAAACCTATGCATTTGCGGAGAGAATTCTTTGTGTTTTGTTTGGTACAGCTGACAAATGAGGCAGAGATCAGGGGGACAAGGGGAAACAGAAAAGTAGCTAAGCTATGCTGCAGCGCTCAAACCTGACAGCCCCCCACCTGCTTGCCACCTGCAGCAGGAGGAGCAGCAGCAGCTCAGACCTCTGCCTCACAATGCACCTATTTACTGCTGGAGAGGGAAGCCGGAGACAGCTGCCATGTTGACAGAGCGAAGCAGCCTCAGCCCAACCTGGGAATGGAAGCTCTCCAAAAGGGCTTCAGGGAAAGGGGACAGTGAGGCACTTATGCTCAACCATAGTTCTAGGCTCCATTCCCTAGGGAGGTCTGGTGCCTCCAGAAACCTGGCCTGCAGCAGAGACCACAGGCTTAGCTGCTGTGGAGGGCAGCACTCTTTGCTTGCCAGCCTGGCTCTCTTTTATGGATGGGCCGGAGGAGAACACGGCTTTGTACTTCCTGGCTCTCTCCACAATGCCTAGTGGTCCAAAAGAGACACACACTCCTTCTAGAGATGAATGGTATAAAACTGTGAAAGTAAATATGCTTGGCCCTGCCTCTCCTAATGTCAAATACCAAGTCAAAAAACAATCTTATAAAGAAAGCTTTATTATATAGTAACGTCAAGAACAGGCCATGAGCCTCTGGAGACCAAGCACACACAGACTTTATTTTGTTTTGTTTGCTTGTTTTGTGGCACAAGGTCTTACTATGTAGCCCTTGCTGGTCTGGAATTTGATGTGTAGACCAGGCTGGACTTGAATATTTTGTAATCCTCCTGCCTGAATGCTGGGGTTATAGGAAAGCGTCACTGTATTCAGGATAGTATTTTGAGAAGTTTATATACTGTTACTGAGCTTTGGGAGGGCTGAGGACTTGCCTCTCAGCATGGTTCCTTGGATGGATTGGAGCCAACGGATAAAGAAGGAACTCCCACCACAGTAAAAGTCACTTCTCAACTGGGCAAAATGACAGAGTGAGTTTGACAATCAGAGTTTTGACACTAGAGTAGTGGTTCTCAACCTTCCTGACGCTGGGACCCTTTACTATATAGTTTTTTGTGCTGTGGTGACCCTAGTTTTTCCGTTGCTGCTTCGTAAGTGTAATTTTGCCACTGTTGTAAATTTTACTATCAACATCCATGTTTTCCAATGGTCTTAGGTGACCCCTGTGAAAGGGTCACTATCCACACATTGAGAAACATTTCAGCAGAGGCTGCTGTGGAAGCCAGTGATGGGGTGACCCGGGCTGCCGGTAGCTGTGGGCAGGAGAGGCAGCCCAGCCACTGGTGGGGAGCGAACACGGTTTCTTTCCTCTTACCTCCTTATCTCTTGCATGTTACATCATGGGGTCTGAAGAGGAACAGGTGAGGAGATGAGGAGGGGAAATGTGGGTCGGGTGAGGCTGAGAAGAGGGAAGAGGCACTCTCAGGCCAGTTCAAAGGCAGATATTTAGTAACTGACAAGGAAAGGGATGTTATTCTTCCACTCTTTACTCCACTCACCTCTGCTGTGTGTCGAAACTTTAAGTTCTAGGACAACTGAGGGTGAATGACCGGCAGGGTTTATTTTACCCAACCTCAGTGACCAACTGAAGCCAATGGCTGCACTTGGGAGATTTCCATATCTCCTCCTTCCTTCCTCCTTCCTTCTTTACCTGCTTCCTTCCCGATTTGATCTGGAGATTGAATCTAAAACGGTAAGTGCTACCACCCTGCCAGGACTTCTTAAGGGGACATGTTTCTCCAGCCGCCCTTTCCATCCTATCTTTAAAAAATCTTCTCTTGCTGGCTCACCCAGGGATATCGATCTTCTATCTAAAATTACTTCAACCTAATCCCCCAGAGTGACAGCTATTAATTTGCAAAGTCTTTACGGGAGAGGGCTGCTGTAACTCCTGATCTGTGAAGCAGCCCCTGGGCAGCAGAGATCTTAGCCCTCTTTAACCTACCAGGCTGCTCCTGCACCCTTTAGACGTCTGCCCGCAATGGCCTCACACTGAGAGGTCAGTGAAGTTATCATTTAACATATGGTTAATACATGAGAAACACCAGGCCTCTTGGCAAGAGCTGCATAGGAAGCTCTTTTCTTCACTTGTCATGACTGCAAAGAGCATAGAGCACTTGGATCTCAGAACAAGAGGGGAAGAAAGACTGTTAGGTGAGTACTAGCTCCCATGTTGACCCTTTCCTTTATGTATGGTGTGAACTGAAGCAACGCACGCTTAGCAGAGTGGTTGACCTTAAAGTGTTCTCACACACAGTTTTTAAAGGGGTGGGGGAGATGTTGGAAGCAATTGGTTTGCCTCTGTGTGATACAAAGTTTCAGAGTGAGAGGAATGTGCTCTCCCAGCATTTGCCTCTTGCAGTGGCTCAAAATTTAATAGATTATGATTCGTTACTCATTGACATTAGGCTTCTAAGGGTGATAGAAGATGATAGTCCATGGCACCTGACTACTGCCAGGGACTTATAGTATCATGGAGGAACCTGGACCTATACAGACCAACTTTATTCTCCAACTCCAACCCCAAACACACTCCTAAAATTTTGTTTGGAGAACATGGAAGGAAAGCCTTGTGTTTTTCTGATGTTGAAGAACACATTGTTCAGGGACTAATTCTCTTGAACATATTACCTTTGAGCCTCCACCAATGGGAGCGTTCCCATTTGTGATTCAGGATTATTTATCCTGTTGGGGTTGTTTGATTGTCTTCACAAATTCTTTCTTTTTCCCTTAGTGCTTATTTGACTTTCAAATTCCAGCTGATGCACATAGCCAAGGGATTTTCTAGCAGATGAAGCTCAAAGGGGGCTCTCTGCTGCTACAGACCTGCTATCAACAGGATTCTTTGTTCCAAGGTGGGACACACCTTCCCATTTGGAACTAGGTATGTTCATTTCTAACGAAGAATGCAGTCAGAACATGACGCCTTTTATTTTACATCTCAAGGAGGCATGGAGTTGATAGCTTGGTCTTGATTTTTCACTTACCTTCGGTCCAGCATCCAGCACATGGAAAGATTTTAGGGCTTTAGGATAAAGGGATGAGCGAACAGTAGCGTGGGAAGACAGCAGAAGGTTGGAGCTACGGTGCAGTGCCAGTAGACCACATGCTTTGCATGTACAGGCCCTGGTTTCAATATCCAGTGAAAGAAAAGAGGGAGAGAAAGAGGGAGGGAAGGAGAGAGGGAGCGAGGAGGATATTGAAAGAAAGAGAGAGAGGGAGAGAGGAAGGAAGGAGAGGGACTGCCTTGGAGTATGCAGGTCTGACCACTAGTATCTCATTGAATGGATTCTAATTGTCCAGCCAGGGGATTCCCAAGGAATATCTACTGCATGCTGGGCTTGGACTAATCTATGGTGTATCCAGTAGCTTGGTTTTTTTTGACTTTCATCTTTTCTCTTCCTAAAAGTGCTTTTGAAATGCATGGGAGAGAGTCTTGGGACAAACAAACAACAAACATCCCTCAAATCTCACAAACAACAATAAAACTTACACAAAGTGTTGATTAAAATTTAGTTTTTTGGGATTTGGACAGAAGCGCTTTGCTCAGTAGTAAATTCCCACACCCTTGCAAACTCCTGTCTCTATTATGGTTACAATCAGAATGAATGTTGGGAAATTCCTCTCTCCAAAGTCACATCCACTAGGTGACCCGCCACAGCTCTGAGCTTCAGTGTCTGGTTCCCACCTGTCTGTGTCTGATCACTGGCCCGTGGCCAGTAAAGCACTAGGTATTTTCTAGCTTCTTTACTTTTACTGAAATTTTAATTTGGATGCAGTGTTGATTCTAAGAGCTAAAGGAGATTTGTATTTGAGAAGAAAAAGATGAATCTCCCAGGTACCCTTTCCTGAAAAAGCTAAAGCTACTCCCTTCTGGCTCTCCCCGAGGTGGACTGTCAGGATTGCCCTCTATGAACAAGGAAGCCAGGATCTCCCTGGAAGTCAAATAGAATCTTCTGTTTATACTTCCCTTGTGACTCTGCAGTCTGGGAGTTCACTAACTTCAGGGTCACGGTGTAGCTCTCATACTGAAGTGAGACTTCTTCATTCCTTCGATGCTCATTGAATAGCAGGACGCTTTGCCACTACGACTACATCTGGTTTTAAACCCAGTTTCAAGTCTCTGGAATTTTATGTTCCCAAAGCATGTTTGCTATAGGACAGGGGATTTAAAAAGCTGCCCAATACTTGATTGGGAAACAATGAAATCATCAGATTCATGTGTCTATGGCAGAGTTTGAACGCAGTTACTTGGAGATGAACCATTCTTTTCTGAAGCAAGGACAAGTCTAGTGGCCCATGCTTGCAACATCCCAAGTGGACATTATAAGAAAATTATTTATGAAGGTATTCCCAAGAAAGAAAAAAATTTATATGCAAATGTTTTTCATTTTGTCGCACTTTTCTGAAGACTCCCTGAGGTCTTTGGAGTATCCTCAGACCCAAGAGTTCTGGGAGATGGTCTCAGTGAAGCTCAAGATATTTACGATAGAATGTCTGAACTGGCTAAAAACAAACAAGTCAACCTGTACTGACTAGTTGGTCCCTCTTTTTCTTCTACTTCTTCATTCTCTTTCTTTCAATCAAGTATGAGAGAAGAATGTATTTAAAAAATATCCCATGTATTGGGAAGGAAATTACAATATAAACTCTTAACCACTGAAGCACCTTTCTAGCTCAGTGGTTCTCACCCTTCCTAATGTTTCCACCCTTTAGCGCAGTTCCTCAAGTTGTGGTGACCCACAATCATAACATTATTTCATTGCTACTGCATAACTGTAGTTCTTCTACTGTTACACATGTAAATATCTGTGTTTTCTGATGATCTTAGGTGACATGCACACTTATAAACAGGTGTACACACACACACACACACACACACACACACACACACACACACACACGTCACACAGAATGTGAGGTAGATAGATAACACCAGCTCTCAAAATGTTATAGGGTAGGCAGTGTGATCTTGTGACCTGCAGCCAAAATGGCCAAAGGGAAGGCCTGATACCCGTGGAGGAATGAAGGTTCCTGGAGTTGTTCAGCCTGAACAGACATGAGGAAAGCCCCAGACATCAAGCTGCACTTTGCTGACTGTGATGCAGTAAGTAGTTCGGATGCAGATAACCTAAGCATCTCCCACCTCTTACAGGTGTTTGCGGATAGGAACCAGAAAGCCTGGACCATTTTGTAACTGAATGCAAAGCAGAACCCTGGGCTTGTACTATAATTTTAAACTTACTCATTAGATGATATTTTCTCATGAGTGGTTTTCCTTTGCCCCTTCTCCCCCTCCCCTTTCCCGCTCTCCTTTCTTCCTTCCTAATATTTCTCTTACCTGCGCATGTGTGTGAGCATGCACGTGCATGTGTGTGAGCATAAATGTGGAAGCTTGAGGTCCAAGTGTTTTGAGACTGGGTCTCTCATTGAACCTGGCTAATTGGTTGACTTAGAAAGCCCCAGAGATCCACTAACCCATACTCTTGACTTTTAAAATAGGTGTTCTCTGGAAGCTATCTCCAACTGATATCCATTTGCAAATGCAAATTACCTTTCTCCAAGAGATTCTCACTGGGAAACAAACCACTCCTACAGTATAATGGAAAAAAAAAAGCCTTCAAAGATACCATTGAGTTCATTTTGCGTCGGCCATATACTGCTTTTTTTTTTCGTTATAGTGTGAAATATATACACATTATAGGTTCTTTGCCTGTATATTGTGGTTTATCATTGTTTTGTGTTTTTATGGGATTCCTTTTTTTTTTCCCCCAACATGGGTGGTCTCTGCGTCTATATGTGTATCATGTGGTTTTTCCTTGGCTCTTTTTCTTATCTGGTTGTTTTGTTGTATTCTGACTTGTTTGTTTTTGGATTTATCTTATTTTATCATCCCTCAGAAGCCTGTTTGTTTTCTAAGGAGAGAGAGAATGGGTATGGATTTAGGTGGGAGGGAAGGGGAGGAGTGTTTGGTTTTGGACCTGGGACATTGGACTGAGGTGCTTATTTTACATATCAAAGCAGACCTGGTCTCCAGGTTTCCCCAGCATCTCTCAGTTCCTACCTGCCATACCCTGACCCTGTATAATACAGTCATTCTGCTCTGCATGCTGCATGCTCGCCCTCCCTCCCTTCCTCCCTCCCTCCCTCCCTCCCTCCCTTCCTCTATTTTTTCTCTGCATGTGCACACACTCTTTCTCTTTTTCTCTCCCCACCTCCCCTCCCCATGGCAACTCCCCTGGTCTCAAACCTTGTGGCCAGTGGACTCACCCAAGAACAGCTTCCCAATAAACCTGCCTTTGTATATAAGCTAATCTGGCTTGAACTGGCTCATTCCACCAGCAGAAAAATAACCTGACCTATTGGAGAGTAACCGGAAGGTGTAAGAGGAGGGAAAAACCATAATCCGAATATATTGTATTAACAAAAGAAAAAGAAAGAAAGAAAGGAGAGAGAGAGAGAGAGAGAGAGAGAGAGAGAGAGAGAGAGAGAGAGAGAAGAAGAAGAAGAAGAAGGAGGAGGAGGAAGAGGAGGAGGAGGAGGAGGAGGAGGAGGAGGAGAAGAAGAAGAAGAAGAAGAAGAAGAAGAAGAAGAAGAAGAAGAAGAAAAAAGAAAGAAAGAAAGAAAGAAAGAAAGAAAGAAAGAAAGAAAGAAAAAACTATGGCCTCTTAGGGCTTTATTGATGTGAAGAGACATCATGACCACGGCAACTCTTATAATGGACATTTAATTGAGGCTGTCTTACAGTGTGAAAGGTTTGCCTACCTCTAATAAAACATCCCACTATACGATCCAACAAAGGTTCATCTTAAAGACTGCTTGTGTTATTAACTCATGCTGTTATCTCTTTTATAAACTTACAAGCTACAGGAAACCCACTCAGATCTACCTCTCATGGACCAAATAGATGCCATCTGGATAAGTACATCTGCCTAAAGTTCCCACTTACCTATTCCAATGGGTGGGATCCCTCTGGGTTTCAAATGTACATCTTAGAAAAATTTTCTTTCCCCAAATGTACTTAATCTTATTCCCTACATCTTGTCAAGTCCAGGCACATCCAGAACAGCTCCAGAGAAGCAACCTCCAGATGCTCCATCTCCTGTCACATACACAGCTGCCTCTACTGGACCTGTTCCTTCTGATCTATCGTCAGATGGGCTCCATAGACCCTGGACAGCAGGAAACAGCCAACTCTCCTAAGACCAGACAAACACCCCCATACCCATTCTTCTAGGTTCCCCCTAGAGACATGTCGCCCCCAATGCCAGCAGGAAGTAGCCAGATATCACAACGTCGCTATTCCTGCTTCACCGCCACATCTTCCTAATTTTTCTTTTTTAATTAAACCAAAATGGGGGAATGTTAGCATTCTGTCTAAACTCCACCTCCACAGTTACCTGGCAACAGCCAGGTATGCTCCTTCCCAGTTACGTGGCAACTGCCAGGTAGGCCTGGCCCACTATAAAAAGGGCTGCTTGCCCCCTCCTCACTCTCTTAATCTCTTAATCTCTTACTCTTACCCTCTTACCCTCTTGCCTCTCTGTCCCCTCCCTCCCCTCTCCACGTGGTCATAGCAGGCCTCTACTTCTCTTCTCTCTTATCCTTCCACCTTCTTCTCCCCACCTTTGCCCTATCTCCTGAATAAACCTCCTCCCCCTTGGAACAGTGTGGTCTGGAGTGGTCTGTTCTGAACTGCGGTCGGACTTCTTCTAACAACTAACAGTGGCACACAGGTAGACTTGGTGTTGGAGAAGGAGCCAAGAATTCTATATCTTTATCTACAGCAGGAGGGAAAAACAAACAAACAAACCAAACCAAACAAACAAAAAACAGTGAGCCACTAGGCAGGCTTGAGCTTCCAAAACCTCAAAGCCCACCTCATAGAAATGTACTTCCTCCAATAAGGCCACACCTACTCCAGCAAGGGTATACCTCCTAATAGTGCCACTTCCTATGGACCTATGGAGGCCACTTTTGTTCAGACCACCACATGGGGTCAAACTTAGATCCTCAGGCTTGCACAGAAAGCACTTGACCAACTGAGCTACTTCCTCAGATCTTATAGTGGACTTAAAAAATGATAATAGATGTTTTTCATAGAGTTTATTATAATTAGTTTCCCCTCCCCCAACTTTTTCAACTCTTCCCTAATTCCCTACTCACCCAGACCTTCACCCTTTCTCTTTCATTAGAATAAAAACAAGGATTAATAATAATAATAATAATAATAATAATAATAAATAAGATAAAATAAAAACAAATAAACCAGGATAGGATGAAACAAGAAAACAAATCAACAACAACAACAACAACAACAACAAACAAGAAATGCATACAGACACTGAGACATACACATTCACACACAGAGAAAACCCACAGAAATATACAGTGGATTTTTTTTTTAATATTGCTGCTTTCATGTCCAATCAGAAATGTAATTTTTAAAAGTTTTTTCTCAGATCCTAGTTACTTGATATTGTATGTGGCTCTGTATGGAATATGACCCAATTATTATTCAAATTCCATCAGTGAGATCTGAGAACAGCTTTTTTTGTCGCTGTTTCTCTTTGTTTAAATGGAACTATGACATTAACATCTGTGATCTGAAATTTTCTGAGACAAAAATTATAGAAAAATGTACCAAGCTTCTAATTGTAGGCAGCGAAGAATACTTGATTCTGTAGACCCTGGTGGCTATTGCACGTGAGCTGCCATTCAGTAGCCATGTGATTAAGATGAAATACGTGTTATGGAGAGTTTATAGAAGTCCCCAGTTACTGATAACGTGTAGCTGCTGGTAAAATGTAGTAGTATAAAATTCTAAATAGCTTGATGCACACTTTTCCCCTAAGTTGATCAGCAGCAGAGCCAAATGCTAGCTGGCAATCCCCAGATGGGGTGTGTATGGCCAGGCATGCTTAGTGTGGTCTGCTATGTTAAGTGTCTTACAGTCTAAATAAACTCTCAGCAATGATTTGGGAGCCAGTATGGGGCCAAGTTTATCATTTTTGGGTTGCTTGTGAGAATCAGTAAGAACATTCTGTTTATTACTGCAAAGAAGTGTTTTTTGATGGATCCAGGCTCATGGAGGTACTGGTGCATCTAATACTGAGGGTCAGGAATATCCTCTGTCTATGCTTTCCTTCCAGGATGCTCTTCTTTCCCTTGCTTCACCTTTCTATTAGCAACAGCTGTATACACATCTCCTAACTGGACACTTGGAAAACAGACAAGTAGCCTGTTCCGTTCCTGCCATAAATGTCACTCAGGGAACTAGCCACTAGGTCATGCTCATGTGCAATACAATCTGTTTCCTCCCTCCTGGTTTCCAGCTTCACCTTCATAATGGCTGGAACCAGAGCCGTCCCCTGGGGAGCCTGGTGTTCCATGTTTAAGCTTTGAGTGGCTGGTAAATACAAAGCTATTATTTTCCTAGTAAACTCATTATACAGACACAAAAATTCCAAGCTGGAAATTTTGCCAACTGGAATCAAAATTCAGCCAATGCCATTAACTTCTCCATCATTTATAAGAGAATACTTAATTACGAAAAGTAGCCTGATGTTTTTATTTCTGCATATAGACTCTAATGCTTCTACAAACTCCTCCACCTTACAGAGTTCTTGTCTGTACACACATCCTTAGAGAAAGCTATTTCTCTTTCTCCCAGCTCAATGGAGAGTGAGTAACAAAACTCACAGAGCTGCTGTGGGAAGAGTAGATAGAGAAGCTTGCAGGTAAGTGTAGAAAGCCATCAAAATATCATTCACAGTAGAAAACATGTCAGCTCTAAATGTATTCTGTTGGTCACTAGGAATATAGGGATAGAGAAATAAATTCACAGGGAATCCCAGCAACTTCCTCATTTAAAAAGTAGGCTGTACCTTACCTCTCCAGAATTAGGTCTTAGCTGGCTTCTTCCAGCATTCAGAAAACTCTAACTACCATTCAGAGATCCACCTCTCAAAATGCACATTGGTTAAATTTAGACAGAAGGACCTGGATCAGTTTTGTGGTGGAGCACGGTTCCCAATGTCAGTGCAAGGACAGGATTCTTTTTAAAGCATACTAGCCTTTCATGAATGGAAGTCTACAAAATCAGAGAATATCTACTCTAGATATTCCTTTCCACTCAGAAATATCCATTCTGCAGTGCAAGGGAGGAATGTGATTCAGCTGGTAGTATGCTACCCTCCTGTGCACTAAGCTCTGGGTTAATCTAATAAGTAGTGCATACACTTGTAATCCCACAACTAGAGAGGTGGATACAAGAGCATCAGAAGTTCAATGCCATCCTCAGCTACCTAGAACAAACAAACAAAGCCCCTCACCAAGACCGAAGTCAAAAGAACAACAGAAAACCAATGCTATCTTGAAATCACAGGTCCTGCTCTGTCTTTACCAGCTATGTGATCTCCAGCTTGGTGACTTACCTCAATTATAAGGAGGGGGTGACAGCACCTCCTGGTAGATGAAGTATATATGGAACAACATATTTAAAGACTTTAACACACTGCCTGACTCACAGTACACACAAACTATGATTAGTACAATTTTAATTTTACATCTGGGAGAGCCCAGCTTCCTAAGGCGTCTCTTCTCTTCACAAGCCTTCTTATCCGGAGGTCGTTCTGGTATTCCCCTCCTCTGCGAAGGGTCAGTTTCTATCCATGCTATGCAAACTCACAGGTCCTGCCAGCCATTGCTCTGAAAAGCATTTTCACAGCTAACTCCACACAGTTCATTGTTCCTTTTGTCCAGAGTCCTATGTTAGGAGCTGATACACAAAGCAGCAGCACACAGTGATTTTTCTAAGTCTCTGTCTCTTGTGACAAATGGCTCAGAGTCATCTTGTAAGGCATTTGGCCAGTTCTTCTGATGTGCAGTTCTCCCATTTCATTGAAGCTTCACCTGGGTATTTGAAGTAACCCACCATTAAAAAATATCAGTCTGTTTTCACATTTCAAATCTTCCTTCTAGCTAAGAGTATCCAATGGCATTCCAGTGCTAAATACTTTATGTGAACATTAATCACAGCGGTGCTTTAGGAGACACACCTTCAAGAGACACCTCAATGCAAAAGACAGTCACTATGTTGAGAAGACAAAGGTACCCAAATAAATGGAAACAAGCAGGTGTCCATGTTTTATTTCTGACAACAGACTCCAAAGCAAAGCTTGTGAGACAGGGTAAAGACAGTCACTCCATACACATCAAAAGGGCAACCCATCTGGTCAGTATACATGCTTCAAACACAGGCACACTTCAAAACAAGTATAAAGTTATAGTTGTTATACCTTTTTGTTATAAAGTCACAGATTAACCCTACCATAGTAATAGTGGGTGACTTTAATATCCTGTTCTCACCAATTGACTGGTTGTCGCCACAAACAATAGAGAAATAGGAGAATTAAATAATACTTGATGAAATGTTTTAATGCTGTGTGTTGAAAGTTAACTTTCCAGCACATAGATTTTCCACAGTTAAAAAAGTTTTTAAATTAAAAATACATACCTTGGTCTGAGGAGATGGCTCTTTGTGCCACAGTATGAGGACTTGAGCTCAGACAGCCAACACTTACCTAAAGTTGGATACAGTCTCCTGTGACTGTAAAGCCAGCACTCCTATGGTGAGATGGGAGACAGAGACAGGAGACTCTCCAGCAGCTCCCAAACCAGCTAGCCTGAGGTACTCAGCAGTGAACAATAAATAGATCCTGCCCCTATACAATGTTGAATGTGAGAACTGACATACCAGGTTAGTCCCTGACTTCCCCACATGTTCAGGGGCACAAGCACATTTGCCTTCACACAGGAGCAGTATCACACACATACACAAATAACACACATTAAAATAAAACCATAAAAATCTAACCTATTTGTTTCCATTTCCTATGTTTAACTTGATGTTTGTTTTTCTTTGTTCTTTAAGTTTTATGGGTTTTCCCCCAATTTTTAAAATTTCAGAGATAGAAAATAATCCAAATTTTTGTATCTAAGACTTTACTACTAAGGTTATGTTACTTCTTTTCTGATATCTCTTTTTTTCTAGTGTGAGATGTTCTTAATTCATGTTTAGTCTTTTTTTTTAATGAAAACATTTATAAGAATAGCCTTTCTATATGTAGTTTTGATAACCATTGGTAAATTTTGCTTTGTTGCTCAAAAAAATTCAAAATAGTGTAATTTTATTGCTAAGTCAATCAAACATCAATTCAGTGTAGCCCTGAGTTGTAAGACATCCTGGAGGGTGAAGGAGGGGTGCTTGCTAACCCACATTCACTAGGCACACTATTGCAGTAGCCAACGAAATATATTAGTTGGAAACTTAGGATGTCAAACACTTCAGCTGTGTCATGGTAAGGCATCATCAGGTTCAGGACCCAGGTTCAGGATGCAAGCAGGAGTCTGTCTTCTATCACAGGAGGGGTGGTAGTCTATAGAGAGTGTCCATTCACTGTGTGTTTGGAGTAAAGGCAGTCAAGATGGACAGAAGGGAGATCAGTGCTTAGATGCTGTAGAAGCCATCGGGAGCTGGGAGGGGGAGGTCATGATGGCCACATGGGTCGGCAGTGTGACAGTGGAAATTAAAGATAATTCCCAAGATTTGGCTTGAGCATTTTAGCTTAAATGTGAATAAATGACAAGATCTAGGAAAATAAGATTTTTTTTTCTTAGGAGTGAGAAAAAAATTGTCATTTGAATTTTGGATATGTCTTAGGGGTTTTGGTACTCACTTGTTTAAATTTTCAAATAAAAATGTTCTTAGATTTGTAAGTTCATGCTGATGTCTAGTTTCACATCATGCAGCCAAAGATAATTCACTGAGTCTCTGAAACTTGCTTCTCATTTGGAAGGTAAGTATAATTGTAGCAGCCGTTTTATGATTTTTTTTTAGATCAATCAGCAGAAAAAAAATGAGTATCTAGCATATTAAAACCACCAGTGTAAGCGGTTAGTATTGTTGTTAGCTAGTATATTTGGTCGTTATGATTTTCTTGGAAAATTTATATTTGTTTTTCGATTTATTTGTCATTATTATTTAGGCAGATCTGTTAAATAGAATTGATGTTGTATCAGCATCCTTTGGCAGAAAAAGCCTTATATTTTAGATAGTGTTTTGAAATAAATCTTCTTTTGTCTCATATAACTCAAACTAGCTTGGAACTTGCTATGTGCCTGAGGCTGATCTTGAACTCATGATCCTCCTGTTTCAATTTCCTGAGTTCTACAAATACAGGCCCACACCATTGTGCTCAGCTTTATATGGTAGTTTGAATAAGAATCTCTGAATAGACTCATATGTTTGAATGCTTAGTCATCAGGGAGTGGCACTACTTAGGATTAGAAGGTGTGGCTTTGATGGAGTAAGCAGGACCTTGTTGGAGGAAGCTTGTCACTGGAGATGAGCTTTGAGGTTTTCAGAAGCTCTCTGCTTCTTCCTGCTGCCCATGGAGGCTGATGTAGAACTCTCTGCCACTATGTTCGCCATCATACTGTAAGCCAGCCCCAATTAAAATGCTTTTCTTTATAAGAGTTGCTTGTGGTCATGATGTCTTTTCACAGCAAAAGAACACTAACCAAGACACTTGGTTTCTACATAATCACAT
This sequence comes from Arvicanthis niloticus, assembly GCF_011762505.2. Lineage (NCBI taxonomy): Eukaryota > Metazoa > Chordata > Mammalia > Rodentia > Muridae > Arvicanthis > Arvicanthis niloticus. The sequence goes on from NC_047675.1 coordinate 8,068,759, forward strand.
GGCTCATTGACTCTTCGGTCTGATTTTCAGAGAGTATCACTGCATTGCCATTTCACATTTAAAATATCCACTAGGGTATGAAACTTGTAGTTAACAAACATTTTCCTCCAAGGTTATGAGTAACTGCTGTTCTGTCATTTTTGGATCACGCCTGCTTAATGATTTCAGCCCTCTGGTTTCTAGCCTGCATTTCTAGAGGCTTTTTTTTCTTATTCTTGATTTTTGCATTTCATGAATGCACATAAACTTCTTCCATTCATTTCGTCTCCATAAACAGCTCTGAAGGGCAGCCTGACAAGGTAGAACTAGCTATAAGAGTCTCACATCCCAATGTTGGTCGGTCTTGTTGAACTGATGGCATCCTGTCCGTAAGCATCATTGGCTTCCCCTCACCTCTTCTTATCCCAGGGGGCAGCAGTACCTGTCATAAGCAACGGTATTAGCTTATTTCTCTTTTGTCTTCTGAGATACAATAGCCTCAAAATCAATGAAAGTGAGTACATAGTACGTTTTCTGCCTCAAGTGACATCTTTTGGCCTGGAGAAGGAAAACACTCCCCGAGTCACTGAGATGGGTGCTAGGGGAAGAAGTTTTTGGGCAGATAAGGCTGCTGTACACCAACGTGGGATTCGAGGGTGAGCTGTGAGTTTGTTTGTAGCTTAGCACCATTTATGAAAATTCGCCCCCAACTGTAACCACAGGTCACTGGTCTTCACTTTGCTTGTCTCCATCGGTCTTGAACCCTAGGAGGATTTCTTTTGGCAGCTACTTCCATGTTGCACCATTTAAAACTAAACCAAACCAAACAAAAAAAGCCCCTCTTTGGTTTTAATTTATATTTTGGCCTTCTGATGTTGCCTCATCCCGCAAAAACTTTTGTCAGATTTCGCATACCATTTTAGGTCTCTCTAATTTTTTTAGACTAAACATGTTATTTTGTACTTTTTAGGCCTTGAACTGCAATTTACATTATCTGAATTGTTTGTCTACTTAGATCACATTCTCTAGACAGTGTTCTACGCTTTACTAGGCTGCAGACAGATAGACTGATATACAAATTCTTCTATTTATAAAGTCTCCCTTTGGACTAGTAGTTGTCTGCAATTCATAGACTTCTAGCTTTGGGTGCCTAACTTTGGAAAAGATAAACCTAAAATGTAAAGGCTCTCCTGAGCTACAGCTTGTGTGTTTGTGTGTAAGTGTGGCGGTCAGAGGGTCTCTCATTTGTCACTGCATATCCCCGGCAAGCTGGCTTTCTAGCTTCTGCAGATGCTTCTGCCTCTGCTTCCCAACTTTCATTACAGGCATTGGTATTATAAACAGGTGCTACCCAAGTCAGCTTTTATGTAAGTTCTGGGGATTTTTAAGTCAGATCCTTATGGTTGTACTCCATGAACACCAAGTTTACAACGACATATGAAATCTATATATTTTACACTGATTTTTAAAAATTGGTTTTGGTATAGGGTCTGACTACATAGGCCTGCTTGGCTTGAAATTTACTATGTAGATCAGAGTGTCCCCAGACTCACAAAGCTCCTCCTATCTCTGCCTCCTGAGATCTGAGATTATTTTTTTTATTTAGTTTTTTAAAATTTCATGTACAAATATTGTGTTTACATAATTTTACCACTTTAAGCTCCTCCCAAGACCCCCTCAAGTTATTGAGCTTCTTTTTAAAATTATTATTGTTACATATATACATACATGTATGTACACACACACACAGCCTTCTGAACTCATTTGGTATTGTTTTTATATCTGGTTAGGACCAGTCACTGGGATTTGATAATCTTCTCTGCCTCTCTTAGCATCCATTAATTAATTGTCTGAAGCTCCTTATCTAGGGTGGGGCCTGAGTGCTGTTGTTGTGTCAGTTGGTATTATTATGTAGATCTCATTTATGACCATATCATTGAGATTTTATAGATACAGCTGTCACATAGAAGACACAGCCCCCCCTGCCCCGCCCCCAGGAGATACCCTAGTCCTTTGGCTCCTACAGTCTTCCCATCCCCTCTTTCTTTTCTTTTTCTTTTTTTCTTTTTTGGTTTTTCGAGACAGGGTTTCTCTGTGTAGTCCTGGCTGTCCTGGAACTCACTCTGTAGACCAGGCTGGCCTTGAACTCAGAAATCCACTTGCCTTTGCCTCCCAAGTGCTGGGATTAAAGGCGTGTGCCACCACTGCCTGGCCCATCCCCTCTTTCGTGGTGTTCTCTGAACCTTAGCTGTAGGGTTTTGCTACTTGGGACAGGGCAGCCTACTGTCAGTAAGATTTACACACATGTCTTTTTATAAACTTGATGCTAAAAGTCTTTTTATGCTACCTGCCTTTCACAGTAATATATGTGAGTCCCATTGTCCCAGACTGGCTGGAGTTGCTGCATCAAATAACTAAGCATGGGTGAATTATGAAGTAGACAAATACATTACTCCCAGCTCTGGAGACTGAAAAGTCCCAGGTTAAGGTGCATGCAGACAGGGTGTTAGAGAAAGGACCTTTGCACCATAGACCACAGTTCTTTGTTGGGTCTTCACACTGTGGAGGGGTGAGCAAGCTCTTTCAAGTCTTCCCAGTAAGACACTAAACCTATTTGTGAGGATTCCAGTAATATGTATCCAGAATAATTTCCTGAAGGTGCAACCTCCTAATCCTCTAACCTTGATTATTGAGTTCCACAATTTTTGTTTGTGAAGGAGCAAACATCCAAACCCTAGCAACTACCACTGTGCATCTCTTCTGGCACCTCCTCCTCTGAGTGTATGAGAAGGTGGGACTGTAAGGTTTTTCTGTTCAAAGGAACCCAGATTTGGTGCACTCAAGAATTTAGCACTTTCCAAACAAACAAGCAAACCAACTAACAAACAGCAATAGTGAAAGCCCCTAACCAAGTGAATCCAGGTGTTTCCTTTAGTAACACCATGATGGTGGGGGTTGGGAGGTGTGGGGTGGGCATGGCGCATGATGAGTAGAGAGTGGAAGGAAGCATGAGAAGTAAGGAGGCCCTTTCCTGCTCTCTCACACAACCACGCCTCTTATTCCAATTCTACTGTAGACATAGACACTGTTGGCTCTCCAAAAGCTCTGATTAGAAAAGTAAACACAAAGCCCAGAATACCCACGATACAATTCACAGACCATATGAAGCTCAAGAAGAAGGAAGACCAAAGTGTGGATGCTTCAGTCCTTCTTAGAAGGGGGAACAAAATACTCACAGGAGGAAATACAGGGACAAAGTGTGGACAGAGACTGAACAAAAGGTCATCCAGAGACTGCTCCATCTGGAGATTTATCCCATATAGAGACACCAAACCCAGACACTATTGCTAATGCCAAAAATACCTGGTGACAGGAGCCCGATTTAGCTGTCTTCTGAGAGGCTCTGCCAGAGCCTGACAAATACAGATGCAGATGCTCACAGCCAACCATTGGATTGATCATGGGATCCTCAATGGAGGAGTTAGAGAAAGGATTGAAGGAGCTGAAGGGGTTTGCAACTCCATAGGAAGAACAATATCAACCGGCCAGATCCCCCAGAGCTCCCAGGGATTAAATAACCAACCAAAGAGTACACATGGGGAAACCCATGGCTCCAGCTGTACATGTAGCAGAGGATGGCCTTATCTGCATCAATGGGAAAAGATGCCCTTGGTCCTGTGAAGGTTGGATGCCCTAGAGTAGGGAATGCCAGGGTGGTGAGGTGGGAGTGAGTGGGGGTTGGGGGAACACTCTCATAGAAGCATTGGGAGGGGGCAGAATAGGGGGTTTGTGGAGGGGAAACTGGGAAAGGAGATAACGTGAAATGTAAATAAATGTGAAATCCAATAAAAAAGAAAAGTAAACACATACAAGGCTCAAAATTATCTTTTCATTATAAGTTTCTAAGTGTTTTTAATCATTCTTTTTTGCCTAAAAGACACGTCACTTTCAACTTATTATTTGTTTCTTCTCTCCAACAAATGCAAGGTCTGGAGGAGTTCTTAGCTTGGCAGTTGAAATGTGGTTCATAATCCATGGTCGAAGTCAAGGACATTATTATAAAGTTTTAACTTTGCTAGGTGTTGGGAATGAAACCTAGGCCTTTAAATGTCCTAGGCAAGTGATCTGCTACGTCTCTAGAACATAATATTTTTAATGGAAGATAAGCATAAACCAAAATAATAAAACATACATCTTACACTATAAGAAATATAAAAGAATACAGTCTTAGACACTGGTTGCTGTGAGACAGAAATGTAAATGGTTAGCAAAGGCTTGAGTGTGCAGGCAGATGGTGGCTTTGAAATTCAAGCAGAAGCCACTGCAGTGTTGGATGGTTGTGTTGTGTAGTGATTCGTACCAAGGCAAACTTGCCTCATTGCTTTTCATAGTGCTTACTAAAGACGACAGCATGTTATATTCTGAATGTTCTGGATGCAAATGCTGACAAAGCCATGCCTCCTCTCTCAACATGTCTTCAGTGCCTTTATGTAGTAGAAATTCTTGAAAATAAATATATTTCAGAATACAAGAGATAGTGGATAGTGGCTACTCTGTTTTATTTTTAATCCCTCCATTCTTCCCTCCTCCTTTGTCTGTCTGTCTGTGTGCATATTTGTGTACAATGGCATATGTACAGAGGCCAGAGACAACCTCAGATGTCAGCATTCACCTTCTACCTTATTTAGGACAAGATTTCTTCTTGCTGCTGCTGCACTGTGTCAGGCTATGCTGCCTGTAGACTCTGGGTATTTGCCAGGAGCCAAGCCCAGGAAATTACCTGGTGTTTTAGAAAGTCTAGTCAGTACAAGGTTAAGAAAGGACATTCACAGGTCTCAGGTCCCAGGAACCTAAAGAACGTCTGGCATTTCCTTGGAGCAGATTATGACAGTGGGATGGTCTAGGGTGATAAGATTATGACAGTGGGAAGGTCTTAGACAGTAAGGATTCCATAGTAAGATAGCCCTAAACAATGACCCTCACCCAAACTTCCCGGTTTGCTGTGTCTTTATAACCTGCCCCCCAAAATTAAAGTTTCAGAGCTTGATCAGAACCTCAGACTTGCTCTCATTCTTTGTGTCTCTTGTCCTTTCATTCGTTCACCCCCTTCCCTAAGGTCTCGTCGAATCCCCGAGGGCCGGGGCAGGTATTCTCTTGTTTCTGCCTCTTATTTTATCATAGGAGCAACTGGAGTTAGAGACGAATGCTACAGCCTCTGACTTCATGTGGATTCTAGAGATTTGAACTCAGGCCCTCACACTTGCAAGGTGTGCCATCCCTCCAGCCCCAATAGAGGCTATTTTTAAAAAGAATAGAAAAGAGCCTGCTCATTGGTACAACCGCAAGGATATGGATACTTGCAACTTTGCCCTTCAGAGGATACATCTTCTTTTCTTCACCTTCCATATAGAAAATAAAATCAGACATTATAAGAAAAGACTAGAAATAGAAACTTTTTTGTTTGATTGTTTCGTTTTTGTTTTGTTTTGTTTTTCGAGACAGGGTTTCTCTGTGTAGTCCTGACTGTCCTGGAACTCACTCTGTAGACCAGGCTGGCCTTGAACTCAGAAATCCGCCTGCCTTTGCCTCCCAAGTGCTGGGATTAAAGGCGTGTGCCACCACCGCCCGGCTGATTGTTTCAATTATTTAAAAATGAGCTTTTAACTTAGCTGAAAACTTCCCTTAAAAGAAGAGTACCTCTGAAATACCTCCTACATTTTGATCATGCTGGGGAAAGCCTAATTTTATACTCTCTACCTCCCTGAGATGCTTCAGTACAAGAAGAAATTACTCTGTGGCCCACCACCATGGAGAAAAAGTGGTTCTCTCTGAGTAATTCAGGCCTCCACCACTCTGACTCCCTCTTGCCTCTGTTTAAGTATAGAGCCCAGGAGTTCCTTCTAGGTGCGGTTGTTTCTAAATGGCATGCACTATTTTCCACTGACAGCTTGTGGGACACCCAAGTAGGCCACCAGGGTGCTGGAAAGAACCAGAAAAACAAAGGTATGAGGCCTCTCCTCCCACTCCACCCTCCAATTGCAGGGTTATCAAACCGGAGCCTTTAGCAAGCTAGTGACCGAAGGGTTTGGGGTTTGGATGGAGAAGAACAAGAGGGTGGGAAGCAACATTGCAGAAAGCTGATCTGATCAAATGCTCAGAGCAAGTTCAAGGCATTTCAAAAGACCTTCTGTCAAAGAAAAAACATATACTGTTTTGCTTTCCATGAAAAATTCATGAAACAAAACCTAGGAATTTCTCACAGTGTATGAACGCAGGGGGATGGGTGTTTCCCCTTCAGAACCAGCTGAATGAAGGAATATTGCTTCTGTGAACATGGGTATAGAATATACCTGCTTAGGCAATAAATATTGCTTAGGCAATCTTTGCTATCAGCTCTGTCTTGGAAAATTCTGCAGCAAGCTCTCCGTGTGTTCTGGACAGTTCCAGAGGCTAGGCATTAAAATGGAAGAGAAAATAAATATCAAGGGGTAGGTTGAGCTTTCTCCTCTTCAGCTTTCCTGGTGAGATCTCTCAGAACAAATGATTTCACATTTAACTACACAGAGTTGATTCATGGTGGTCCCTTCCTTGGAAACATCCAGACTGCATCCTTTTCTGATGGTGTCTTCTCTTACTGCCTTTCTCTCAGAGAGAGAGAGAGAGAGAGAGAGAGAGAGAGAGAGAGAGAGAGAGAGAGAGAGAGTGTGTGTGTGTGTGTGTGTGTGTGCGCGCGTGTGTGTGCATGTGTTCATTTGTGTGCAAGTGTACATGAGTGTGAAAGCCAAAGGAAAACCCTGGGTACTATTCATCATTCATTATGTACTTTGCTTGCTTGCTTGCTTACTTACTTATAGGCAGTGAGCCCGGAGCCCGGAGCCCGGAGCCTGGAGCACGGAGCCCGGAGCCCACCAAGCAAGTAGAATGACTGACCAGCAGGCCCAAGGAAGCTAACTATATAAGAGCTTCCAGTGTTAGGATTTCAGGGCAAACTGCCTTTTTAAAAACCAACCAACAAACAAACTACTCCCCCAAAACAACAACAAAAACCCCCATGAATTCAGGAAATCAAACTCAAATCTTCTGTTTTCAATGCAAATATGCTACCAAGAGAGACATCTCTAGCCCTTGCCAGCCAGTCCCTGTTTATCAGCTTCCACAAGGGATGTTTGAAACCTCCCTGGAGAAACTCATGGCATGATGCAGTCATTGTGTTGGGCTTAATGGTAAATGTGGGAATAAAATATTGAAAATAACCAGAGAGGATATGTCAAACCTCCCAACAGGCTCACATCCCTGCCTTCAGTGTCAAGCCTCCTTCCAAGTGTGTGAGCCTGGACATCTTACCAGAGGTTAGAGAAAATCAAGGCGCCATTTGTAGGAACAAGTGGTTACTCAAATATGTTCAGTTTTTACCCTTATGGTCTGATTCCTGGGATTGTGAGGGCCACTCTGTTTTAAATTTTTTCTTTGTGCTTTCTGCCCAACCACTTTTCACCCATTCAACTTCCTGTTCCTTTCTCAAATCCAGCCCTTTGTGTGACTTGGCGTCTCTTTCCACCTTCACATGCCCGGAACACTTTCTGAACAAATATTTTATTAAACTTCCTAAAAACACAAAAGCAGAATGAGAAGAAAAAGACCATGCAAGCAAAGTCAGTAGAGCATTCATATTTACCAGAAAACATGCACAAGTGTGTTACTATAGCACTTTCTGATCCTCCCTGACTGCCACTCTTTCCAGAGCCAAAAATGCCCCTTAGAAAGCACGATACCCACGGCCCTTTATACTCAAGTTTCCGAGCATTGATTTCCGTAGTAATATGTTTCTGAGGTTGAGGACAGACTGCACTGCCTTGTTCTGTGGGCTGTGTTGCTCAGATTGTCACTATTTTCAAAGAAGAAGAAAAAAAATCACAGGAGTGAAAGAAGCGATTCAGCTCCAAAGTCCTGGTTGGGAGTTCGAGATAAGAAAGATTTCCACTTTCCAGCAGTAGTGGAAATGGATATTTGTGTCAACGCTTAAAAGAAACATTTAAAAGTCCTTGTAAATAAAACCTAATGTGTATTGAGCAAATACAGCACTTGACTACACCTAGATTTTCTATTACCATCAATATTTATACATGTTAACTCACGAAACTTTGTCAGCCATTTGTGGGCTATGTCAAAGAAACAGCTATTACCCAAAACATCTGTCCTTAGGAGCTGTGGGCTAATGTGTCCCTCTGAAGTTCTTGTGTGGAACTATAACCTCCAAGGTGGTGGTTATAAGAAGTAGGGTTAGGAAGGGACTATACCAAGGTAGGTTAATCTCTGTGAATAGGTTTAGCGTCCAGATACTGGCTGGGGTGGGGGTGGGGAGGTCCCTGTGCACTTGTGACTGTGAGGAAGGGAGATGTTACCTATGAAGCAGAGAGCAACCCTTCATCAGACAGTACATCTACAGGTATTTTGATTTTGAACTTCTCCACTTAAAGAATTTGAGAAATGCACATCTGCTGCACACCATTCCTCAGTCTAATGCATTCTGCCAGGGCAGGACAGATAGGCTGAGGGATTAGGAGAAAGCCTTCTTCTCCAGGTTCAGGTTGCCACTTTCAGTTGTGCTTTTATTTAAAACCAATTCTGTAAAAGCCAATTGCACTTTTAAACAAACTTCATTACATTTTTGCTCATTTTGTGCAATATTACCCTGCATTTTTCCGTGCAAAATGCAATGTGTGAGTTAGAATTAAATATGAAGTTGATTTTGGACCAAAGCAAGTGGTCCTTTTGAGGTTGAAATATTATCTAGCTGTTGACATTTGTTGAGACTCTTCTATTCTTTTGCAATGCTGTAAGCCACCATGACAGGGGACCAAAATGCTCCTCATTAAGGAAGGCTCCATCTTTCTCCTGGGACATTTATTTTTGTTTTATTTTTGTCTATTTTTTTCTAATGGGTTCAAAACACTGACTTTGTATTTGCCTGTTTATTAACTATATATTAAAAATATAGTGTGTCTCAAATCCTGACCATCAGCGTCAAGTATATTTTCAGGCAAGTCTGCAACACAGAGAGGACACTTGCAGAGGCTTAATGAGGCTGAACTAGGTATTACTAAATAGCTTTCCCAAAGAATCCCTTCTTTGGTTGAGTTTAAAAGTGAAAGCAACCAAAATCCCCCCTCCTTTAAAAAAAAAAAACTCTCCTAAACTATAGAGACCAGTTCACTTGCCAAGTGAGAACTCAAGTCCCATGAAATGCCCTAAACACAGAAAAACAAGCTCATAGATGAATGCACCCCCTTTTCCTCCTTGGTCTGAGGCCGACTGGCAGCGCCAGGTGGTAACCCATGGAGAAGCCTGCTGCAGACACCCTACCTGCCAGCCAAAAGCTGGCAGGAATTAACCAGAAACACGTGCTTCCTGTGGAGGGCAACGGTCAGCAGGTGGGACTCTAGCAGACTGTTCCTGAGCAGCCTCCTGTGTGGTCATCTGGCTGCCCTCCTTGTGGGCACCCAGGGCCGGGAACAAGACATTTTCTCAGCTCTGTGTTGGAAGTCAGTCAAGTGCAATTACCCTGAATGTCGTTGCGGAATGGATGACTTAGAGGCTCCACACAAATTGAATTTTGAGGCCAGCCTGAAATTACATTAGATTTGGGGGCTTTGACAAAAGCCCGACTGAATCCCCCTGAAGTCCCTCAGGGCCATCTTTCTTTAATCATTCACTAATGTTTTCCTGGTGAGGTCATTGATTAATGGATGACGTAAATCTCTCAGCCCCCTCCCCCCCTCTCAGGACAGTACATAATGTTTTATTATTTTGTCCTTTTTGGCTGCTTTTGAGATAGCAAATGTGGAACTGATTTCTGAACCTCGAAAAGATTGTTATTTGTAATTCTGTAGTGTATTATTGTAAATCGCAAAAGCATAGAACTATGGCTGGACTGTGACATCAGCTTGGATCCCATCCTTCCTCTCTCCTTGTCTGTAAGGACAAGCACTCAAGTGCAGAGAAACCAAGGGAGTGAAACATCTGACTCACGAGAAGAAGAGGAATTTGTTTCTTCAGGACAGGAAATGCGAATGTCCATGTGCAGAGTGATAGCATCCCGAACCTCAGATAATTATTTCATTTTTCTTGATCTCTTATGAAAGCAATAAGTCATGAATCTCAGAAAACTGTTTAAATTATAACAAAGCCAGAGGGCTTCCAGCTCCCTAACCCCACCACTGGAATCATTAGCAGCTTCGTATACCTACTTGTTAGCTTATATTATGTGTGAAGAACAGTCAAGTCCCATAGGCTATATACACAAGCTTTGTCTTTTCATCTTCAATCACATAATTTTTTTTTCTAAAAAAAAAAATCTTCTTAAGAAAATTATAACTTGTGGTGTGGTTTACTTTCTCTGACCAGAGCATTGATTAATAATATTTCCAAGATGGGAGCAGGTAATGAATTGTTTGAGTAGAATTTATGGCTGCGGTGGAGGAATCTGAGGACACTACTGGGTAGGGTATTTGACAATCTGATGTTTTGGTATCAAACTGTGTTTTTGCAAAAAACAAAGTGAAAGAGCATCTAATTTTAGTTTGCATTCACTCAAGAGATGTTTGTTAGAAGCCTAGCGAGTTGAACAGAATATGGTGGTACATGCTTATAATCTCAGTTTATGGGAGCTAGAGGCTGGAAGATCAAGAGTTGGAGACCATCCTCAGCTACAGTAGAAGTTTGAGACTGGCTCCAGGCTACATGAAACCTTTCCCCACCCCCCTCCCCACACACACCTCCTCGGCAGCCAGCAAGCAAGCAAACAAAATAAGTCTAGCTTATGCAGGCTTGAGGTCAAACACTGGAAACAATACAAACACTAATAGCCTAGCTTTCACCAGCAGAGGTTAAAGAGATAGACAGCCTTGCCTGGTTACAAATGTTCTATAAGTAGAGTCACGAAATAATATACGTTCTTTTATACCTGACTAATTTTCTCTGTCATATTTAGGAGATCCATCCATGTTGCTTAAAATGGTTTGCTCTTTCTCTGTGACATATAATGTTCTATTATAGTAGCATACCATAATGCATTTATCCATTATTCTAGATTAGAATTTGAGTTGGTACTTATTTAGGTCATTATAAATCCTGTCTCTGTGGCTATTCCTAAGTATATGTCTTGGTTCATATGTGTGTTTATCTCTATTGGATATGTACCTCTGAGCAGAACTTCTGGACAAGAAGACCTCTCAACATGCTCACTCCTTGTCATCTCAGAGATGCTAACCGGAGTTTCCAAAGTCTATACTAGTGGACTTGTTTGAAATCATTTTCTAGCCAGGTCATTGTGTCCTTCTCTCACAGGCAACGCTCAGGAAGTGTGGTGTCAGTGTATAAATGTCTTCATGAAGACCAAGTCTAGTAACTTACATATATAAAATATTTGAATTAGTATGAATGACCTCAAACCTAAAAAAGCGATGAAAACTCACTGTTTTGTGAGTCAGGAAAGTCTACTCTTTTAGATAAATTACTCTAAAAATCAAAAGAAAATAATGACTTAATGCCATCCGGTGGACAGCACTGTGATTTTCCTAACACCCAGTAAGGAAAACAAACCAACTTCCATGTGCCACCACTCTGATCAACGTTGACTCTAAACACCCTAAGTATTTCAGTGCCACCCAGCATGTAAACACCTATGTCATATGTTACTTCAAACTGACGTCTTCCATGTTGGCTGAGAAGGCTGGGTCACAATCCAAGCGTGGGTCTTGCTCATTCTACCATGGCAACATTCTCTGTTTTCTTGCAACGTCTTGCTGCCTGCAATTAGGAAAACACATCTTCCCACGTTTGCCTTATGGTTTTTAAATCTCTCCTAGACTTTGGTTTGAGTTTGGTGCACATCCTCCATTCCAGTTTCACATGTTCAAAAGAGGAGTTCTAGGCCCCATTTCTCTCTTTTGGATTTGAGACTCTCTTGAACATTCATTCATGAGTCATGAAACCATTTAGGGAAATTTAACCTGTGTTTAAAACCCAACATGAAATAGGCTGCATTGAAAAGAAAGTGTATCTCAGTGGTTCGTGAATCTTATTTTAACTAAATGTGTGCTGACTGCTTTTTTTTTTTTGGTGGTTGAAAACATGCCACTTATTTTATCTAGTGTGTAACAACTTTAAATCCACCTATGTAGCATCTTGGAATAGTGAAGGTTGAGGTGATCGCTCTGTGGAATGAAGAGAGAAGAAAAATAGGCTGTATGTGCACATGCACGTGCAAGTGCATGTGTGTGTGTGTGCATGCACAGGCGCATACACACACACGCTCTTTGTATGTTACTTTCTGTTATGGAAGCATCACTTAGCAATAGACTAAGACTCATGTACAGACAGGTGCAACCAAAACACACAGGGCTCAGAAAATCGAAGGCATAGTCAGAAGAATGGTATTTTCTAAGTGAATTTTGGTTTTCATTGTTAGAAGTAAAGCTGTGAAGTCTGTGGTGTTGATCCAGGTGTGTACGTGCAACACAGTGTTGTCATTTACAGAGTTCACATTCAAGAACTACTTGACTAAGTTGCACACACACATACACACACACACACACACACACTCACACACAGAACACATATATTAACTTTATAATGTCTAAAGTATGTTTATGATTTTGTGCTGGGCCAGACTCATAGCTATCCGTGGCCACACAGTGAATCCCAAGTTGGACCTGCCTGATTGATATCAAAAAGCTAATTATAGTTGATAAAACTCATTGACTTGAGTTATACATATGTTTGTATTTATGAATGTGTATGTGTGTGTGTGTGTGTACGCGTGTATCTCAAAATTAACACTTCTCAACTGTTGCTTGGTGACGTCATTTTCTCTTTAGCAGCCCCTCCTGGTTTCAGTGTTGCCGAGCTCTTCACATCCTGGTTCTAAACGTAAAGTAGACATTTATTTATAAGTTTCTTTATAAATTTTTAGCTACCTGTAGGCAGTTATGGGCATTTTTAGTGAATTTATTGCTTTAAAGATTTGTTATGCACATAGTTATTTAAATACATATATATCTAAAAGCTACATTGAAACTTACAAAATGTACAAAATTATATATGTGTATATATATAAAATAATAACTATATCAAACTATCATCTTAAAGATGAACTGGCTTTAGTGGCTGAAAGAATATGCCTTCATCCTTATGGATTTGAGCAACTTCTTTATCAGATTTTACATGGTCATTGAGATACTGGTTTTAAACAATATGTAAAACACTAAAAAATTGTCTATAATCCATAGACAGATAATCAGTAACAGAAACTGTATGTCATTTCTTCCTGTGTTAGAAAACAATCAAATAATGATGTTTTTTCTGTCCTGGTGATACTTATTCTTCCCACCACCCCCAAAGACCCCCTGACTTTTTTGGCCACAGGACTTAGATATAATTTATCTGTCTTCTATTTGTAGGTTTCACAGTAGGGGACAGCAAGAGGACCCTTTTGGCCACAGGGTTTGGTTGAGAGTTGGGAGCAAGAAACGTGACAGATAAATTGGGACTTCAAACTTGTTCAGATTTTTCTTTCTCACCTTTCCCAAATGAGGGTCAGTACCATGGAGCCCAGGAAGTCTCCACAGGAGTACTGCTGGGAAAGCAGAGGGAGAGTGCTACGGGCAAGGGCAAGCGATGTGGTGCATATTTTGAACCACCAAGTTTTGTGTGAAACCAGGCCTGTCCCTGAATCCTTCAGTATGTGTATGTGTGTGTGAGAGGAGTGAGGTGGGGGTTGGGGTTTCTAACCAGCAAACCACCATTATACAAAATAAGAGGTTTACATCCTGCTTGTTCTTAGCATCACTGATAGCTCCCCAAGCATGACTGTAATAACGCATCATGTTGATTGCACAACAGGGATGGGCCACTTAAAATATTTGTTTATTTTTTTTGTTTAGGTGGAGGTATTTAGTTTGACAAGATATTTGTGTCTTTTCTTAACTTATGCTTCATATTTTACATAGTTCACTTGTGCATAAGTCCTTCTGATTTCATCCTTTGTTTATGTATGACTCTATCTTTAAAAACTAATAAACCTGAGGTAATCTATGATGATCTGTCCATCAAGTAATCTTCCCTTATTTACTTCAAGAGACCATTTCATTCACACACACACACACACACACACACACACACACACACACACACACACAGACCTAAATCCATGGCTCAAAATCATCCATTACAGTCACGCCAACAGACGATCAGTCTTCACTAACTCATCTAAAGCAAATGATTTCTCATTGAGAAGTAGAAAAGAACCTGTGCTTCTGAAAGCCTTCAGTGTTCCCATAGGGTGTTAACACTGCACACCAGCAAGCCTGGGATTATTTATAATTTCTAGTTTGATGATTCTCACCATTAGTTCATTTCTCAAGATCCTTTATTGCTTCTAGAGGCTGTTCACTGAGAGTAACAGAGGCCCTAAGGATCGATTCATTCTCAATGCAGAGCAAACATAGAAGGTTCTAAAAAAAACTCAAAGTACAAGAATGTTGTAAATTGAGTGCTGTGTCCTTTATGACTTTAGTATTTGAACTGAAAGACTTGCAGCCTTCAAAGGGGGGGGTCTCTTTATGTTGGCAGACAGCCCATCTGAAGTGATGTGGGGGGCAGTGATCATCCAGGCTGTATGTTAAAAGTTAGCTTCAGAGGAAGGACCTAGGATCCCCTGATTTCTCAAAAATCCTTTCCTGTCCTATATGGATGACATTTTAAGTTTCACTGTAAACTTCAACATGTCTTTTTCCATATTTTAGACATTCCTTATGTTCAACTGTACCTGGCTTTTGATAAATAAGACAGAGAAAAAAAAAAAAAACTCCACAACATGTGTGAAAATCAACAGCCACAGCATGGATAAATATTTCGAATAAATTTGTAAAGAGCATAATTCTGTGAGCTGGGACAGAGAAGGAAGGGGGTTTGGAATGGTTCTGAAGCATTTTAAAATTTGTGCCTTATTAAGACAAAATTATACAGGATGGACAAATTCTTAGAAAGGAATGAAAGCTATTTTTACTTTCTTAAGCAGGTTTTGTACAAGTCTATCCTCTAAGCCAAACTACCACCATCTTTGTAGTTATACTAGCTCAGCTCACAATCAATCATCTCGGCTGGGCCTGTTGACTACTATCTTCCCCCATAGAAGAAGAAGGCCAAGAGGATCATGGTACCCCATGTCGACAATCTAGCCTCTTTGCCCAGTCTGTTGTGCTCCATTTTGCCTTAAATGCATGGGGCTTTAGAGGAGGGGACAGAAAATACAGGTGGGGAAGGGTAAGAACGAGGCCCCCATCTACACATCATGGGGACACCATCATCACTGCTGAGTGGAGAACTTCCTGTATGGCTATTTTAAGGTCACCTGTGCTCTTGCTCATCACCCTCAGACAATTTTCATAGGTTCCCCCAGATGAACCTTGGACTAATCAAACCTAAGTCTGATTGGAAGCTTAGAGGGAATTATGTCTTCCGTCTCTATTATGGATTAGTGAAATGGTTTATTGTATCGTCTTTATTTATAGTAATAGTTGTAGGTTTTTATTCTTTCCAGTAGGCACATCAAACATTTAAATATGTATTAACAGTATAGTATCCCCCAAGTTGTTGGTCTTGTCACTTCCCTAATAACACTAGAATATCACCCACAGTTTAGCTTCGAATACTTTCTTTTTGTCCTTTGTGTCATTGTCACACACTATTTTTATCTCTATTAGATTTACTAATGTTACTATTATCCACTACTGTATACACGAGTGTTTTCTCCAGTGGCGGTCTGTTGATGATACCCTCTGACTACTTTTATCTCGCTGAAAACATTTTCACTCCAGTCTCATTTTGTATTTTCCTCTGGGTAGATAATATTAGATTGTCAGCTTTCGCTTTTCTGTTTTTTAATTTTCAGCATCCTAAGGATGACATTCTGATTGCTGTATCCCCTAGTTTCTCTTGACAAGTCATTTGCAGTGTTGATGGTTTCAGCAGTTGCATGTCACTTATCCAGGCTGACCTTACCTGTGTGTCTTGTTGATCTGCAGCAGTTTATCATGTGTGGGTTCCTGGGTGTCTGTCCTCTGAGGTCTGATGAGCCTTTTCATTCTCTAGGTTTGTGGTTTTCACTGGCTTTGAAAAACTCTTGGATCATACCTTTCCAGATACTTTGTCCACTCATTTTAAATGTCTCCATTTGTTTTTGTCCTAGGAATCCAACTATATGTAAATTCAACATTTTCTCTGTATCATTCCTTCTTTCCTTCATTCATTCCTTCCTCCTGCTTTCCTTCTCTTCCTCCTCCCCCACCTAGTACCTTTTCTTTTTTCTTTTCTTTTCTTTTTTTTTTTTTTTGTTTTGAGAATTGGCTCTAGGTGTGTGTATATTCTATTTAATGATTTACCTGAACTACACCCTCAGCTTTTCAACTTCTTTTTACTTTTTATTTTGATATCAAGATTTATTAAAATTTCCAGGCTAGTCTTGAACTAGTGATTCTCCTACCTCAGCCCCTGAGTAGTTAGGATTAACAGGTACACACTACCAAGTCTTTCTATCTGTCTTTCCTCTCTTCCCTTTCCTTTAGAATTACAATTAATTTATTTAAGATTTTAATGTGTGCAATTACATGAGTAAGCATGGGTAGGCCTTGGCAATGCATATGGAGGTGAAATTAAAAACTTATGGGAGTTAGTTCTTTTTTTACTATGTGGGTCCTGGAGACCTTACTCAGGTCATCAGGCTTGGTGGCAAGTACCTTTATCCACTGAACCATGCTGCTAGCTCCACTCTCACTCTGTCTCCCCATCTCTCCTTCCCTTCCCCTTTCTTTCCCATTTCCTTCTTTCTTTTTATTTTTATATGAATTTTCTACTTCTTTGCCCATGAATCTAATTGTCTATCCTCTGTAGTCAATATGCTGCAAACGACTTATTTGCCAAGATTATGTCTTACATTTCTAGGATGGCTATCTTTATTTTTCCACTTTTCACTAGGAATTGTGTCTCTTTTCAGATATTTTGCCCTTTGTTGACTGTATTTTTTTTTAGAATATTGATTATTCCAAAGCCCAAACATACCAACAGCCATGTCTGAGCCATTGAGCCATTGCTAATCTACTGTTTTTATGTTTATTTTCCCGATCACCACCACTCCTTTTGGGCTCTTTACAAATCTAATTATTTCCAATTCTGTACCAAACATTGGATGTAAGCATCTTTCGAAGCTCTAGATGACGTCCTCTACCAGCGAAGGGCTACTTCAGCGCCATCACGTTAGGCAGGGCTGCTCGCCTCATTCCTGCCTGTATTGAAGTGGCTTAAGACTGAATTTACCTGTTTTCTTAGGCATATTTTTCCAAGTCTTTTCATTGAGAGTGTCCACCACCGTACCCCTGGAAGACTGTGGGAAATTCAGTCTACCCCTCAGGGGTTTGGGACTTTGGTTGTGGTCTCCACTCCTGCTCTTCCCAACCTTGGCACATGTCTGGAGGAGGAGTCCGACCATCTGTTTGAGGCAGGTTGCATCTTCAAGAGAGACTTTGTCTCTGAAATTCCATCACACTACAGGGGATTTCAGTGTGTGTTATGAAAGCTTCCTAGGTCCCGATTTCAGCAAATACACTGTGGGAAGAACTAACCAGGTGTTTAGGATGCCTAAAGTTTCCAATTGTCCTGCCAACACCACATGACCAGCCACTGAAAGCTTTGCTGAGTTTTCATCCCCTCAGTAAAGTCTCTCTGTAAGGGCCAAGCCACTACCAGCCCATGTGTAGAACTGGTAAGCCTTCCACAGAAGAAAACCGTTAGTCACAGACTTCTCATCTCAAAAGAGCTCATCGTCTTCCCCCAGCTTGTTTAACTGGCCTCAATCCCTGACTTTCCAAGCTCCTTAAAACTACCGCTTCTTTTATGCTGTACCTGATTTTGAAAGTGACAGTAACAGAAATATTGAATCTACTGTCTACTATTTCCTACTTAGAACCACAAAATAAATATGTTTACAAAAGTGAATGGCTTTCTCAAAAGGCTATTGTGAAAATGAATGGTTACACGAAATTATGTAGCTTAGCATTTGTGAATGTAGTTCATTTATATTAGTTATTATTGTAATTGCCTTATGTTGTAAAAATTTCCATCTATTGGTTCTGATTTTTGTTTTAAACGTAGTTCTCTTAAATGAACCTAAAATTCTGCTTAAATCTCTTAAAGGGCCTGAGTTAATTCGTGCCTTTGCTTAAGCTTTGCATAGCTTAGACATTTTTCGCTTTCTTAAAGGATCATTTGGCTTTTCCCCTTTGCATCTAACAGATGCATCACATCTCCACCATGGAGACCACAGCAGCTGGTGGACCCTAAGTCACTGTGGTTATGGCAGTGTTTTCTGGCTGGCAGTCCGTAGCTGCATTGGTAGATGGAGGTTTGGGTGTGTCTAGGTCACCTCCATTTTCAGTGCTAAGCATGTTTCAACAACACAGAAGCAGTGGCAACCCTTGACACAGATTTAAAGAGCAAGAGAGCCACGCTCTTGTTTTATGGGATACAGTGAGACCCAGAGTTTGAGGAAAGAGGAGAATATGATGTCAGTTCTCACACAGTAGTACAGCAAGTGCTCCAGCTTGTTTTCTGCTGCTATGGTTAAACTATGAACAAGAGCAACTCATGGAGCAAAGGGGTTGTTTCATCATTAGAAAGCTAAGGTAAGTTCTTGAAGCAAAACCCACAGTGAGACACTGCTTGTTGGATTGGTCCTCCTGTGTAGGGATGTTATCATCCACCATTGGTTTGGCTTTTCTGCATCAGTTATCAATTAAGAAAATGCCTCACAGACTAACGTGATCTGGGTAATTCTTCAATTGAGGTTCTCTCCTCCAAAATGACTATAGGTATGTGCCAAGTTGATAGCTGAATTATTATAATTGACATAGTATAATAATTGTATTTACAATTCTGAGGTGGACTGACTTCTGCAATGGAAGGTTCTTGATTCTCCTGATAACTTTAATGGCCTTCTAGTCTCTAAAATAGACAGACAGACAAACACACACACACACACACACACACACACACATGCACACACACCACAATACACATATACCACCATACATACACTATACAAATATCACACATACACCACACCACAAACACACAGCACACACCACATACACACACCATACAAGCACATACATACCACATGCACCACACATACACCACACACCATACACCACACACACACACATACACCATACACCACACACACACATACACCATACACACACATACACCACACACACCATACACCACACACACACACATACACCACACACACACATACACCACACACACACACATACACCACACACACCATACACCACACACACACACATACACCACACACACACATACACCACACACACCATACACCACACACACACACATACACACACACCATACACCACACACACACACATACACCACACACACACATACACCACACACACCATACACCACACACACACACATACACACACACCATACACCACACACACATACACACATTATACAGGCATGCGTTCTCTCTCTCTCTCTCTCTCTCTCTCTCTCTCTCTCTCTCTCTAAACGAACATGTACATAGCAAACCAAACCAACAAGAGAGATCACTGACTTTCATTATGTACACTCTTCATTGGCCTTGTTGCTATACCTTCAAGCAGTGTCCAATAGAATTAGGAAGTTGTAAGCAATTTGAAGAAGGAATTATTTATCTAGGGTAATTCTTTCAGATTCCTCTTTGCCGCATTGAGTGCTTTGGTTATCAATAAGTCAGAAGGTTGAAAACACTAAGGAAATAAGCTAGGAGTTGCTCCTTGTCTCCTCTAACCCTGGGCATGATGCGAAAACCTGGTGCATTTTAGTTTATACTTAAAAGTTTGCTCTGTAAGGCATCCTGTCATTTATGAGCATAACGTATTATGCTGTGCTTTCAATGGGTCTTATAGTCACTAACGAGCTATTCAACCCAGCATCCTATGAACTAGGTCAGCCAAATCATCTCCACTCTGTAACATGGGAACAGACTGAGATTAAGAGCCATGCCTGAAGGGATACAGCCAGCCAGACAACAA
Source organism: Arvicanthis niloticus (assembly GCF_011762505.2). Classification (NCBI taxonomy): domain Eukaryota; kingdom Metazoa; phylum Chordata; class Mammalia; order Rodentia; family Muridae; genus Arvicanthis; species Arvicanthis niloticus. The sequence continues at coordinate 8,088,900 of NC_047675.1, forward strand.
GCAAGTCAGAACTCATGAGGTCTTGATGCTCAGTCCCATGAATGGTAATAAATATTTTACGATCATTTTAAGATCATACGAAAAGAACTTTCCTACTACGGCGATGCTAGAGCAATACTGGAAAAACAAATTGAGAGATGGCAGTCCAGGGGATTGGCAGGGACAGTGGCTCTGGGGAGGGGATGAGTGTGTGCATTAGGACCAGGGGATCAGCAGGCTCCCAGGAAGGGGGTGGTGTGCATGCATCAGGGACATCAGTAGATCCCATAGTAAGGGAAGGCAAGACTAATCATGTTCCCCATTCCTTCTACATTTGGGGTTCAATAAGACCCAGCTTCCACATTTATACTTGGATTTTAAATCTGACTGAACTTCTAAGCAAAGACAATCTGCAAGCTTTTCACTGAAAGATGATTTTGAATGGATTCATTGTGTATCATGACTTTGAACACTATTGTCATAGATCCCAGTGGTCAGGCCAGAAAGGAGAGTGAAGGACTTTCATTTGAAGCTCAGTAAAAAGCAACTTCCCCACCTCAAATCCTGAGTTTGCTTGCTCCAAGCAAAAGCCTGTTATTACTTTGGTCAGCCTTTCAAGGGAAAACAAAAACAAACAAACAAAAAACCAAACCTATTCACTCATTAACAAACATGCCAGGCCTGGTGCTGGGTCCTAGAGGAACAAATCTTGAGCAAAGGATGGTAAGAAACAAATAAAATCACGTTCAAAGCTTTTGAAACAATTTGTGTTTTGTAAGCACATTAACTACTTGGCCTGTGCTTGGTGGCTTCCTTTCTGGTCGCATGTGCCATCCCCATTGTGGCCTCAATGTGGCAGCGAATCCTGTGATTAACTGTCTGTGGAAAAGGCTACAACAGAAACCAACCTAATTTTAAACCCTTTAAACGGCAACAAGACACTGAAGGGCAACAAATGCAACCAATCAGAGGGTTTTCATTAACCACTCTTGTTGGGAGGAAATGGTGACTGTAGGAAAGAATAGAACCCCTTTGGGCCTAGACCACTTATTCTGCTGTAGATCGCAGGCCTGCAAAGCTGGAGGGATGACCACACAGGAGGAGGAAGAGGGATTCAAAGGGAGACTCTTCTGGGAAGTGAGTCATGCCCAGAGTACCAAGTATTTTCTCTGCTTTATTCTATGGGTGCTCTGGAGCCAAATAGCAGACAGGACCTAGTGAATAAGGCAACATGGGCAGGGGTGGATGTCAAGGCAGTTGTCCAAAGTGGTGCCAAGGAGCGATTGGGAAGAATTTAAGAAGGGTAATATTATATTGTGGCTATTTTCTTTTTCTCTAAGTGCTTAACTCAATTTTGCAAGGAAACACCACTGACAATTTTTTCTCACATCCAAAAGAATAGGAAAAAAACAACTACAAAATAAACCAGTGTCTCCATTTCCTTCCCCTTTCTGAGGAATAATATAATTCTATCTTTTGATGTGCTGATTTAATAAAATAAAGTTGCTTTATTGCAACTCATGTTTTTCTGGTGACAGTAATCAGTTTCATCAGAAAGCAGATCCTCTCTCTCTCTCATATATGCACACATATACACACGAACACACATACAAACACACACATATTCATCTATACACACTACACACATGTATATATATATATACACACACAAGTGTCAAAGGGAATAGGTTTCAACATCAATTTTGAAACATTTGATCATTTCAATGTTAAATTTCCAGAAAGGAAAAAAAATTATCTACTTCTCTACCACATTTTGAAGAGTTTCTTTTATGTCTTAAGATAAATAAAAGTAAAATGGTTTAGAGAATTGGACGTATAGAGCTGAACTCTGTTGCAACCTAATACTAATTAGTTCCTGCCCTGAATTAGCACCAATCCAGAAGTTAAGACCAAAACCCTAGCCACCTGCCAACTTCATCATCCCTGTTAGAAACCCATGAGTGAAGAGATGATGGCCTGGCTAAGGAGTCCTTGCAATGTCCCTGTCATATTAGTCTGCTGGAGCAGACCAAGGCTCTTAGTTTTAAGATTGAACTGTGAGGCTTCTTCCTCATGACTGAGAGGAAGGTGGAACAAAGCCTTGCATTTAGTTTTCTCTGGCAGAAGTGTCTTAAAAATTCTTTGCTCTATGCTCAACCTGTTTGTATGTGTAAGACTAGGGAAGGGGTACACAAGCCTGTGTATGTATGACCTCATGTTATAGGTGCACATGTATGTGGGTGCAAGTGGAGCCCACAGGACAAGCCTCTTTGATGCGTGATTTCTCATTGGCTGGAGTTTTCTAATTAAGAGTCATAGGCTAGCCAGCAAATCCACGAACCCTTCCTCAGTTTTACCATCCAGAATTGGGACTTTTAAAATTTTGGGCATTGGTTCATTTCCTTTATTTTTACCCCTCTTAGATTTTACAAACTCTAATTTATGCAGGCTCTAAGCTGGGAAATGTATTAAAACTGAACAGGGGGGTCCAAGGCAGTACACATAAGACTACTGGTTTAATTTACTTTCTGTCAAATTACAACAGAGTACACAGAATACATGAAGCTGGGTACATTATAAAGAAAGGAGTTCACTTAGCTTATGTTTTGGAGGCTGAAGGTTCAAGATCCAGCAGCTCCATTGAGCAGGCCTCTAGGAGGCACCTGTCTTCCTGGAACAAGTTTAGACATGAAGTACAATTGCAATGAATTGAGTTCTTAGGGTGTTAAGGCAAATGGTTGCCTTAAATTCTATGAAATTTCCATTTCTTGGGAAAATGTCCCTGCTATGAGTAGTACCTGTAGTGGTTCCTCTGGTTTACATGTGGTTTGTCCTTCAAAGTCTTCTCTGTTGGAAGCTAGGTTCTCAGCATGGAGTGTCCTTGAGATGGTGGAGTTTTGAAGGTTAAAGCCTACAGGGAGATAGGTAAATTAGTCGGAGTATTGCCACAGAATCATGGGGAGGGATTGGTGCAGGTCCCCAGAGTGACTTAGTTCCTGTGAGACCGCATTGTTATAAATGAGCAAGCCTGAGTCTTGAGTCTCCCCGATTTCCTATCTTGACCCCCATTGTGATCTCACTAACCACGAGGCCTCACCAGAGCTTTGATGGATGGACCTGAATTTTCAGTCTCCTAAGCGGTGAGCTAAACAAACTCCTTCCTTTAGAAATTACCCAGCTTCAGGAGTGTTGCTGTAGCAATGATAATGGATGATCAATTATAGAGCTGATCAATTTATAGAGTTCCTAGTAAGATTTCACAATTGAATGGAGGGGACAAATATCAATTAGGTGTCTACTGAGTGTCCCTTCCTCACCCAGATTTGATGATGACTCTATGACAGAGGCATGGTCACCTCTATGTTATGGAAGAGGGAGTGATAGGAAGTGCAACAAGCTGACTCTCCAGGTAGATATAGCTTAGTGCATGGTAGGTATCAAGCCTGGGCATCCACTTGCCTCCTCCAGGCCACCTCCTCTGTCACCTCCTCTGTCACCTCTTCTGTCACATCCTTTGTCTGTCTCTGGGTCTTTGGGGTTCTCCCTCAGGAATTTAATAGAGGTGAAGATTTCATTGTTGCTAGCCAGCAGCTCTCACTGTGTGTACTATTCTTCCCTCCTTCCCTCCTCCCTTTTTCCCTCCCTCCCTTTCTCTCTATACTTCACCAGGCAGATAGATGGGTTCAGAAATATAACAGTCCTGTGTTTTGTTCCTGTTAGAAACTTAAACACTCTTCCTAAGTTAATCATTAAGGCAGTAAAACTAGATCTTCTGCCTACGGCGAATACCAATATCTCCAGCATATGTATACCATGTTCTTTCAATGGCTCAGTTAAAGTTGGTGTCTTTGGCAAGGCAGGCTTTATCAAAATTAGAAAGCAGGATCGATTTCAGAAGGAAAAAAATTACAAGAACTGAGAACACTTCACTGGCCACCATAGCTTGTAGTCTGTAGCTGTTTTTCTCCTCACCAATCCCTATAGGTTGCAGCCGTGAAAAAAATTACAGTGCTGGCTCTTGGTGCGGCCTCACATACAACCTCAATCTATTTCTCTTGGATATGGTCCACCCAAGTTGCACTACCACCCTGTCACAGGGGAAGCGGTTCCCAGCAGGACTGCCCTGAACTCCATAAATACTCTCCTGGCTCCACCTGAATGTGAATGCAAAGGTTGTGCCCAGGAACTTAAGTGGAGGGAATGTGTCTGTAATTGGTGATGTTTAAATACATGTTTTGGACACTCAGGGTGTTCTCTCTCTCTTTCTCTCTCTCTCTCACTCTCTCTCTCTCTCTCTCTCTCTCTCTCTCTCTCTCTATCTCACACACACACACACACACACACACACACAATTCATAAGACTTTCAAAACAGAAGTTACAAAATAAATCTGTTTTTATTTTTGGACAAAAATTTTACTTTCTTTTTTTTTGTAACAAATACCTCACAAATTGTTGATAAATTCCTATTTTAATAAATACATTCAGTGTATTGAAGCAAATTTAATATTAAAAAATTAGCTCAGTTCTATATCTCAAGTAAAGCTACCTGTGACTCAATTTACAAAATATCCTTACCCTAGTTTCAATCTTCTAACTTTCCTGAAGACTTTGATTTTTAGGTTGTTTTAGAAGTCACCCTGCTTCCCACTCAGAGTTTCACTTGCTTGTGTCCCTTTAGAATAGAGAAACTATTAAAATCTATTACTTGGTTCACTATTATTCAGGGTTAATAGAAATATAGAAACTGTATATGAACCAGATTGAAATGACTCAAAAGTAAATTTTAAATTAAAAAGTTTCCCCAAAGCACACTACAGACACAGAATGTAGAGAAGGGGACCTAAAATAAACTGTATCTGAAAGCAATCATTTAACTATATGACCAAAAATGTCATCATCTAGACCAAATTAAGAAGGACCACACCCGGTTCATTGCACATTATACAAAGTTGCCAGCACAGCAGACACTAAGTCTCCTGGGGAAAAAGTATGTGTGGGCTCAGACTTTGGATCTGAAAAGAGAGTCGAGGGAAGGGGGGAAGAAAAATGTCTGATAGACACGCTGTGCCGGAATAGTTTGTAACGAGAATGATTGTATTCCTTATCTGAGACGACTATGGGCAGTGTGCGGCACAGATCGAGGTTTGGATTCATTCTTTTCTTTTCAAAATGAGAGTGTTTTTCCTCTTGTGCTTCGTGTTTAGGCATCCGGATACCGGGGTTACATAAATTAATTGTATCCTTGCAGTGCTGACGTGAATGGGTTCTTCAGGAATAACATGTTGGAGGAGGCATGGGTCTTTTCCCCTTACCACCCACACTATGTTATGAGTAGCACGGAGTATTTAAATGCTTTGGCACAGAACTTGAATAAAGAGCTGATCTTGAAAATACCATTATCATTATTTATTTTGCAATTGACACCCGGCTCTATTTTAAGGCTTACACCCAGTTTTATCTATGTCTCAGATAATCCATCTCATGCACAAGAAGGGGCCCCAAATATTTTTCTTTCTTCACCCCATCCTTGTATCTTTCCAGTTAACTTTTGAAGGAAGAAAAAAAAAAAGAAAAAAGAAAAGGTGAAGAAAACATGGATCCAGAAAAAGGCATCAACAGAGGAATGTTGTTTATTATGATTGGACAGTTTCTATTGGCCCAGTCAGATCGTTTTATGTTTTATTTTGATTGAGCAGATATCACTTTGCCAAACATAATTCCTACAATTCAGCTTTTCAACCAAAATGAAATGACCTTTCTCAGCAGATGGTCTCTTGCTGACAGTGTCATTACCTGGCAAATAATAACTCTGTTACTGTAAAAGTGACTAGGCTGATATTACGCTTAATACTTGTCTTTTAAATTCCATGGCTGAAGCCCACGGATTGGCTAAGTATGTTCGTCTGATAGTACAAAGATGGGGTGAGGAAGCAGAGCCTCAGCCTTGGGGGATGTGCTACCAGCTACACCTTTCGTTGTGATTTTACTCTTGTATCAGGGTGTGTGGCAATTGTTACTTTAACACTAAATATGTTTGTGAGGGCTTTCCAGAGATGATCGGGGAGACAAATGGATCCCTGGGCATGGGCAGCACTACCCTGTGCCTGAGGACAGTACAGGATGGCAAGGCAGAAAGCCAGTTAGCTTGGGGCTTCTCTCTCTGCTGAGTCCTCACAGAGGCTAGCTGCCTTTCTCCTCCACACCATCTGCCATGATCGAAGGGCTCTCCTGGAACCATGAATACAAATAAATCCTTCTAGCTTTTTGTGTAGGGTATTTTTTCCACAGCAAATCGAAGTCTGGCAAACACACAAGTTTCTCCAAAAAGATACTCTTAAAATGGGATGAAAAAGAAATTGTTCCAATTACCATCTCCCAAACTTTGGTTTTTATCATAGATGTGGACAGGCCCCACGTCATAGTCAACTCTTTCTTCTCAATAGTGCTTCATGGTCAAGCTCCCCGTGTTTTGGTTTAAATTTTTATCCTCTTCCTAGCCTTGTGACTATTTACTTTTTTGAATGGTCATCTCTTGTTGTTGTTGTTTTAAGACATGAGTTGATATGGAATGAGCCTTTAAAAGTTTTGTGTTCATAACCAAGTTCATCTTACCCTGTCTGTGAAGCTAGAAACAAAAGCTGGTGCCCACAAAGCACTCTTGATTGCCCAGGGAAGGTATTCTCCCCTGAGTGATGGGGGTTCCAATGTTATTGTCAATGTGCTCTTAATTCCTAAAGTGTGTGGAAGGAATCTTATGTGTGACCATTACAGGATGAAGTCTGGAGGAAAGGTAAGAAAAAGAAACAGCAGAAGGAAAAATTGCCAACAAAACACCAACATCTTTGCAAAATGAGTCTTCTTGTAGCCAGAGTAGCCAGTGGAAGATGAAGGAGAAGACTCAGTTAACTGCCAGGATTCCTAATTAGAAAAGGCAGAGGTTTGGACACAAACGGTCTCTCTCTCAGCATTGAATGTGTTAGGGGTTAAAATTAGCAGTCTCATACCAGTGGGCTGTTTGATTCTGTCAGATAGGATGCTTCAATGTGTTTTTTCAGGCTCAATGCATCTCAGAGGGTTTTAAGATGGTACCTGAGTCTCATGAGATTAGAAGTATTCCAAAACACCCAGTTTATACATCTCTGATTCGAACTTATAAATGTACATAGAGAAACACAAACACACACATAAATTGTATTCTGGTAGCTTCCATACAAATTCTCATATTTATAAATTCAGCTCTGACCCCCTCACATTCCCTAACCCCATCTTTATGCTTTTTACACTTCTGTTTTTTTAATATAATCTTGCCCTGCCTTTTAATTTTTTTCACATTTGAAATGTGTGTGAATAAGAATGGCCCCCATAGGCTCATTTATTTGAATGCTTAGTCACCAGGGAGTGGTACTATCTGAAAGGATAAAGATTAAGAAGTGTGGTATTGGAGAAAGAATGTCACTGAGTGTCGCGCCCCCCCCCTCCTCCTATGGGCCAGCAGATCAAGATGTGGTTTTCAGCTACTGCTCCTGTGCCATTCATGCCATCACCTGCCACCTTCTGAAAACTGTAAGCAAGGCCCTAGTTAAGTGCTTTCCTTTATAAGAGTTGCTTTGGTCACGGTGTCTCTTCGCAGCACTAGAATGGCGACTAAAATGTCTGTTTCCCCTAGTAAGATCATCTGAGTTTGGTCTCAGCATCTTCAGTAATAGCCTTTGTGACATGGGCAACACAGCAGCCTATGTGAGACTGTGTACGTTAGTTTCAGTAACTTAGTCCCTTCTGGGAAGTTTGAAAGTCAAGGTGTCCAACACTGAGAGTGCTATGGGGATCAAGGGAGTTGACTTGTGAATGACAACCAGACCCAGGCTGTACTGTACAGTAAGTGCTAACTAGTGCTAGCGAATTCTGTAGCCTAGCACTCAGTCAGCAAATAGCTGATGGCTTAGTGGAAGGACTTTAATTTTGACCTTCTAGCAAGAACATCTCTTACTGTTAAGCCTTTCTAAATTTCATATTTTCTCTTATTAGTTCTTTGAGAACTCTGTATTGCATTTTTTTTTTTATTCGATTCACCTCTCCCTCGTGCCAAATATTTTTACATTGGTGCGTACAGGGATGGGAATGTATGTTTGGTCTCTTCTACGGTCCTTTTTAGAATTATTTGTAAAGGCATGAGATACGGTCCAGAAGTTGCAACATCAGCACTGTTAGTCAAACATCCAAGTTCATCCACCGAGGCTATGGTTTAATCTGTCACTATGTGACCATGCTGGTCGGGTCGCACATGCTCTGTGAGGGCTTCGTTTTCACCCACGTAGACTCACTGCTTGACTCAGTACAAAGCAGCCAGCATTGCTGATATGCAAGACTGAACAGAGTAAAACGAAAGACTTTGTTGTCAACTGTCATCATTTGTTTGAAAATGAGCATTCCTGAATTGACTTGAGTCATAGAACCTGACAGAGAAGGATAAGGTGTTTAAATTTCTACAGTCATGTTTAAAGTCTCGTCTTTTGTGTTTTACAACAGGGATCTACTTTTGCATCAGTGTTTTATAAAATGACCCTTATAACCGTCATCACATTTGAACTGAGTAATTGCTGCGACTGGACTTCATTGTGTACATCAGGAGGGAGCAGTGTGACGACATAGCTTGTGATCATTAATAGTGACTGTCAACGTCACAGGACCTAGAATCTAAGAGCCCCTGGGCAGGCCTGTGAGGGATTATCTCATTAGATTAACTGATGTGGGAAGACATGTCCTAACAGAGAGTGGTACCATGGCCCAGGTGGATAAAATGGAAACACTGAGTTGGACACTGGCATTATTCAAGTGCTCTTCTTCTTAACTGTGGGTGAGACATGGCAGTGGCCACACACGGCTGCCACTTTGCAAGGCCTCTACTTTGGAGCACCTCCTGAACTATAAGCCTTCCCTTTATACATTGTTTTGGTCTGTATATCAATAATGAAGTTGACTAAGACAATACACAGCCCTGCCCTGTCAGATGGAGGCCACAGGTCCACCTCCTCTGTAGGGTAATATTGAGTCATCTACTAAGCCATTAGAAATGAATTTCTGCATCAGTTGGAGTGAGAAAGAATGAGTGAACTTATTAAATACGAGTTAGAGGTAGCAGACACCTTTGGCCTAAGTATGACTATTCTGAATGAGATGCTTGCATGCACCCAAGACTTAAAAGAAAGTCATAACTAAACAAAATGATTTTGTGATTAATATAGTTGATAATGTTGGGCCAGCGAGATGGCTCAGATGTAAGGGTGCTTGCTGCCACGCCTGACAACTGAGTTTGACCCCTGGGACACACATGGCAGAAAGAAAGTGAAAGATATAGAAAATTTATGAAAAGTATAAAAAGTTTTTATGAGCCCTAGACCTGAGCCAAAAATGTAGGCCAGCTGGTTCACTAGTTCCACAAAGAAAGCAGAATTAAATGTGAGATTTTTAGGTCTTAGAATTCACTGCATTCCAGTATTCCTGAGTCAGAGGACACTTGCTTGATTAACATTTAGGAGAGGAAGGGAGAGGCTGATTAACATTCCTCAGACCTCAGGGAAGAAAACCCACCTGCAGATGGGGAAGGCCCAAAGCAGGAGACACATTCCACAAGGTGAATTGTACAAAAAAAGATGCAAATCATCTGGGTGGTTCAAAGAACTAGCTGACCACAGATGAATGGTTGAACAAGATTACATTCTTGATGTTCCCTTGGTTACCCCCTTACTCCCATGGTTTGTGGTTTTATCCTTTAAAAGTCCCCCTTCCCCGGGCTGCTGGGTCAATTCCTCTGCTCCTGCGTGAGTTATGGATTGACCATCAGCCTATATTGATCCTGAAATATACCTCTTGCTGATTGCATCTAGATCAGTGTCTTGTGAATTATTGGGTGGCTGTGACATCCTGAGACTTGAGTGAGGGTCTCCCCTCTCGGGGGTCTTTCAAAAGAACTGAGCCCTGTGAATTTATCTCTGATTTTCATATGCATGTGGCACATATATGTATACACACACACACACACACACACACACACACACACACACAGGGAGAGAAAGGGAGATGGAGGGAAACAGAGAGACTAAAAATATGGGAGATAGTTTACTTTTTTCTCTTAAATAATTTTCTCCTTCTACATGAAATTGTAAGGTGGTTTATAAGGCACACTGTTCACAGTCTCTGATGAGAGAGCCCAGAGCCCTGTTGACACTGTTAGATACAGTTCACACACATTCTGGCCCTAAGCATGTATGGCCCATTTGCTGCTTTAAGTACATTTAGTTCAGATATGTCTCTAAAAGCAGAATATTGTCTCTTCTACCCAACTTAATTTATGAAGTTGTGTTGAGGTTTTTGACTCTCAAGCAAACAGACACTTAGATAATATCCTGGGGTGAAGGATTCCTTTCCAATGCACCCTTAAAGTTCCATGTCTGTCTTAGATCCCAATTCTTCAAATGATTGTTTATGCTTTGAGACTAGTACTCTGATACAATTTTCTGCTTTGTTTTTAATTTCTTCTTAAATCTAACAAGACCATAGACACTTACCAAATCAAATCAAATGCTTAAAAAGATCAGAAAGGAAAAAAGGTTCTTTTTGGTGTGAATTTCTCTTCTATAAAGTTGTTTATAATATGCTGATACTTGGCGTGCCTTTTTGCGTTTAGGAAGACAGAAACACAGTAACAGGGTAGGGATATTTTTAAAAAGCTTAAATTATATTATGTTTATGACTTTGCAATTTGCCCCTTCCAGTTCTTGATATTCCTAGAGTCTTTCCACGTTAATGCATGGAAACGATAGCGACCATGATGATGCTTACACAGGATTCTACCATAGGTGTAGCCACCTGCGGCCATGGATCAACTGGGTTCACCTAAAAGGGAGACTGGAAATGAAGAAAGGGATGGAGGGTGAGAGGAAATGAAGCCAAGACAAAGTTTTCTGATCATGGCTTGAAGTTTAATGTTCAGCTCTCAATTTAAAGGGAAAGCCCCACCAAACCCCTTCTTGTGTCAGCTGGAGATGGGTGAGAAGACCCATCCTTGGTCACTGCTGGAGATGGATGGAGGAACCTATCCTGTGCCACTGCCAGAGATGGGTGAAGGAACCCATCCTTTGTCACAGCTGGAGATGTTCAAGGCAAGCTCAGCAGACTGTTATTCTTCTAAGTTTCTGTAGCAGGCTGTATGTGCTGCCAAGGTGGGTAACTCCACCTAGGTCCTATTATTTGGTCTATTGTGGTAAACAAGGTCTTTCAGGCCTGCTCAAGGCTGGGAGGAAGGCACAGATAGGGGCTTAGTGAATTGCTGTAGCCATCTCTCCTTGTTGTTAGACAGCAAGCTCTCTTGCTCAAAAACAATGCTCCCAAAAGCTTCTTGGTACCTATATCTTCACTCATGTACATAGTTAGTTTTTTAAGGCAGGTATCTGGCAGTGGATAGTTTTGTCTTTGCCATACTGAAACAGCTAGAATCTTCTATGTTTGTTGCCACTGTGTAGAGATGTTCTATTTCTGAAGCCCAGAGAGAGAGAGAGAGAGAGAGAGAGAGAGAGAGAGAGAGAGAGAGAGAGAGAGAGAGAGAGACAGGGATAGCCTCCAAGGCTTTGGTTTCCAAAAGCTTAAATCCTTAGAGGAATGAAGAAAACTCTGGTCAGAAGAAATACATGGGAGACACTTCATAAGACTACAGAACTTCTGTTTTAGGTTAGGAAAAGTTTCTCTGGCATGATAGGGGACAGGGAGTAGGGGGGCATTAGATGCATTTGTGAGATTCTTATTGCTGACCATTGCACTATACTTCCCAGATTACTCTCTCTGAGAGAAGCCAGCCTAAAGGAAGAGACTTTTTTCAGTAGACAAAAACCCCAAGGGAGAAATGTATTGTGTCTCACAGGGGCACATCTACCCAGAGACAGTCTGGCCAAGATCTTCATAAGCAGGGGAATGGTGAAACTATTCCCAGGCTTTTGAGCTCAGGAAGAAAGGAAGTCATGCTGTCTGATAGTGACTTGCCTGACATCACAGTGAGCATAGCAATGCCCATGTTGACTTGGGACTACTTTAAGGATCATGCTTTTTTCCACACTTCCAGACTTCTCAGGTCAGCAGCCTTAGAAAGAACCTTGATTTGACTGAGATCAACTTTCTACAAGTCAACTTACTTGTACTGCGGTTGGTTACTGAGATTCCTTCCTATTTGCGCTTTAAAATGTACACTGCTGTGACGTCATCTTCATCTGTGAAGGTTCTTCCAAGTTACACTTCGACAAGTAATGTAGGAAGTGCCTAGTCAACTGAATGTTCATTTGAACTCAAAGGTATCATCAGCTAGATGTCTTTGGAATATATGTGCATGCTGCATATACATATTGATATATTATGTTAAGAGAAAACTGCTTCTCATTGTTTAAATCTGTCCTTTCCTGGCCATTAGCAGGCATCTTCTCATATGCTTGATGCTTGTTTGGCTTTTGTTCTCTGCAGACTGTTGATGCAAATCCGTCCATCCATTCATATTGTTTGATAGCACACCTTTTCTTCTACTCAAAGACTAATGAAGTTACTAATAGTTCATCCGCAGATATTCAGTGCAAAGAAGTGTAGATATGTCTTTATCTTTGTTCCTTAGAGTTAATTTTTGATTCATTACAAAAATCAGTTTTTATGGCTTCAGATTTCATCATTGAATGTGTTATTTTCATGTTTCTTAAAGGTTATTAATTTTTAATAAAAAATGAATTATAGTGGGAAGGCATGAGAAGGATATCAAGAAATGTCTTCAGGGTTTTTTTTTTTTTTTTTTTTTTGACAATTTTGGGGTGGGTGTTACTAGTGAAAAATTATCCTTTAAAAAGACTTCATTGGTTTCTGGAGTCAGATTCAAACAAGGGAAGAGGACAAACTGTTGACTCGATTATCTTTCTTTGAGTTAATGCCAGTTCTTTCAAATCAGCCCCTCTCCCCTGTGTGTTATGTAGGCACATATGTGGGATGTATGTGTCATATAGGCACATATGTAGGCTGTGTGTGTTATGTAGGCACATATGTTTGCACACAAAGAGGCCAGAGGAGGATGGAGGGTGTCTTCCTCTATCACTGTCTGCCTTATTTTCTTGAGAAAGGATTTCCTGACTAACCCAGAGATATATGTTGGTGATCAGCCAGTCCCAGTAATTCTCCTGTCTTCACCTCCCTGTACCCTATAGACTTGAGGAACAGGTTTGTGACCATGATCATGCTTGGCTTTTTACACAGGCTCTGGGGATTTGAACTCAGCTCCTTACACTTACACTGCAAGCTCTTTTCCCCTCTGAGCCATCTCCTCGGGTCTTTCCACTACTTTTAAGTTTGATTTACAAACCCATTTGCTTATGTGGTTTTATTGAGATTCTCAGGAGACATGTTCTTTCTCCCTGTCTTCTGATAAATCTGTCTGATATTTCTGTGATCCTTTTAAAGCTTGTGATGCACCATTAACCAGATCACGATCACAGAAACTGTGAGTACTGCAATGGTCTCACAGTTAGAAAAGAGCTTCTAATTTGTGGTCCTGGTGCTGGGTGGTGCAGGCCATCAGCAGACACCGGCAAACCCTGCCCCTGCCTCCCCTGTCTCATCCCTGCCCCCCCCCCAGTCTCTTCTCACTTTGTTCTCTGTTTCTTAACTCTCTTTCAGCTTAGGAGGTTCTATGAATCAGGCCGCCGGGGAGCTACGAGCTGTTCAAATAGAGGCCAGGTTGTTTGTCTACGGTGTGAATGCTGCTTTGATGATGTTGTAAAATGAACTCGAGGACACCAAGAACGCTAAGGCATCCTTGGAGCAGTCTCAGCAGAGATCAAAGTGGCCCACTGCTTGGAGGCAGCTCCCTGAGGGACAGTGTTGAAGACTTCTGGCAGGCTGACCAGGGCAGTAACCTGTGCCTGCCTGTTGGAGCACACCTGTCCCCAAGCCTCAGATTAAAGACCGCATTCAGAGCTCAGTCCCATTCTTTGGAAGAAGTTACAATCAACTGTATTACTTTTTAAATGAAGCACCAATGCCAACACTTTCACAAACATTGTCCCTTTGCCTCCTGGGGATGATGCTGTCCTTGGGGTGTTGTTTACCATATTTGAGATGATTTAAAATGTTATGCAAGTGAGTACCAGGGTATTAAAATCAATGTTAGCCAAACTCTACCTCATGCTCACCAGGAGGGTTGACAACACACATTCATTGTCCTAAAATCACTTTTATTTTCTTTGCAAGCCAGATCCCACATACTGATGTAACTTGGCACACGCCCAACATGTCATTTCTTATCAGGAAATTTCCTATTAGTTATTTTCTATCAGGAAGCTGTTTCTCTCTCTCTCTCTCTCTCTCTCTCTCTCTCTCTCTCTCTCTCTCTCTGTTTCTTGTTTGGCTAAGCAGAGGAAGATATTTTTACCTACTTGAGAAAGTTCACTTCTTCCATAGAAGTCCAGATTCCTTCCTGCAAGCTTGAAAGCAAGGTCACACGACTCAGGCTACGAGGTCAGGCAAATAATTCTTCAGTCACAACAAGCTATATGCTAGGCTTTCATTTTTACCAGTCTAGGGTCAGGAAAGGAAAATCCCAAAGATAAAGGGGCTCTCCCAAGTGAAGGGCTGTCATTTTCCCCAGTGATAACGTGGAGTATTATGGATCTGTGAGGTAAGAGGGCAAGGCTTTCCTGTGGATAAGGTGACAATCTTGTGGGAAAATGAAGACGTAGCATGCGGTATATAGCGTGGCATATTTAACACCGATGAGGAAAGGTTTCAGAATGCAGTGGGATTGCCCGAGGCCGTTCTCCATGCAGGTGTGCAGACAGCAGCAGGCTCACTGGCTTGCTGGCAGTAAATGTAGGAAAACAGAGCTGGCTGTTTTTGGCTTCCTGCATGTCTGGTAGAGCTGAATGCATGGGTGGAAACAGAGAAGCAAGCTATTCTGAAGCCACTGAGCAAAATTCCTAGTTAGTGCAGAAGAGAGCTAACGGCACACAAAGAGCAGATATGACTGGGACAGCTCTTGGCTAATTGGATTGACCCCCCAAGTCACCTCTGAACTGACTGGAATTTTCACGTCTTCTAGTAGCCATACACATTTGTCCAAGATTTTTGTGAATATCCCCTGATGTCTATCATAACCCCGTGAGATACATAGACTGGTACTGCCGTCCTCATTCAAAGGTGAAGGAAAGTAGAGTGAGCTCAGAATAGAGCAATTGCCCAGCAGGTGTGAAGACTTGGGTTCAATCTGCAACACTGCAATAAATGAATGAATGAAGGAATGAAGGAATGAATGTATGGAAACTGAGTCCCTGAGGAGTAGAAGGAGCTTATGAGTCCTAGAGAATGTGACCATGTGAGTGCATCCGAGCCCAGCTCTCAGGCCTGAAACCAGTTCAATTTTTTCCTATGGCTTTTTGCCTGTGTGCCTGCAGGTTTCTGTCACTGGCCCACTGCCTATAAGTTCCTGTTGGCCTCTTTCACCTAAGAAATAAATCATAATAACTGCATCTCCCCTTGCAAGAATGTTATATATTTTATATTAACTAATGCATAGGTATAGTAGAAAGAGTTAGAAAAGGTTAAAAATATTCATTTATGAACCACCACAAAATAACTGTTCATATTTCTAAGCTATTCTGTTACTTTCATGAGGTAAGCCTATGCATTTGTATGGATTAATGTTTCAAGCATTGAAGGAAGATCATCTGATGTAGGCTGTGACTGTGTTTTGAGTGGACATACAATATTGAGCAAAATCAGGCAATCCTGGGCTCTTCACTGGTGTGTGGTCTTTATGACAATTCTGTTGGCATGACAATGTGCCTTGTTTTTATCTGCTTTTGCAAGTTTTCAGTTCATAAACAATACTGCGGTGCCTGACCTGGCGGTCAAGTTTTGCAAATGCCCTTACTGTTTCCCTAAAACACCCCTCCAAAGAATGAATTGCGTTCGCAGAGAATACATAGATATTTACTGCTCCCACTAGGAAATCAGTGGTGAGGGGGCCTCAGAGGGCCTCGAGTCTCCGATCCTTCAGAGGCGCTCGCTTTTACAATGAAATAAAACCCCAGGTCCTTTAGATAGGTGTAGCTGGAGACAGCCAGAGCTACTTCTTGTTTTTGATTAATAAGCAAAACAAGTGCCACCCAGCCTTTTTCTACACTTGCTTCTCTCCAGAGGACTGGCTTCTGTAAATGAAACAAGATCCCTAAGAAGAGACATTAAGGAAGATTGCCTTCAATCCACACTTCAAAGGCCTAAGGAAACACCACCAAGGGAGAGTCTAATTCATCAGTGGCCCATGACCATATACCTTCTCCCATAATCCCTTCATTTTCAACAAGTTAAGTAGGGTTAATCCGGGTCAGCACTTGGGAAGAAGTCCTCTAAAGAAATCCTAAGTAAGCAAAATGTTGTTTGTGATTGCGGATGGATGTCAGTCCTGCGCAAGCAGTGTGGGCAGCACCTTGCCGATACCTGCCCCATAGTGTCAGAAAACAGGTAGCCTCTTAAGTGCCGCTGGGACAGAAACCCTAGCTGCGAATCAGCTGTTTGGGTTCTAAGATTTCTTGGAAAGCTAGGGAAATCTTCAGCCTGGTCTCACCTAATTGGCTCGGGAGGTTGAAATAACCAGCGCAGGCACAGCCTAGGTCTTCCTGCAGAAGGGAGCTCTCCAACCCCTTGTTATTGTTGTTGTCGGTGTCGTCATAAAATGGTTTAAGAGAGCAAAAGGGACTTTCAGCTGGAATAGCCATAGTTTACTTTTGGACTGTCAACACAAGCCACATGAAGGGCAGATGAAGTGATCCAAGCTCTTTAAGGAAACAGAAAAATATGGGGCAAAATGTATTTTTATCAAGGGCCTGAAATCTTGAGTAGTGCTTGCTCACTGCCCAGCTCCGTCAAAAAGCACCCAAACCTCAGTGCTTCTTTGAAAATCTCATAAAACTGTCAAAGGGAAAGTGACCTTTGGTTAGCTAAAGTGTCAGTGGTAGTAAGCCGGTAGGAAGGCTGTGAAGAGACCCGCTGTAGGATGAGAGTCCTGTGTGTGTAGCATGGGCTGATGGCTTGGGGGAGCACTGTTATAGCAAGTAAATTCCATTTGTGGTCCCAATCATAAGACATTTGATACTCAACAAATATATATATAAACTCTAAAATAATAAAAAATATTCCTTAAAGTGAAGAATGTCATGAATTATGGTAAATTTTTGTTTAGTCTCTGACATAAGATTGAAAAGCTCCATGGACACTGAGTGCAGCTATACCGAGATGTATCATTTCAGTTTGTTTATAACTGGAGAGTTCCAGAGAGAACTGAAAACAAAATACAACAGATGAATAGAAAATTTGTAGATATGGAAAGTGTTTTTGTGCCTTACCTTTAAAGAGCGATCAATCCTTTAATGGTTATATTGATTTTACCCACACAAAAGTTCAAGTGCAACTCAAGAGTTAAAGCAAAGAAAGCAGCCTATGGTTTTTCTGCCATGTTTTAAAACTTCTTATGTACACATTCTTAAATATGGCAACGTGTTTTATATCATTTGGTTTAGATCATAACTCAGAAAAAATATTCAACGAACATAAATTATAAAATGGGTGAATGGCAGGCTTGAAATGAAACCAACTTAGTAACGTGGATTAGAAGTGAAAAGTTCAGCCTGATCTACAGAGTGAGTCTCAGGACAGCCAGGGCTACACAGAGAAACCCTGTCTCGAAAAAACCAAAAAAAAAAAAAAAAAAAGTGAAAAGTTCACCACAAATACAAGATTTCTAGTAGACAAATGAGTCAAATTCTGGAAACAAATGCTGTTAGTCATATTTCAGTCGTTAGTTCTTGAACGTGACACATCAGGCAGGAGATGCTCGAGTCAGAGCCATGCTGGAGTCAGAGCCATGCTGGAGTCAGAGCCGAAAGAGCAGTTGTCACTGTGCTTTACTTACTGTCCTGAACAAACATTGTAACTTTGAAAAGTTCTGACACAGTGTCTCTAATGACTTCAGTTTCTAACTTAATATCCTTGCTGTCCTAGACAGAGCCCCAGAAAACTAGCACACCTGATTTCAGAGGTTGAAGGCATTTACGACAGCTAATCTTGATTGTCACTGTGAATGTGTCTGCAGGGAGAATCTAGAGATGAACCACTGAGGAGGAAATGCTGGTCCTGAATGTGGCTGTCACCATCACACCGCCTGGAGACTTTGATACAAGAGAGGGGGAAAGTCAGCTAGCACAGGCAATTTCTTCTCTCTGCTTCCTGGCTGACATGATATAAGAGATTCTGCTTTTCTATTCCTGCCCAGTAATGGTGGACTGAAAGCTTTGAAGCCACGAGTCAAGATAAATCTTCTTTCCCTTCAACTGTTTATCTAACAGCCATGGTGGTATCCATTTGTAATATTGATAGTGAGTAATATGGAAAATTGGTACCAGGAATGAGGCAACTGCTTTCTTTACCTGCCAACGTGGTTCCCAATTTTGGAACTGGTTTGTGGGAAGAATTTTTAAAGGCATGCACATTTTATGCTAAAGAAGTGCAAGACTGCTGTAAGCAGAACACAATAGATGATGCTGGTGGGAGCTCAGAAGAACAGACCAAACACTGACGTGACGTGAGAAGGAAAGGCCACACTCATGAGATTTCAAATGGGAGTAAGGACCCCACTTGGAATTGAACGAGAGGGTGTTAGTATTAGATTTTCTCCAAGAACTCATCCACACCGTGTCTATTCCTTAAGATCTCACACGAGGATGTGTGTAAAGGTTACGGTCTAATCTGGCAAAGGGAATAAAAGGCAACCCTGAATTTAAGATGGCATTGGTATTGCTCCCTTCTTTGGCCAGCTTATAGTAAGAATCTGGAACAAAAAGCAGAAGGGAATGATTTTAAAAGCATGTAGTACGTGCACCAAAGAAGCACAGGTAAAGTCAGAGTCATGTCAGGTATGATTGTCTAAGAGATTACATTTTCTTGGAAGCAGTCACATAGTGTATACTGGGACAATGTGGAAGATACCCTGAGGGCATGTCGGAAATCAGTTGGGTCCCATCCATTGTCAAAAGTGTAACATTTTAAATAATTTTAAAGCATTTCCTTTGGCAATGGAGTGCCTTCCTCTAGCCACCAAAAGAAATGTTGCTCTATATTCAGCCACCCAGGAAGTCAGTCTCCTGTTGCTGTCATTCGGTGGGGTCTGGCTGCTGTCCAAAATAGTGGTAGACGCTGGTATGCACGTGATGTTGCTTTTTCAGGGACATAGAATGTAAGGGTTACAAGGTTAGGCAGTCCTCATTCGGACTTCAAAGGAAGGCCCCTGAAGTTAGGCAGTGAGCAGGAAGTCAGATTCCTGCAGCCAGTACTAGAGAAGCGGCTATATAAACCTGTAGGAGTGAATCTTGAGATATGGAGACCCTAGAAAGTGAAATATGTCAGGAATATCTACTGGGAAAGTCACAAGAGTGAGCACAGTCAGCCCAAGGAAAAGACTGTGTAGGATGTAAATCCCAAGGCTACAGGGTCAGGGATGCCCAGGCCGGCGGGAGCATACATCAATCACCATGGCACATAGCACTGCACAATAGTTAATGCACGGTCTTACATTGATCCTGTCCCTCCTTTCTTTGTCTCTATCTTCACATTTGGGTTGAGAATGCTTGTCCTACACCACTGTATTTTGGAAATATGTAACTTGCTTTGACTTTGCAGCTGCTCACAGCTAAGAATTAGCTCTAAGACTTGGAGGAGACTTTGAACTTGAACTTTTGAACAATTCTGGAACTGTAAGTACTGTTACAGGTAAATGAACTTTGCAGTTTGAGATGAATATAAACCATTGTGAGGTAAAGGTGAGTTTAATGGTATTAAGAAAATGTACTGAGGTATCAAATTGGCAAGAGACAGATTTGTGGTGGTTGTTCTTTATAGCTTGACAGGTTTGAGGAATTATTAGGAAATTAATAAAATGTAGTTTTTGGTATGTTTGTGAGTGGCAGAGTTTTCAGAGGTAACTAATTAAGAGGGAAAGACTTATCCTGAATGTGTAATATGGATAGATAGCATCATCCCATAAGCTGGGAGCTCTGGTGGAGTAAAGAGGAAAAATGAGGAATCACAATATTCTCTCTCTCTCTCTCTCTCTCTCTCTCTCTCTCTCTCTCTCTCTCCATCTCTCTTCTTCTTCCTCTCCATCTATATCCCCTGTCCCCTACTTCTTGGCACCATACTTGGAATGTCTCTTCACTCCCCATGCCCTGCTTGCTATGACAGAATAACATCTGAAAACCATGAGCCCAAATAAATCTTTTTTTTTTAATTTTAAATTTTCTCTTATGAATTTATTTTGGCAACAAAAATTCTTGCACACTATTGGTGGGTGTAGGGCACTGTAATGTCAGATTGTTTTCTGATAGCTTTAAAATTACACATGAATAAAATGAATACTCCATTATCATTGAGTAGCTCCTTCTAGACAAGTTTTGGGATACATAGTATAATATTGAATTATGAGTCCTGTCTTAAGTACACAACAATATTGTAACCAAACACATTGACGATGTCCCATAGAGAGGCACACAGGAATACTAGTCCTTTTCTTCCAGAAGAGTTGAGTCTAGCCTGTGCTCATTCTCTCTCAAGTCCTCTTAGGAGGATTAGTTGGAGGAAGACTCATTTCCTTTGATTCCTTTAAAGATCTATAGGGAGTGATGGGCTTTTAAAGCATATTAGGACTAAGTAGATTGCTTACACAGAAAATTTAAGTCTGTAATATTTTCTAGGATAGCAAGTAAATGGATTTTGCCACGCAAATGATTTGTCTTATTTGACGTCACCATTTCTTTTCCTCGAGAGGACATAATGCAGAGAAATAAAGACCCAGCAGTAACAGAAAGACTCTCGTATAATGTGGATTTCTGTTCCCTGTACCTGTACTGTTCAAAGAATAAGATGTCTTGAAATAAGAAATTTGATACCAACCTGAAGGTCTGGTATGCTCAGGATCACGTCACAGCATGCTGAGGTGTGGGGTCCTTGCAGGCTGGTGACTTCAGAACCACTGCCTCCCGAGACGGCCTCCACTAACACTATTTGAGGTCTTGTTAGTATGGAACAGGTGAAACTCTGACTTGTATTTTAAAGTTTTTTTTTTTTAATAATGCTGAAAATATTGTTTATTTTTACAAGCAAAATCCATGAAGGAATGAGGAAATGAACCATAAATTCTTTTATTTTTACTTTTTAAAGTATCAACGGGTAACACTGTTCTGTTTAGTTTAGGTTTTAGCTATCATAGGCCAGTTGCCTGTCTCCTAGCTAACTCATCACTGTGCACGTTAGCAACCAGACATAGAGAACCCTTCAGGACTAGACCTCAGCTTTCCAGGCCTCAGAGCCAACAAATATGGAGTAATAGGAAGAGACTGGCCCGCCCATGAAGTAAGTAGCTCCATCTTAGTTGATGGAGAAAGGAATTGCATCCATCAAGGAGAATCAAAATGGCTTTATTAGACCACTAATTAAAACGCTCTGTGTACTTCTATCACATCCATATTGCCTCATGCTCTCTGATGGTTCACAATTAGATTTATTTCTTTGTAACACACAATTTACTTTGGCTCTTAGGCTTTCATTTTCCAAAACATATTGTGTCATCTTGTTATTCAGTTTTTAACTCCATCGTTTCATTTATGCTTAAAAGAGCGTTAGTTATTTTTAAAAGAGAATTTCTAACCTCAATAGACATAAATCTTATTTGTTAAATATGTAACTAGAGCTTGTTGTCTGTATTTTCCCCTCTGATCCCTGCTAAGAAACATTAGCAACTGGCTGAAAAGAAGCCGTGCAAAGGGTTAGTGAAGGAAACTCTGAGGAACACACGGAGTTTCAAGTGACAGTCCATTTGTCACCCATGACACTATAGAACAGGAAGAACCCTCTTTATGTAAAAAACTCAAACAGTTGACATTGATGAGAGCTCCCTCAGAAGAATTACCGGAGCACTGTTATAACTGAAAAGGAGGAGGCAGGGTCCTGGGAAGAAGCGGATGTGAAATTACCCTTCAGAAAGGCTTTATTAGCATACGGGAACTTTTGTGTCCAAAAGGAGCAGCATTAGAATATCCCCTGTGTTTGTATTGCAGGATTAGAGGCCCAGAACGAGACATTGAGTCTTCAGTTCCCTGAGTATCAGGAATACATAGCACCATAACCATAGACAGCTATAATGACGTCTTAGGGGAAGAGGTGGGGAGGAGGGAGGGAGGAAGAGGGAGAGAGGAAGAGGGAGGGAGGGAGGGAGGGAGGGAGGAAGGGAGGGAAGGGGAGAGAGGGAGGGAGGGAGGGAAGGGGAGAGAGGGAGGGAGGGAGGGAGAGAGAGAGAGAGAGAGAGAGAGAGAGAGAGAGAGAGATATTCTTCAAAATCCACAAAAAAGTACATTTTCAGAGGACAATAAACCTATCCTTATCCTGCGGTTGCCAGGAGGTTGCAAGGCTACAGCAAAGCATGTTTTCTTGTTAACTCTGTCTCAAAGAGATAGCTGTAGGGGAGCATAGCTGGATTTTTGGGAGAGAGATAAGGATATGTAAGAAATCTGTACAGAGATTTGGTTTGTTTTGTTTTGGTCTGAGCATTTAATGTGACAGCAGATGACCCCTCTCCAAATTTTCTCTCAAAGTTCCTCATGCTGAGCTTTCTGGTCCTGTGCACCCCTTTCCACTGGTGATGGTGATGGTGATGGTGATGAGTGGGTTTCACAACTGAATTGAACTTTGGTAGGGATGCTAACTTTTTCTCATGTGTGTATCTCTGTGTTTCTGTGTGTGTGTGTGTGTATATGTGTGTTTCTGTGTGTGTGTGTCTGTGTGTCTCTCTGTGTGTATATGTGTATATGTGTATGTGTGTGTGTTTGTGTGTGTATATGTGTGTGTCTGTTTATGTCTGTGTGTTTGTGTGTGTATATGTGTGTGTCTCTGTGTATATGTGAGTGTGTATGTGTGTGTGTGTGTTTAGGTAGGGGTATACAGAGGAGAGGCATCTTGACAGGCACTTGTATAGGGAGGGGCTATTGATAGAATGTAGAAGGAGTACCATGATATTTTGGTCCAATAAACTGTAAATCTATGAAATGCCATTGAAGGACCCAGCACAGTTAGCTAAAGCAACTTGTTACACAGGGATTGAGAACCACACAGTGTTCTTTTGCAGTGAGGATGCATCATTCAAGGCAGACTCACTTCTCTAGTAAGAGTGGTTGAGTGTGAGACAGGAAGGGTGGCAAAGGCTTTAGAAAAAAGAGAAACTCTGTGCTTCTTTCTCAATACTCAGGTGATACCCTGGGGGCTTCCTGGAAACACACCAGGTTGGGAGTACATTGCAGTGGGATGAATCCTTAAAGAGACTGATAAGGAGGCTACAGAGCCAGCAGGAGCTTGGCATTATATCCAGCACCCTCATATATATATATATCCAGCACACACACAGGTGTGTGTGTGTGTGTGTGTGTGTGTGTGTGTGTGTGTGTGTGTGTATATATGCTGCCAGGTTAGGAACATTTAGGAACATTTGGATCCACAAAGTTAATATAGTGTTTGTGGGGTCAAACAGAGCATGAGCTTAAGATTGGCAAGTGTCATTGAGACTGACAGGTGTCACTGGTTCTTAGCTCTCAATGGAGGCTCTGCCCTAGGCCCTGTGAAGGAGCTGCTGCCATGGTAAATGTTGATTAGCTCAGTTTTACAACATTCATTTCACCCTTTTCCAAAGGCACCGATTTTCATTTTAAACCTTGTGCCATTCCGAGAAAAGAAATTCTACGAGATTTTGTTGAGGTGGAGGGTAGGATCTAGTAAATCCAATTCCTAAATTTATGGGTAGGCTATAATACTTAGTTAACATTTTCACACATAGATACTAATCTACCCAAACAGACTATGTTGAATGTCTTCTGGAAATGTAGAAACATCAAGACTGTTGTTGAATACATTAGTAAGGAACTGTGTGCCTACAGGTGGGCTTGCAGATTAGGGAGAAAAAAAGATCTATATAGTT
Organism: Arvicanthis niloticus; assembly: GCF_011762505.2. NCBI lineage: Eukaryota > Metazoa > Chordata > Mammalia > Rodentia > Muridae > Arvicanthis > Arvicanthis niloticus. Next base: position 8,112,965 of record NC_047675.1, read on the forward strand.
GATTAAAGTTCATGTAGAACCTACTTTTCCAGTGCTAGTTTTAATTATATTATTTTTAATGATTCCACTATTGCAGTTTAAATACACTGAATAATATTTTCTATTTCTCACTGGAAAAAAAAGATATCTAGCAGTGATGTGTAGTAGTGACTGACATGCATAGTATTCTCAACAGAAGGTAAAAGTCTTACTTTTCCAGCAACACAAGTAGAGTTGACAAAAGCTTTTAGTCCAGAAGGCCCTGGAGACAATGCCATTAGCAGTATCCATTGGCACTTCAGGTAACTCCACTCCAGGCTTAGGCACCTGGAGAATGCAGAGCTATTTGGCTACCTTGGTATCAGTGCCACTGACTGGAAATATTCATAAGTAAACTTAATGGTTTTCTTAAGATTTAATTTCTTTTATTAAAAACAGCATCACCAGCATTCAGTTTTCTAGGAAAACGAAGCCAAGAAAAGATCCAATTTAGGCAGCTCTTAGATTCGATGGTCAATGCCTGAGTTACTTTTGCATTGTTCTGACCAAAATACAAAAACAGTTTGAGGAAGAAAACTTATTTTGACTTATGGATTCTATCTATTATACTGAAAAAGCACTGTGGACAGTGAGGATGCAGTGTGGACAGTGAGGATGCAGTGTGGACATGAGGATGCAGTGTGGACAGTGAGGATGCAGTGTGAACAGTGAGGATGCAGTGTGGACAGTGAGGATGCAGTGTGGACAGTGAGGATGCAGTGTGGACATGAGGATGCAGTGTGGACAGTGAGGATGCAGTGTGGACAGTAAGGATACAGGGTGAACATTGAGGGGGCAGTGTGGACAGTGAGGATGCAGTGTGGACAGTGAAGATGCAGTGTGAACAGTGAGGATGCAGTGTGGACAGTGAAGATGCAGTGTGGACAGTGAGGATGCAGTGTGGACAGTGAAGATGCAGTGTGGACAGTAAGGATACAGGGTGAACATTGAGGATACAGTATGGACAGTGAGGATGCAGTGTGGACAGTGAGGATGGAGTGTGGACAGTGAGGATGGAGTGTGGACAGTGAGGATGCAGGGTGAACATTGAGGGGGCAGTGTGGACAGTGAGGAGAGAGAATAATCAATGTGTACACCTCCTTCTCAGCACTTACACACTCATTCAGAGAACACAAATGGGTTATTTATTTATTTATTTATTTATTTATTTATTTATTTGAGACAGGGATTCTCTGTGATGAAGGATGAAGGTCTGACTGTCCCAAAACTCCCTCTGTAGACCAGGCTGCCCTTGAGCTCCTAGTACTGCCAGCCTCTGTATCCTGAGTGCCTAGATTATACATCCAGATACTTCCAGACTACACACACACACACACACACACACACACACACACACACACACACACGGGCTTAGCAGAGAGCATAATCCAGCCATCCCTGGCTAAGGACATAGAACTCAAGTGTCAATCCCACGTCTATATGCATTTGAGTATGTCACTCCACCAGGAAAGGTTCAGATGTCATATGTGTTACTGGTACTGTATCCCAACATAAAACTTTGACTGCGAAACTACATTTATACTCCGAACCCTAAATATTCTGAGGAGTTCTTAAACAAGAATTATAGGACAGACTATAAGACTGTAGGACAATTCTCTTGAACACAAGGCTTTCTATGATTTCTCTCTTGCTCTGTTTTATAAGGAAACTGTCTCACAGTTTGCACGAGGAACTTGAGGTCTCTCACTGCCTCCCAACATGTTATGCCAGGGATGAGAATAGCTGGTGTCAGCAAAGCAAACAGATGCTGCTTCGTCTGGTCGTTCTGCGGGGTCTGTTTGCTTTCAACTAGGCAGTTTACTGAATCCCATTTTCCTGAGGAAGACCCCATTTTCTGTGGTGGGATTTGGCCTATGAAAGCAGTTTGGAACAGTTGGTACAGACAAAGAATGGAGAGTATTTTAGTGCCCTCATGTCTCTAATTTAACTCCAAATCGAGAGTCTTGTACCCCCAGCACAGTTCAGTGCTTTCAATGGTAGTGTGATGGGGAATGGCAGGAGGGAATTCAACCTGCCAGAGCCACACAGATTTATACCTCATAATAGCTACCAACGTGCTGCAGTAAAATTTTACGTTTCAGCTAAATTACTAATGACTTTCAGGCCCATGCCAGAAATTTTAGAGGAGGCTTATAAAGGGAGATGAGAGAATGTACAGTTAGACATTCTTAAGAGCAGAGTTTGTGTGTGTGTGTGTGTGTGTGTGTGTGTGTGTGTGTGTGTGTGTGGGGTGTGTGTGTTTCATTTGGGACTATGGAACACATGGTCATCATTTTTTTTTCCATCTTGATTAAATGTAATTATGTCCTCCTGGCAAGCCACCCTCGCTGTCTCTTGGATGCTGGCTGTCTCTCTATTGGCATGGGTTGTCTGCAGGAGTTAGAACAGTTTATGTTGTTGCCTTCTGCCTTTACTCCAAAGGTGGCCACATTTTTTTTTTTTGACTCATTGGGCTTCTCAGTGACTTACAGATTAAGGCTCTGGCCTGTGCTGGAGCCAGCAGGGCTGCTGCTCTCTCTTGCTGACACATTCTCTGCTTGGACCCAGTGGCTCTTTGCTTACCCACTCATTATAGTTCTTAGTCCACATTTCCTCTTGGCACAGTGCAATCGGTTATTTTGTCAGTGTGCTGGCTTTTCCTCCTGCCTGGGCCCCCTTCAGATCTGTGAAAATGACCCCAGACAGGGAAGTAGGTAGTCAGGGAGTTCCCTATTTCTCCCCTCCCTAGAAACTTTTCTCCAAGCTTGAGGGGAAACCTCAAGCACACACAGACAAGTCCACACTGGCCCCCAGTCTCTGCACTTGTCTCTTCTACAACATGGTTAGAGATAACAAGAGGCTTGAGGTGGCCCACATATAGAGGGTGGGGCCTTTCAGCTTCTTATTCTTGTAGCAAGGATACTGACTGCTGTACATGATCTTAGAACACCCTTGAATACATGAGCCCTTGATTCTGATAAGGATGCTGTGTAGATGACATCAACACTCACATATGTCACAAATGTACAAATATTGAAAATTAAAGTATAGCTAAAATTACCCTAGGATAAAAGCAAGATCAACTATTATATATGTATAATTTGAAAAGGCATAAAACCAAGCCACCATTTTGAGGTATAGATTTATCCTGTAATGCTCAGCCAGTTTTTATTTTACTTTAAGTTTTTTAAATGAGGAATGGCCAACATATGTTATTTCAGTTTTGCTCTTCCTGGTTTTTTTTTTTTATAAGATATACTTTCATATTGGTCTAATAGGATTTAAAAAGTCATTCAGACTCATCTTTGTATTTTATATTTATTTCTATAGTTATATGTCAAGGTTTTATTTTTGTTTGTTTGTTTTTTACTTTTATCCATTTTGTATCAATTCATTAAAACTAAGGAAGCCTAAAGTTATTATTGTAAAACTTTTCAGGTCACGGTCCCTTTGAGATGTGTCTGATAGCCCGACTGTTTCTATACATAACCCCTGCAAAAGTTCATGATCTTAGCGTAAGACAGACCTGCCATGAAGTGCTTGCTACTCAAGCATACTGAGTACCTGAGCTCAAATCCCCTAAACCAGTGGTAACTGGAGCTCACTGGCTAACCAGTCTAGCTGAACTGGTGAGCCCCTGTTTCATTGAGAGCCTGTTTCATCTCAAAAACGATGCTGGCAAGCAGGTGAGGGACATACCTAAAATCAATCTTGGCTTTCACACAAACACACTCTTAATCCTAATCTCATAAATGTCCCCTTCTACACACACACACACACACACACACACACACACACACACACAGAGAGAGAGAGAGAGAGAGAGAGAGAGAGAGAGAGAGAGAGAATTGAAATTTGTTAGAACCTAAAATTTGTGTTTGTATTTCAATAACCATTATTTTGATTTTTTTTGTATTGTCATTTTTAAGAATGGCATCCCTTATCTTCTCTAATGAGGTTTCCATTTCTTACAAACAAGGACCCTGAGATGTGGGTAGGCAAACGTCGCCCTTCACCAGCTCATTCAAGTGACCTCATCTATGGTTAAACCCAGACCTGGGTTGGTTCAGTACCTTTCACCTTCACTTTGGTTGCCCATAATCAAATCACACGGACACATAACAAAGCCCGGTAAATCATGGATGGAGAGGTGATTTTTCATTTTAACTATGATTTAATGTGGTAGGGGGCAAGGAAAAGAACGGAAGTCGAGTCCTACTAATTCATCTCCAGGCTGATGAGGAAGCTCATTTACAGCCTCTGCTTACAGCATCCTTTTTCTGATGTTCCCCTCCTCCTCTCTGAACTCTGCTGTCTGCAGGCATCGTAAGAAGTGTAGCATCTTGCACCCTGTCTGGCAGCCATCCTCTGGGTCTGCCCTGATGTGATGGAACCTGGGCTCAAGTCAAAGCTCGTGGTGGGGTGGCCTCACTGAGTCTGTGGTTCTGCTCCCAAAGTTTACTCAGCTGGTTTAGCTTTGGCAAAGAGAGAAAGCTAGTGCTCTGAGCCCTTCCTCCAACTTCCAGCTCCGCTCTCTGGATTTCTTTTGAAACATCCACAGCTTGGCCCAGGACCTACAACTGAGTGGTCTCAGTGTGTTCAGATGTCCCTCAACAATGCTCAGAAAATACCAGCTTATGACAGTAATGGTTTGCAAAGGTGTTTAACTCTGTGTTTGGCACTGTGGTAATGCCTTCACCTTTCAAAAGATGAATTTCCCAAAGGGAGCAGGGTATAACTTGGTCTTTTGTTTTTTTTTTCTTTCAATTTTCTCTTTTATTTTTCTTTTCTCTTGCTTCTCTCTTTTCCTCCTTCCCTCTTCTTTATTCCTCATCCAGTTTTCCTCCCATTTTTCTGTGCTGTGGTTTATAACATGGGGCATGGCCAGGAGCTGCCCTCTGAGAATACAGTCTTTGACACAACTGCATGAGAGTTTGGACCCTTGTAGCTCAGCCCATGGTCTGTGTCTTCTGCTAAGCTCTTTCATCCCTTGTCAGTAGCTGTTCCCAATAAAATACAAGTTTGATTCCCTAACCTTAAGAAAATCAGACCCTTTAGGTTATATATTGAGCACCTATACCTGCCACAATAAATGACACAAATGTGAGATTTTTAAAACAACAAAAAGGGCTGGGGAGAGAGTTCAGTTGGAAAAACTGTTTGCTAGGCCAGCAGGAGGCCTGGGCTTTGTCACCAGAACTCAACTCCTGAGAAACAGCCAGGATGCTACTGTGTGCTTATAAATTCATCCCCAGGGAGGTAGAGGCAGAGACAGGCAGATTCAGGGGGCTCTTCGGTCAGCAGACTGTACTGGATAGTTTTATGTTAACTTGACACAAGCTACAGTCATCAGAGAGGAGGGAGCCTTATTTGAGAAAATGCCTTTGTAAAATTCTGCTGTAGGGCATTTTCTTAATTAGTTACCGATAGGAGGGTTCACCCATGGTGGGTTCTATAAGAAAGCAGAGTGGGCAAACCATGGGGAGCTTGCCAGTAATCAGCACTCTTCCACTGGCCTCTACACCAGCTCCTGCTTCCAGGTTTCTGCCATGCTTGCTTTCCTAAAATGGGGGCATGGCTTACTCTTCTTTGATGATGAACAAAGCCATGAAAGCCTACACAGAATAAAACCCCTTTCTTCTCTAGGCTGCTGTGGTCTTGGCACTTCAGTATTGAAATAGAAACCCTAACTAGAACACCAACCTAGCACACTTGGTAAGTTCCAGGCTTGGCTAGAGGCCTTGACTTTAAAAAAAAAAAAAAAAAAAAAAAAAAGTAAATTTTTAAAAGGTGGACAGAGCCTAAGGAGTTACACCCACAGCTTTCCTCTGGCATGTGATCTCACACACACATGCATGCACACATGCACAGAAGGGGAGGGAGCAAAGGAGGGATGGAGGGAGTGAGAGAGTTGGAGGGAAGGAGAGAGAGAGAGAGAGAGAGAGAGAGAGAGAGAGAGAGAGAGAGATTCAACAACTGGAGAGGAGGGTTTTTTCCTTGCTTCCTCCACTTCCTAGGAGTACTTGGAGTTCTGGGCTGTAGCATTAGTGGTCTGGCCACTGCCTTTCTGGTCACAGGCGCCTGTTCCTGTGTGTTTATATCCCCTTCCTTTCTGAGAAATTGACTTATCATCAGATTTAGGGTCTGACCTCCTCCAATGTGAACCCATGACCCCTAATGAAATCTTTAATTACCCCTTTTTTTTTCACCCCATGTCACATTTGCAGGTTCTGTGGACTAGGATATATGCATGTCACGCAGGTGTTGACTGCCTGACCTAATACAGATGGTTAAGGAAAAATGTTCTGCATTTGCACGCTATCCAGACTGCATTAATCTTTCTTGTCGATGTGGGAAAATATGGAGCAAGGGTACCAAACAGAACAAGAATTTATTTGGGCTCATGGTCTCAGAGGACCTATGGTTGCATGGCTCCTGTGTAGTGGAGTATCTTCATGCTGGCTAGGAAGCATGGAGAAAGTGAACACATGAACTAATCTAGCTTTTCTCTTTTTTCTTCTGGGCCCCAGAGCATCAGATGATGCCATCACATTGGAGGGAAAGTCCTCTCATACTTTCTAGAAGTGTCCTTAAAGACACACCCAAAGGTGTGTAATTCCAATCTTCCAGGCAGTCCTAAATCCAATTGAGCTGACGAAGTATTGAGTCAGTGCAGTCAGGTGCAGAGAGAAGAGCATGCTGAGGAGATGCGACACGCTACCTCGCCGATAAGGAGCACGTCACACTCAAGATTCTTCTGACAGCGTCTTTTATTGTTACAGCTCTTTTAGTTAGAAGGATGCAAGATGGAGAACAAAGGAAGGACCCCAAGCCCCAGAATGTACTGACTTATATACTATCAAAGAGACATGATCTGTCCTCATTGGCTTACAGACTGGGGTCTCATTTACATATCCACTGATAGTACTATCAGCGGGAAAATTCGAGCCTACGCGTGCGCACAGCTGCAGACAACAAGGCCAAGAAGAACCAGGAACAGGAAGCCAGCGCCATCTTATAATGGCGAGCGTATAGCTACTTCAGCAAACGCAGCATGGCTCCTAACAAGGAGATGCTGTTCAGGCCCCCTGGTGCTTTGCTGGGGACATTCCTGTAGGCTGTAATTTAAGTTGAATAGTCTTATCTATTCTCATTCTAGCTCCCAAATAATTGACACACAGACCTACTAAGTTTATTAATACGCTTTAAGCACTATGAATGGGTAATACCTATCTGTTCTAACACTGTATTCACTTCCCAGCCACAGACCCTGTGTTACTTGCATTTTGAGTCTGCCCTGGCTTGCTCTGCTCCATTTGTGCCCTCAGAGCAAATCCCTTGGTGACTTGCTCATAATGACTCCTCCTGGATTGTCTCCCTATGGTCACCTCTTCTCTTCCTTTCTCTTCCCCTTAGGGACTCTCCCCTGGGATTGAAAGTCCTGCCTTCTCTGCCCAGTCATTGATTGATCAGTTCTTTATTAACCAACAAGAAATAATTGAGGAGCATTCTTTTCACACCACTGATATAGGAGATGGTTCAGTAATCATGATAATGCTGACATCTGGAGTGTAAACAGATCGCTGAGCACAGAAATCAATAACTAAATATACATTGCACAAAACCATCCCTCAACACATTCTCCTGAGAGACCATAGATCTTCAGCAATCTGAGGTCATAGAGCTGAAGATGGGAATGACCTCAGGGTCAGAGGGGCACTGGATGGGCAGCAAATCTGAATGTATGCTATCTGGTCCACTTCACTCAGGAGCAGGTGGGATTCCTTATTTTTGGGGGGCTTCTTGAAACTTCTGTTCCAAAATAGATATCACTGGACAGAATTTTAGATCAGGAAGTTGATTATAGTTTTGGGGGTTCCCTAAAATGTTCTCTTTCCTCTCAGACTTGTGCCCAAATATTAAATTGGTCAGTTTTCAAGGAAAAATTCTTGAACTCGAAAGTGCTGGAAATTAAACACTAATTGCCCTTTATACATAGTAATTATGTACTTAGCAAGACTGATATGGAGTAGGTTCTTCTTGGTGGACTTTAATTCCAGAGCTCATGCAGCTGTGTCTTGATGCCTCCACAGCTCACCTGCCCAAAGAAGCTTCTTCTAGCAACCCATTCAAAGAAGCCTTTCCTAGCAACCCCATCCAAAGGATGAATGAGCCATTTTCTTCAGGATACTTAGCCAGTACTTGAAACCAGGTTGCTGCTGATGCTTCTGCTGATGCTTCTGCTAATGCTTCTCCTCCTCCTCCTCCTCTTCCTCCTTTTTCTCCCCCCCTCCTCCTCCTCTTCCTCTGTCATTGTCTTCCTCCTCCTCCTCCTCCTCTTCTTCTTCTCCTCCTTCTCTCCCTCCTTTCTTCCCCCTTCCTTTCCCTTTTTCTATTTTTTTATATTCTTCTTATAGATCTGTCCATTCTGTGAGAAGTGAGACCCGTGATGACAAGGATGGGGTGTGCCTTTCTCCTCACCAGATTCCCCAGGGCCTTTGTAAATGTCTGGTTCCTTTTAGAGAAAGAGAAATGGGATAAGGAGCAAGTAAGCTCTTGAGTGATTTAATCTTCCTATGACTGTGTTGAGAGAGGCAAGAGCAGTCTCGGATCTGAAACTGAGATGCAGCCCACAACATAAAGAGAACCTGTGATTTCTATGATCTGGGAAAGAATAGTGATGGGAATTTTTATGAAAACCTCTTTTCTCTTATTCCCAGTATCCATCTACAACTGCCCATAAATAATAGTATAATATTAAAATTAAAAGACTCTTGGTGAGTTTTAAATTTAAGAGAAATACCAGAAGCACAATAAATAAAACCCAAAGTAATTAATGGTTATGAGCTAAAGCTACTGAAAATATTATATATATTCACTGGAGTCAAATTTCCTGTTAGGAATGATAATAAGAGAAAGCACTGACTTTGATGACTGGCCAGAAGCCACCACTATGGGGATCCAAGTCACTGTGATGTGGGTGCCTGTCCTACAGATTTCAGAATCCTGTGTGGTTTTCCTCAACCAAATCTCTGAAGGAGCCCGTAGAAAGGGGTGGGTGTGGGAAATGTGTTATCTATGAAAGTAAGCCACAGAAGGAATTTCCAAGGGCCACTAAAGGCTTCAATTTGAGCTGTAAAAGCTAAGACATTTATAATAAACTCATATAACTTTGTGCAAGGGTGATAATACACATAGCCCACAGTGTGCTGGACAGGGCAACGGAGACAGTGGAGGGGCCCAGGGACCATGTGAGTAGCATGAGTCTGAGACTCGCTTTGTCCTCTGGGAAGGTTTCTTGTTGATCCTTGAGTTCAGTCTGTAACTGGGTATTTACTGGAATCTGATGGTCATCTTATCATCTAGGGGTCAAAGAATACAAGTGTGACTGGTAATATTCATTTCAGAATAGCAACCCATTTGATTGACCCTGCCCAAATAACAACTAACATCACTCATTAATGGTTAGAAAGACCTGGTTAATGACAGTGCTAACAAAGAAATCTATACAGGTTCATCCAGAGATATGTTTAGCCCAGGTTGCACAATGATACATTGGAGTGTATGGATCAGTAAACAGAATGTTCCCTTCCATCAGGACAAGACCAGCATCTTCTGTAATTGTATCTCCTGTTGATGACTGGCAGAGGCAACCATGAAGACTTCCCTGCATACTGTCTCCTGTGCAATGCATGCCACAATGCTTTGGGATTAAAGAGGAGCAAAAGCAATTCCTAACACCAGGCTGGGCAAGAAGGTATTGCATTATTGACCATTTTAACTCCCAGGCAGATAGATTGAACGTTGACTATTTTTTATTTTTATTTTCTGTCAACTTTCCACCCTGACTTTTGGCTACAGAACATGATAATTTCACCCAAAGGTCCAAAGGTTAAAACAGCAAACACACAGCAAGTCGTTGTCATGTGTCCTATAGTAAATGTCCTTATGCTGGCTCTGTCACCCGGATACTTTGTACCAGCTGAAGGTAAGCTCCCCTCTCCCCCGATGCCAGTGCCTCATTATAACTCAAAACGGGAGTGAATCTGTGTTGGGAAGGGAATGAACAATGTTTGCTGCACTGGAGAAAATATTTAGAAAATGATCTCGTCAGATGTTCCTCCAGATCAAGCATAGGTTTTGCTTCTAGTATTTTCTCTATGCATTTGCCCTAACTGCTCTAAAACAATATGGCATTCTGTGAGTTAGGCCAGCTGACTTTCTAATACAGGGCACTGTGAGGTTTTCCTAAACAAACACCTCCATCTTTCCGAGCACTCTGGTGCCATCTCTGAGGTCGATATTGCTTCCTCACTTCCTCTTCCTCTCTTTTTCCCTTTCTTGTTTCTTTTCCCTTCCTCCCTTTTTTCTTCCCATACATTTTTCTATTGTTTTTGTCCCTTTCTTTTTCTGCAATTCTTTAAAAGTGTAAAAAATTCCAAGCTTAAGTCTTCTGCAATAAAGGGCTGGGATCATCTGAACCATTAGCTCAGGTATGATCTGAATGCATGGTCTCCATTTTCTATTAATTACAATTATCCACATTCTAATTTCTAATTTAGTGTTAGACTTTCAGAATACTTCTTAAGGGTTAAAGAATTATTCATTTTTTTAAAAATTTTGTTTTATTGGAAAAGAAACACAAAACAACATGCTGATAAAGTATAAACCTGTAAGATCCCCCGACACTTTGGACAGAGACAAGATAGTTCTCAGATCTTTTTGGCCAACTGGCTTTGCTAAAATGGAGAGTGTCTTATTTAGAGAGAGACCCTATCTCAAAGCAATGAGACAGAAGAACATAGAATAAGACAAGTTCCTCCTGCACTGGCCTTCACAATGCACACATCCACTCACTGACACACAAACACAGTCTTGAGTTTTGCTTAGAAAACTCATGTCTGAAGACCTGCAATCTGCCACCATATAGAAAGGAAGCAAGTGGAGGACATGGAAGTGAGATTTTAAGGAATACAGGGTCACCTCCTATGTCAGTGGGAAAGAGCTGACAGAAATCTCTCATTTCTTGAGCAGTTATGAGACAGGGAACCTGAAAACTCCCACAATCCTTCCCATTGAAATAATGCCCAGTAAGTTGATCTCATAAATTCCAGACATTGAAAAAGAAACCTTAGTTCTTAAATGAGGTGAAAACCCACTGCACGTTTTCTGAGGCTCCGTTGGTGTTTTAAGCACAGTCAATGGTGATTATGTTTGGGGCAGTCTCATGGCCAAGTACTGATAATTCAATATCATTCCTGAGGGGGCTAGGAACTTTCGTCATTTGTTCAAGAGTTATAGAGAATCTAAAGAAGAAATATGAAACATTGTGGTACTTATATTTTTCATATTAATTTTGACTTTGGAAACATTATATTTTGGGAACATTAGTTTGTAATTAAATTGTAGAATTTGGAGAATTATCAAGCTTAAAATGCAAATAGCGTGCACACATATAACAAGCATGTGTTGTTTCAAGGATGAAATAAGAGCAATAATAATAATAATTAATAATAATAAATTGCACTTTCTGTAACATACACAGATTTATGAACTGTGCTGAATTTTGTACTGAGCAAGCACATCACATGACTGCCAAGCAGATCATGTGACAGCAGATTCCCAGTGTTAAGTGACGTTTCTGTTCCCTACAGGAACTGGAAAAACATAAACTATTGGTTGACAATGGTTATGGTACATTTTATATGAGCAGATGGCTCGGTTGCTTCACTGCAGCCTCTGTTCTTCATACCTACCGTGGTGCGTGCTTCTCTCGTGGTCTTTGTCTTCTGCTTTCTGTGCACCTTTTGATTCATGTGTCTTCTGCCATGTGTCCTGCTTAGGTTTTTGCCAAGTTCCCTGTACACAAGTCTCTGTAGGGCATTTTCTTGATTAATGGTTGATACTGCCCACTGTGGGCAGCACCATCACTGGGCTGCTTATCCTAGTTGGCATAAGAAAGCAAACCGAGTAAGCCACGGAGAGCAAAGCAGTAAGCAGTGTTCTTCCGTAGCCTTTCTAGCCCAGATATCCCTTTCTGAGGGATTGGGATCAGGGCATGTAAGACAAATGAACCCTTTCCTTTCCTCCCTGGTTCCTTTTGGTTATGGTGTTTTAGCATGGCAATAGAAAGCAAACCTGGGTGCTGTGCTTCACCGGTCCATGCTGCCTCACATGCAGAGCTAATGAAATGGATTTATTTGACTGTTTTCTTGCTTATTCATTTCAAACTAGTCCTCTGTGCCATAAGCTTCCTCCCCAACCCACAGGTTCTGGCACACTTCAGGATGCCATGCAAGAGACTGAGTATCACACCTTGAAGCTACCTAGAAAGGACGGGGAAGCTCCAGACACTGTCCCACCCCTTGTCCTGTCCAATCAGTTCCCCAAACATCACTGGGGAGACTGTTTAGGAATATGTAATTACGTTTTAATCTGAAATTGCCTAGGCAGTTCCAAAAGTACAGATCTGTAAAGACTGGCACTAACAGACAGTGCTCCTCTGGGTAACACCCAGCAACCCCTCACCCCGTTTCCTTCTCTGATCACTTCATCTCCTTTCTCTTTTGTGAAATATCATTTCCTGGGCAGAAAGTCCTTCTGGTGATCCTTCAGGAAAATCTGAAATAACACCCTAGACTCCAGAAACGGAGTTTATTATGACCTACTCAGCTAGAAGCTACAGCAAAAGTGGGTGTTTTCCCCACATGGTGATGCTGGCCGGGGCTGTCCCATCTGTTTCCTCCTTATAGTTTAGCCAGGGTGAGCTTCATGTTTTCTGGTTGTTTTGTTTTCTCAAGGGGTATTTTCATTGGCAGGAGTGGAAGTAAGACCAAGAGATGTGTGTCCTTAGCCCAAGGATGCATGGCTAATAAGTAGATGTACTTTTCCAACTCAGGGGACAGGCCCAGGCCCCTAATGTCTGCAGTACTTTATAATGGCTGCTTTTGCCTTCACCACAGTGATGCAGATTCAGGAATTACTTCAGGAGTGAATAATCAGAATCCTCTCTCTGTTTGGATAAGAGACTTATATTATGCTACGTCTCACACATAACATAATATAAACATTATCAAACATGAGACTACAATAAAGGGTATCCTTGGATTTTTTAAAATGCTATTGTATCAACACATGAAAACAAGTGGTATTTTTCTGCATTTCTTTTCTAAATTTGTTTTGTGTTTGCTATGTTTGGATTCATTTCACAAAAAGGAAATTTGCCATATTATCTTGGACATATGTACCAACCAAACATAAACATTTACAGTAAACAAGTGGGTGTCGAGATTCCTGAGACTCTTTAGGTTGTTTATGTTCAAATGTCTATAGCAAACAGTTCCAGTACATCCAGAAGATACTCTGTGGTGGAAACTGCATCTTTCCAAGGAGAAAAGGACCCTCCCTAGTCCTCAGAGTCAGATCTTCCTGTAGTTAAGACTGTAAGTATGCCAACTGACTTTTTTATATAGTTGTATTAATTTGGTACTCAGTAATTTTTAAGGGATTTCTGTGGGTCAAAATTTGTATAATACTTACTGATGCATGGTAAATTAATCTTTTTCATGATCTCCATATGCCTATAAACCTGTAACTATTTTTAATATTTTATTTATGTTTTCTGGCTATAGGTGTGTGTTTGTGTGCATGTGCATGTGAGTGTGTATGTGTGTATAAATGCATGGGCAAGTGTATGTGCTAGCATGTGTGTGTCTGCATCACAGAACAGGATTGTTCTTTGACTACCATTGAAAAGAGTTCTCAGAGACCTGGAGTAAAGATGGCTAGAAAATGCTGAAATGTTACTCAAAAAACAAAACAAAACAAAACAAAACAAAACAAAACAAAACAAAACAAAACCCCATCTGGAGTCCTGTGAGTATTGCCTATCAGTTGATGAAATCCTGCTGGTAAAACATCTTTTCTCTTTTCCATACTAGAGTAGAACACCTCTCCCTGTAGCCAACTCGCTGTTCTTTTGGGTACAGTTCAAGAAGCTCTGTGCTGTAAAACCATTATGTATCAGCAGTGAGTTTAGAGATCCGAGTATGGCATCCTTTCTGCCTTGGAGAAGTCATCTGCAGGAGTCTACAGGTGCATGGTAAGTCACTATAACTCAATCTGGTCAGTGAAACATCAGCACGATTATGATATAATAGAGAAACTGTTCCTGGCCCAGGATTTAAGCCTGTATCCCCGGGGCTGCCTTAAAGATCCATCATGTCAGAGCTTTGTTTTGGTGAAGTGTAAATTCTTGTGGATAATTAGTTCTAGTGGAAGCCTCTAGAGCTTAATTGTTCCATCCTGCTATTGTGATATGGTACCATGTCTAGCTAGTCTTATAATAATGTGACATGATAGTGCCATTTCATATCCCACTTAAATATGGGCACCTCTGTGAGTATAAATAGGGTCGTTTTCACAGTGCAGGTAAGAGCCTTACTCATAGGTTGGTGTAGTATCTCAGTTAATAAAGTGTTTGCCTCATAAGCATGAGGACCCAGTTTGATCCCCAGCACATAAGTGAGAAACTGGCACTGGGATGTGGGCTTGGAATCAGCACATGAACACAAAGACAGGAGGGTTCCTGGGGCGTCCTGGCTGGCCAACATAGTCTAATTGTTGAGCTTTAGGCCAGTGAGAGACCTTGCCTCAAAGGAGATAGACAGTGTTTCTCAGGGAACCTGAAGTTCTGCTCTGATGTCAACACATAGTGAACTTGTCCATATAGACTCAGACACACAGACCCCTCCCCCCACATACTTAAGAATCCTTACTCTGTGATTATGGTGGAGAGAGTCACTACGTGACTTGTTCAAGGATACACAGCAACTAGTTGGCCAAATCAGCTTGAGAAATAAGAAATATTTAATGCTTGGCAATATCTTCCCAGGCCACGTATGACTGGAGTATGTCATATTGATGGTCGGCAATGAAGGAAACCTCAAGAAGACCGGAGGATTATTCAAAAGAGTGAGGATTGCTCTGTCTATATGTATTTCTCCTGGAATTAAACCTTGAGATGCTCATTCTACAATAGCCATTTTCTGGCTTCATTTTTGGAAAAAAAAATTCTCCAGTGTTTCTAAACATAGGGAAAGCTGTATCAGAAAGCAGTACAATGTAAGGCATTTCCAAAACTTCAGGAAATGTATTGAAATGCCTATTTGTAGTGTGTGTGTGTGTGTGTGTGTGTGTGTGTGTGTGTGTGTGTGTCTGTGTGTGACAGCAACCCAAACAGCCCAGGGTTCTGAGGAGGTCCCCAGGTTTGTATGATGGCTCAGACATGCAGGTACATTGCAGGTCACATTTCCTTCTAGGGGTTTTGATTTCTTCTGTGTGATATAGGTTACAGAGGTTACAGAGGTTATAGAGGTTATAGGACAGGAGATAAGAATCAGAAAGTAAAAGTGCCCCCAGAACATACAGTGGCACACATGTCTCCACCCCCAAAGGCACACAAAGTAAATCAATAAGATCATTTTAAAATCTGTTTTATTTAAAACAATGAGACAGTGATATCCAAATGGCAAACCTTCACATATACAGCTAACACATACACTGATTCCATGTGCTAACACAGAAGACAGAAATAGCCGACAAATGCCTGTTAAGGTAAAATTGCCTTACAACAAAAGGGAGAGCCGACTGGCTGATAAGCAAAGAAGTCTTAGGGCGAGCAGGACTGCACAGTGGCCTGCACACTTGTTTTCAGCCTTGCAGCTATGCTGAAAGGGATGTTACCTAAGGCCATGTGTAAACAAGGCTGGGCGGTCTACATTATTCTCTCCTGGGAATCCAGATGAAATTGAGACTGAGAAGGCTAGAAATTTTACCCAGACACATTTACAGTGTAAAAGAGGAGTTCCAACAGGAGCCTGTCTGATTTCAAAGCTTCTAGCACATTCTGTTCTGTTCCTTTAGCACCCTCCTCAGCCCCCTGTCCCCTGGTGGAAGCCGTTGGAGGACCAACTAGAGGTAAGGTCCCAATAAGGTTATTTTAGCTGATTTTCTCCTCTCTTTTGGAATCTGGCCTTCCTGTTGCTTCTTCTGTCAAGGCCCTGTCACCCCCACATTGTTAGGCAGGGAAAGGACCACCCCTGCTATGTTGACAAGAAATAAGCTTCTAATTTGCAACACTTCTTTATATGGCTTGTCAGCTCAGAGCTCCCACCAAAGAAGCATTTCACAGAGGCCCTGGCTGCCTTATGCTGTTCCAGGCAGGGTTAGAGTTTTCCTGAGCTATGGTATTGGGAAACCCTTGCAGACACCAGTTCTTCGCCCTCTGTTTTAATGCCACCAGGATTTTTTCCTCCCCTCCCCCATTTCCTCTCATCTTCAAAGAAGTCATATTATCTTCCATTATGTACCAGGCAGCATGTGGCTTTGGGTTACAGAATCAAATAAATCACGGTATCCGGAAATCTGCTGCTTCGGCTGTGCTCACATAGACAGCTCGGAAGGCAGACTCGGTAAACTCACGTAGCGTGTCATCAGGCCAACGAAGACAAGAACTTTTCATTTGGTGTATGTCCCAGGACTGACTGCTGAATGGGGAGAGATTTCTCTCAGCTTGAATGACAGACAATTGTTTTGTTTCTTCCTTGCATCCGTCCCTCAGAGGACCGCTGCTTCTCCTGTAAACTGCCCAGTGTGTGCCTGAGAAAGATTAGGATGGTCGGCAGGGGTGGGAGACTTTCATCAGAATTTATTACTGTTCAAAGCCTCCACAAAGGCTCTCATTTAACACTGGCCTTTGTATTTCTACCCATGAAAATCATTCATACCATGACCAATCTGATACATTGTCAGTGTGCTTCATGGAATATTCCAAACCAGACCACAGCGAACCATCTCCTTGGTGGGAGGAAAGGGGAAGACATGGGTCAGTCCAAAAACAGAAGTGGCGTTTTAAGCCTGTGTGGCATTTTCTATCCAGGTCAGAGCTCGCTTAGGCCAGCAATGATGGATACTCTGTTTTGACAGTTAAGAGAATACCTTGGATAGATGCTCCCCCACCATGTGGAGCTTGACAATGAACCAACTTTCAATTAGTCTCCAGGGGGAAAAAAGTAGAGTCTAAAATGTACAGTCTTTTGTCCCCATTGAAAACCCAACACCTGCCAATTACAACTGCCTATCTAACAGTTATATTCGTGATTTTCTTTCATGTGGTGAAAGTCTTGCTTAGCATCTGTCAGAGTTGGGTTCTAAGAAAAGAAGATTGTATGTACTCACGGTGTCTTTATAATTCTTTATTTAAAACATCTTAATGTTCATTAAACACACATCCCCGCCTCCACTCACATGCATACACACACCCCTCACTTGCCATCAGTACTATTTAAATCAACTCTAAATACGGAAGAAAGGAATATTCTTAGGCATGGGCAGAGAAGGGCTGGTCGTATGCTGTCGTAGAACACCATCTCCTGCAAACTGATGAGGAATGAACAGAAGCTTAATGTTCAGAATTTGACCTGGGTCCTACATAGGCTGAGACTCAGAATATGTCCACAATTTCTGTACGCACAGGCTACAGTTCTAATGACTTAAAGGCTAACAATAAAACCTTGAACCAAATCTGCATGTTAAAAGCAAGCACTGTAAATCACACACTGAAGGGGGAAATGTGAGCAGGATCTGGAATGTGGGCCGTGGGAGGGCTGGGGCATTGTTGCAAGATTGCAAGTATCAGCCTTAACTGCAGGGTCCAAAAAATGTGCCCTTCGAGACTGCAGCTTGTGCCCTGACCCTGTATTTTAAGTTCACTTGGGGACCACATCTAATCCCTTCTCCTTGCATCCTAAGAGGAATTTGTTTATGTTGCATCAGTTGCACTGAGAGTTGGTTAGTAATTTAAATTGTGTTAGTTCTGATAAAGAACCTTGGCAGCTTTTAGTGATTAACTTTGTTAAAAAAAAAAAAAAAAAGTTTCTCCAGTCATTCACTCTCACCTCTTCCAACCCTCCAATCAACTGGCTAAGTACTACCAACTGGAAAGGGGGAAGGAAAAAAGTAAGAAAGAAAAAAGAAAAAAGTGTGTGTTATTAAAGCAGCCTCCTTTATGGAATGGAGTCTATGTGCTACACAGGTCAGTGGCTAAACCTAGATAGTCCTACAGAATAACCAGAAATGAGTGTAGAAAATTTCCAACTTGGGCTAAAAATGGACAAGCTGTTTTTTGAAAAACCAATCAGAACAGCAATTAAACTTAGTACGACTAACCCCTGTGTACCAAACCTTGCAAATATGATGTGAGTAGAAGAAGAATGTCTTATTGTTTCCGTTTACTAGGGTTTTATGTTCTGAACATATTCTGGAATATTTTTTCTGTTTTGTAAGTTTACTGTCTTTTTTCCTAAGTTTTTTTCTCTATTAAGTTATTTTATCTTTTTGCCTTTTGATTCACAAAAATTCTTTATATTTATTTATTTATTTATTTATTTATTTATTTATTTATTTTTGGTTTTCCGAGACAGGGTTTCTCTGTGTAGCCCTGGCTGTCCTGGAACTTACTCTGTAGACCAGGCTGGCCTCCAACTCAGAAATCCACCTGTCTCTGCCTCCCAAGTGCTGGGATTAAAGGCGTGCGCCACCACCGCCCGGCTTCACAAGAATTCTTTAAACGGAGAAGTTTAAGTTCCCAAGGGAAGATATACTACAAATAGATTTTTCAATTTGTGTGTATCATATTGTAGGGGTTGAGGCTGCTGGCGATTATTACATACTGGTTCACTTAAATAGTACAGTCAAGACCCTTTCTCTGCCCCTCAGTCCAGGAAAGTGGCTGTGTTTTTGTCTGCACGGACGACTGTGTCTAGTCTTTCCTGGGCTGTGTGACATAAAGGATAAAAACATGTCTCTCAAAATCTCATTCTTAACTGGGACAGCTATATCATACTCCTTCCTCTCAAGATTCAGGAATCAGTACAGAAGAGAGGACAAAAGAGTTTTAAGAGCCAGAGGTAGATGACTACAAGGACAGACTGCTTTCCAGACCCAGCAAGGCAGCTGCAACTGTCACACAACAGTTGTAAAAACATGCATAAGAACAACACATGCTCAGGACAGACAAAGTCCGGCATGGAGAGGTGAGGTGGCTGTGTAGGCTATACATAGCCAAGGAGCTATTGCCAGTTGATGCCTGGTAGATCAGCTATATGCCAGTTGGCCTTGATGGAGAGAGAGAGAGAGAGAGAGAGAGAGAGAGAGAGAGAGAGAGAAGAGGAGAGGAGAGGAGAGGAGAGGAGAGAGGAGAGAGGAGAGAGGAGAGAGGAGAGAGGAGAGAGGAGAGAGGAGAGAGGAGAGAGGAGAGAGGAGAGAGGAGAGAGGAGAGAGGAGAGACAGAGACAGAGACAGAGACAGAGTTTGGCTGATGGTGAAGATACTGCTGGGAAGAGTTGGAGGTGGGCATAAGATCAAAATACGTTGTATGAAATTCTCAATGAATTAATTAAAAATGAAACAAAAAAACCCAAAACCCCTAAGGTGAAACCATAGTCTTTCTGCACTTATTATTCATCATATTTTGTGATATACCAGTCAATGACAAGATGCTTTCTCTAAATCCTTCTCAATGGAGGAAATACATTTAAAAATTGTTGTTGGTTCGCTTTCTAACATTACTATTAGTTTACAAAAACAAATCTGTTTTAATCTTAGGAAACAAATACCTTTTGTTAAACAAAACAGTGTTTGCTAGTTAGATCTGAGAGCTGTGTGACCTTCTCTAGGGAAACCATCTCTTCCCATCTGGTACCCCGATTCATCTGCTGCATCAAGTGGGCTTCTGAAGCAGATAGAGGTATCTCAGATGTCCAGGACATCCCAGCAACCTTGATTGTTATTTAGAATGCCTAAGTTTACAGAACCTTAATGGAGGTAGGTTTTGTGTGTGTGGAGAGAGCTGGTGAGGCTGGGACATGGTGAAGAAGACAGTGGCAAAAGGCTCGTTAGTCAGACCAGCATATCCATGCCCTTAGTTCAGGAAAATAAAGTGGGGTTCTAGTCACCATGTCTAAGATGACACTAGGAGATCCGAAGAAAGAAACAATCTAATTGGTGTTTCATAAGATCAATTCTGAATCAAAGCTTGTAAAATTCAAAATATGAGTATATAAACATATTTGAACAAGGATGAATAATGTGTCATTACATGAAATAGTTCAAAACCTAGAAGCTATTTATTAAAAGTAATTAATGAATTACAGTGTTTTTGTCATTGAACATAATGTGGTTGCTTTAAACAGCAAAGAAGATTAATATAATTTGAGAAATTGTCATATATGTGTATATAATAAAACGATTGCATATATAATATGTATAAAATATTCATTTTATTTTTGAAAAAAGTGAATGAAAATGCTCAATGAATTATCATGGTTATTCTTGGAGATATATATATATACATATATATGTATATGTATATATATATACATATATATATACATATATATTTATATGCGTGTATATATATACACATATATATGTTATATATATATGTGTATATGTGTGTGTATATGTGTATATATATATATATATATATATATATATATATATATATATATAAATTTGATAAAAATTTTAGCTCTTAAACTATACTTATTTTGACTCACCTAAAAATTAAAAAAAACAACCTAACAGGTCAGTCAGATAAGTTCTAAGAACAGGGTCAAGGAAAGAACAACAAACACCACCAACAACAGAACATTTCTTTCTGAAGCATTAGTCTTTTTTTCCCCAAATTTTTGCCTCTAAAATTTTGTTTTACTTGAAGACCTAGAAGATTTCAGGTGGGCATGATTTGGCTTGTATCTGCTAAGGATCTTCCTGGTTTAGGGGAAACTTGTGACTCTTGGAGGAAGTCAAAGTTCTTTACATGGAAGCCATTTTATACAAGAGGATGATCAGCCAGCAGACTTGCCAGCCTCGGGATCATAGCCCAGTACTTGACTCCTCTTTCTCAGGCGCCGTAGCTAAAGTAGAGGCAGCAACCACTCTCACCCACCATCCAGAGACAGCATGAGGCTTCAGTGATGCCCCCGACATGTAGTAAGCATGGCATGCATGACCTGCAAATGAGTAGAGAAATCACATCCTAAAATTTATTCCCACAGACTGATCTTTCTGTCAGTGACTCTGCAGACTTTGAAACTGATCTGTATTAGATACACACATGCAAATCATTTATAGGTCAGTTATTCAACGTGGTATATATGAGAAAGTGTCCCAATCTGCTGTTGTTGTCTCTCCACTTTTCAGTCTTCAGCACTGATCACTTTTATTTTCTTTCAAGCTCATTTATATATTATTGTTATTGTTATTGTTATTATTATTATTATTATTATTATTATTATTATTATTATTATTAATTCTTTTTTATGGTCCAGTCTTGTTATACCCCTCCTGGTCTGTCCTCTGACTGTTCCTCATCCCATACCCGCTCCCCAGTCTCCAAAAAAATGTTCCCACCTCTCCACCCCCACCACACTAGACCTCCCAACTCCCTGGAGTCTCAAGTCTCTCGAGGGTTAGGTGCATCTTCTCTCACTGAGGCCAGACCAGGCAGTTCTCTACTGTATATATGACAGGGGCTCATTACAGCTTCTGTATGCTGTCTGGTTGGTGGTTCAATGTCTGAGAGATCTTGGAGGTCCGGGTTAGTTGAGACTGCTGGTCTTCCTATGGGGTCACCCTTCTCAGCTTCTTCCAGTTTTTCCCTAATTCAACCACAGGGGTCCTGGCTTCTGGACATTAGTTGGGTGTAAGTATCTGCATCTGACTCTTTCAGCTGCTTCTTGGGCCCCTCGGAGGACAGCCATGCTAGGGTCCTCTCTGTGAGCACACCATAGCATCAATAATAGTGTCAGGCCTTGGAGCCTCCCCTTGATCTGGATCCCAATTTGGGCCTATCACAGGACCTCCATTCCCTCAGTCTCTTCTCCATTTTTGTCCTTGCAGTTCTTTCAGACAGGAACAATTCTGGGTCAGAGTTTTTGACTGTGGGATGGCAGCCCCATCCCTCCACATGATGTCGTGTCTTTCTACTGGAGGTGGACTCTGCAAGTTCCCTCTCCCACTGTAGGACATTTCATCTCAGGTCCCTTCTTTTGAGTCCTGAGAGTCTCTCACCTCCCAGATCTCTGGTACATTCTAGAGGGTCTTAAACCCTCGTGCACTGTTAAAACGTCCTACCCTGGAAAAGACAGCTTTGTCCACTAGTTCTTCTCATTTAAACGCTCCAGTTTTCCCATTCTCCAAGTACAGCTAGACTTTAGGTTTAGGTAAATACTGCATTTTTAACCCAAGATAAGCACGTAAATATTTTTATAGTTGAGCAATTTGTATGTAGAATGATCCTTCCTCTTCATTTTCTTCCCCTTTGTAAAACTTTCTTGTCCCAAAGCGGTTAACTGTCACAACCTTCCCAACTGCTTTGCCCTTTGTACACTCAGGACCATCACAGCCTGACCATTTCAGCTCTACAAGCTTGCTCTTTGTTTTAGCCCAACTTTGTTTTAGGTTCAGCTCCTTCCAGAACAGCTGTTTCAGAGGTTTCCTGCACATGGTGCTGAGTACTCTTTGGAATGTTCTCAGGGATTCTTTCTGGATGTTTAACCTTTCTTCTTCACACTCTCTTGGCACTTTATTCAATAGCTTCTTGAAAAGGAGTGTGGGGAAAATTTCAGTGTTATACACCCGAAAGTGAACCTCGTTTACTTTATGATCAGGACTTGCAGGTTGAAAGCATTTAGGATAATTTTGCTCTTATTTAGAAACCATTGTTCTTTTGACTTCTTGCTTCCCATGATGCTTCATAAGGTGCTGAGCTGAGCTGAGCATCACCTGGACACCTAAGCCAAAGACTTCACCGGAGAACATCGAAAGCCAATTTATCTCCCGAGTACTGATAAAAGTGTCATCAAAAGTCGCCAGCAAACTGAACACAGCAGCTCAGCAAAAGTATTTTGTAGCATAAGCAAGAAGGTTTGTCCTTGGTATGCTACAGTAATAACACACACCAGTCAATCAGTGAGGTACATCACCTTGGCAGAATGAAAGATAAGAACTACATTATCATTTCAATAAATGTGGCAAAAAATATTCAACAACGTCCAGCATTCTTTCCTTCTAACAACTGTTAGTACTCTATGCAGAGAGTGAGACATCACAGCCAGCTGTATAACCAAAAGGAAAAACTGGGAAGGTTTTTCATTAAGATCTGATTCAAAGCAAAAATGCTTAATTTTACTGCATAGCTGTAGAAGTCCTGGCAAAGGCAATCAGGCGCGCACAAAAAGTAAAAGGCATTCAAAATGGAAAAATAGTACAAAATCATTTTTTCCAGATAACATGATCCAACCAAAGAATCTGCAAAAGTCCATTATAGATAAGATATTAATCTGGCAAAAATGCAGGATATAAAATTTACACATAAAATCCATAGTATCTCTATGTACATAAAACTTAGCTGAAAAGAAAGTCAAGAAAACCATCTTATTTGATAACATAGAAAGAATGACAAGTGACAAAAAAAGTATTAGGCTGTGATGCAGTGGTTCAAATGCTCTCTTGTCATGTGTAAAGATTGGCAAGGCAGCACTGGAGAGAGGACCACCTCCCACCACAGTACAAAGTCACCAACAAAAGACCAAGACACAGAAACCATAAAACCCATGGTGATGTACTAACTTACATCCTTCAGAACAAATACTATAAAAAGTTAAAAACAGATGGTGGGAGGAGTGCCTATCACATAGATGTGCTTGCTGTGCAGGCATTAGAACCTGAGCTTGAACCCCTGGTACCCTTGTGAAAAGGTAGGTGTGGCTAGTCCCCTCTAGTCTGTATCTCTAGTCTGTGAAAGCAGAGACAACAGGACCACTGTTGCCTGCCTAACTCCAGGGCCAGTGGGGGATCCTGTCTCAAAGAAATAAGGAAAGAGGACATCTAATATTCTATGGATTCTGCAAGGTACAGACTGGTGTGCATATACCCCTCCATACATATGCATTGTGCACATGTGTACACACACACACACACACACACACACACACACGCACACAAACGTAATTCCAAAAATAATTGATGTAGAAAAGGATGTGGAGTGAAAAGAGCTTATATAAAGAAAGTGAATGTAGAGTAGTGTAACCATTATGAAAAGTAGTATGAAATTTTCTAAACAAATTAAAACTAGAGCTAGCCAATGTCCCAGAAGCTTCTCTTCAGAGCATATACATAACAAACATGGAAGTAACTACCTTGTAACTACCTTGTAAGTATATCTTACCCTCATGTTTTGACATCATTATTCATAATAAGTTATGGGCATAGCTTGGGTATCTGTCAACAGATGTATGGATTAAAAACCAAAAGCAAAACAAAAAACAGTGGTACAGACACACACACACACACACACACACACACACACACACACACACCACACACACTTCAATCCTAAAAGTTAATCAGATCTTTTCATTTGCTGCACATGGATGAACCTGGAGGACATGTTCTAAGTGAAATAAGCCAGCCATAGGAGGGAAATATGCTTAAAAAAACTTTATGCATGGAATCTAAACATCTAGCTTCAAGATGACAAAACAAAGGCTGCGACCATGGTTATTAGGCACTGCAAGGCATTTGAGGAGGAAAGGGGCTAGGTCAGAAGAACAGAAAGTAGCAAATGAGGGATAAACAAGGCTGGTGAACCAGCACAGGAGAACAGCATAACAACAGTGCATACGTGACCCATTTGTACAGGGATTTTCATCGTCCATAAAAAAGAAGATATGTCAGGTGGTAGCTTAAAATAGCCTCATTGTGGTAAGCTGTGTGTTGTATGCCTTCCTGTCTGTCTGTCTGTCTGTCTGACTGACTGACTGACTGTGTATCTATCTATCTATCTATCTATCTATCTATCTATCTATCTATCTATCTATCTATCCAGCCAGCCATCACTTATAATTATCCTATGTATCTAAATTGTATATGGTGTATACTTTAAATGTACATGATAACATTCACTTTAAAAAGGCAAATTGCATCTTTCTGATTGCTGATCTCTCTTATATGGCCTGTTCCATCTTCCTACCAGATTTAACTGTCAGCTATGAGATTGTAAAGAATCCTGAGTATTCTAAAAAATAAAAACTTTGATATGTCTATTTTCATTAATTTACAAATTATTCAGTGAGCTGTTTGTTTTTTGATAATTTCCTTCTCTTAAATTGCTTTCTAAAATTTGTATTTTTTCAGCTCTTCGACCTATCTCTTACATTGAACACTCTTCTCTATTTCATCTATTTACTTCTTTAATTAGACTTGTTTAGAGTTCTAATTTACATGTAACATACCGTTATGACATACACCGTTAAGAGAATTTAAACAAACACATATGGTCATCACCTGTATTGGTTACTTTGCTAGTTATTGCCATAAAGCACATTTTAAAAAGCAACTTAAAGAAGAGTGAGTTGATTTTGAATCATAATTCAAGGTTTAGTCATGATGGGACATCAAAGCAACTGAGGCAGCTGATCGCATTGTATCCACAGTTGGGAAGGAAAGACATGACAGATGTCACATGGCTTCTTTGTATTCACCCTGGGATCCCTCTCGTGGAATAGTGAAGTCTACATTTAGAGTATGTCTTTCCATCTCAGTTAACCTAATCTAGAAAACGCTCATAGACATGCCCAGAGATTTGTTTCTATGATGATTCTGAAGCTTGTCAAGTTGACAATGGAGATTAACCACTACCCTATGAGACATGATAGTTGTGTGTCTTCCTTCTTCTACAATGGAGATTAACCACCACCCTATGAGACATGATGGTTGTGTGTCTTTCTTCTTCTATGAGTTGCAAGGATGTTCAGCATGTCTTAGTGAGTCAGTCCTTGTATTATTAAATAGTGCTATTCTATTATTAGATCTGCTGTGCTTAGCTTAGCAGTGTTGACCAGATATAGATATATATTATTTATTTCCATTTGTAACTAGGAAGAAAAAAACTGTTATGAGCAGTGGCATTCTAGATTGTGGGTGAACATATACTTTCAAGCAAATACCAAAGTCTTTCATTGAAATACTGGGCCTTGGTTAAGGATAAACTTACCTAATATGTTATTCTCCAAAGCAGGAGGGTTCTTGGCATGATCATGACAAGTCATTGGTCTAGCGTTAACACCAGCTCGTACAGCATCAGCCATTTACAATTTAGACTTTCTAGAGGTATATAGTAAAAAGCATTTTAAATTTTTCTAAATGTTTGTTTCACAAAAATGTTATAAGATTGTATTATCTATGTTGAAAATAAAACTCAATATACAAAAGCAAAGGACCAAACAGCAGTTAGTAGGCATTTTAGGGTGGGAGGGAAAGGGATGAGCTAGGGGAGATGTAGGCTGGAGATACAGCTTAGGAGAGAGCACTTGCCTAGAATGTCCAGGGTCCTGAGTCTGAGCCTTGCCACTGCAAAAGTAAATAAATAAAAATAAAACATTGCTTTCCAGCTGACCAATGATGTCCAGCATCTTTTCAAAGAAGTTGGTATATTTTGTTTTATGAACTGGCTGTTCAAATATTTTGCCAATGCCTTTTATCAAATAATGTGTCTGGTTCTTGCTGAATTGTAAAAAGCTCTCAGTATATTTGGGTATAAATTCTGTCTCAGATATGAGTCTTGCAAATATTTTCAATCCAGAATGTGGGTGGTCTCTTAATTTTCTTACCAACGTCTTTTAAAAGGCAGAGGTTTTAAATTTTTTTATAAGTCTAATTTGTAAATGTTTTGCTGTATGATTTGTGTTTGATGTGCCAATGTAGGTAAACTTTGTCAAACGCAAGCTCATATAAATTTTCTCCTGCATGTCTTCTGAGTTAAACTTGATTATTAGGGCCTATAATCTCTTTTGTTTTTATTTTTTATGTTCTTTAGCTAGAATCTCCTGTTAGTCCCGGCTGGCCTTGAACTCAATGTACAGCTGAGAAAGGCAGCACCCTCCTATCTCCAGAATCCTGGGACTGCAGGTTTACATCAGCACATCCAGACTGAACCCAGGATTCTGTGAGAACCAGGTACCTTACCAACTAAGCTACATCCCCAACTCCTATAATCAGCTTCTATATAAAGCATGGGATGATGGTTAAGACTTTTTGGGTTTTCCTATGAATATTCAGATATCCAATGCTGTTTGTTAAAAATTTCTTCCTCTCTTTGAATAACCCTAGCACTGTCACAAATTTCAATTTGTTGTGTGCAAATGGGTTGGCTTCCATGGTCTATGCCCCTGCTCTACCTGTGTCTCTTCTTTCATTACCACCATGCCATCTCACTGATTAGATTCCGTGGTATATCTTGCAGAATGGTATTGTGATTGCTTGAGCTTCACATTGTTTTGAAGATTTTAGCATTTCATGTAAACTTTAGATTTGTTGTGTTGGTTTCTAATGAAGAGGCATGTGGAATGTTATTTGGAATGTACAGAATCTACATATCATCATATATGACATGGACATTGTAACATCATTGGGTCTTCTGATCCTTTAACAGACTCTCCATTTCTCGTTCACACAGGTGTTTGTGCTGTCCCCTGCACACAGCCCAGGGTTTTGCTGTTTGCCATCAGGTACTCCATTTCCTTATGATTTTTAAAAGTCTGCTTCAATTTCATTGCTGTAAACATCACGTTATAGTTCTTCCTGTAATCCCCTTTCCTCTTGGCAACTGCCTAAGGAGCTGCTGAAGCAGAATTCAGAAATGCATGCTTAAATTTGTTTCATTACTTAAAAGGACATATGGAAATACATAAAGTGTGAAGTTTACTGGATACCATGTGATGTTTGATGTACATATGGTATACAAAGGATGCATGACACACATATACATTGTGTGACTTATGGTAAAATATATAGGTCCCTTCCTCAATTACTATTTCTTCATAGTGAGAGCGTAGTCCTTCTAGCATCCTGAAATATGTAGCACATGGTGGTAGTATGTAATCACTCCACTTCCATACTATAAGTGTAAGAACTTTGTAGTCCTGTCTAGTTGGATCTCAGTTCTCACTGATCAAATCTGCATGTACCTCCCTCTTTTCTAATCTCTCCAGCCTCCTTTATCCACACAGTATTCTCAACCTCTATTTTATCTTCCATATATGAGTGTGATTACAACATTTGTCTCTCTGTGCCTAGTCTATTCATCAACTGTCAGACACTAGGGTTCTATCGATTTATTGCCTGTTATAATTAATTATACCTTTTATTTCTAAAGTAACATATAAACTTTTAGTCATAATTATTACATCTTCAACCCAAGTGAAAATTATGCTGCCCCCTTCTTCCCGTCTCCTCTCTGCTTATCTCCTGTTCTCCATTGCCTCATCTTCTCCTTTTTGCTTTCCCATTACAAGATTTTTTTGCCTCCTCTGCCTTCCTCAGCATCTTGTTTTACCCTTCTCCCTTTTACCTTATGTGCACTCACTTACATATGTGTATGTGTACGTTAGAAGCTGAGAACTGTATTTGTGTCACCTCTATTGCTGGACTTTCAGATTCACCCATTTTACTGCAGGGTTGAGAAGTTTGCTTTTCTTCACAGCTAGATAAAATTCCACTGTATGTCTGTATCTTAGCTAGTTTTAGCAGCACTCAATAAGCACAGACATGGAGGGGTCTCCAGTCTTTGGGGCTCATACCAGTAGCATGGTGGCTGTTGTGAGCGATGGCTGTGGCGAGTGGTAGTTTTGCTGGGTACTTTGAGGAACACTTACATTACTTTCCACATGCTGTTCTGATGTTCTTTCTCACCAGCTGTGTGGCACCGCTCTCCTCTCCAACCCTTAGACTTGGCCATTGCTCACCTTGGTGCTCACAGACACTCTTCCTGGAGTGACAGGGTTTTGATTTATGTTTTCCTGATGATAAGAGGTATCAGGATATTTAGTATACCTATTCGAGTGCCATTTGTGTGTCTTCTTTGGAGACATTTGTATCAATTGCCTGTAACTTTATTGTGCTGTCAGGTCTCTGGCAGTTGGGTTTTAAATTCCTCATATGTTCTGAATATTATCTTTTTGTTAAAACAAATAGTTAAAGCTTTTCTTTAACAACATCAACATGATGGCAGCCAAAGTACATGACTTGAAACTGATAATAAACCCCAGACAGAGTTATTAAATTCACAGGCTGGCAAGCCAAGGATGGGTAAGATTCTGCACAAAGCCTTACCAACGTAAGACAGAAATGCATTGCTTTGATAATGCATATTCAATGACGGGTTAGGAAGGCATTCTTGTCAGAATGACCTAAACAGGCTCAGTCTTATTAATGAAATAAAAAAGGGGAGAGGTGGAGAGCCTTTGGGGCTGCTTCTCAGGAATATGACATTGGCCAAGGACAAGGAAGTAGGTTTCGGCAGGAATCGGACATTAGGCTAGAACAAAGAAGTAATTTCAGGTAGGAATCTAAATCTTAGGCTAGAACAGAGAAGTAATTTCAGGCAGGAATCTAAATATTAGACTAGAACAAAGAAGTAATTTCAGTCAGGATTCTAAATTTTAGGCTAGAACAAAGAAGTATTTAGCAGCATATTTCCCTCTGCTACATTAAACTCAGTATTTTGAAAGGAGCTAATGTAGGAGCAGTAAGGAGAGGAAGAGGAGAAGGAAGAGGAGGATCTAGGAGAAGCAGAGGAGAGGCAGGATGTAGGAGCCATAGAGAACCATGAGTCCAGGACCATCCTGGGTAACAAATTATATCTAGGTTAGTTAATTGGGTAACACCTCTAATTGTGTGGGCATCTTGTTAATTGAGCATTACCAAACATATAAAGCCTTTGGATAATTTTTAAGCATTAGAGTCTCATTTCTACCAGGTACCATGTAGATGGCGGGATGGTCTGGGCTCAGTCCAACCTTGTTGTTTAACATAATGAGCAAGAATAAAAGTATTTCCAGGAAAAAAGGGCTAGCATGGTCAAACTATATATAAAATATACATATATATATATATATATATATATATATATATATATGGCCTGAATTGCAAACTACTAATTTCAGTCCAGGTAATTAATTTTCAGTCAATTGAATCTCCTTCATTACTAGTCCCTCAATATTGAATAAGTGAAAACTAACATATCTGTTAACCTTTAATGAAACCAATTCCCTCAATTTCCTTAGTCTTTTTCTGAATATTGGTAATAGGAACCCCAACTCATAAGAAATCTACTTTAAACTCAATAGATTTTAATATATATATATATATATATATATATATATATAATATATATATATTATATATATATATATATATATATATATATATATATATATATATATATATATATATATTATATATATATATATGCCATTCTTGAAGCTTGACCAAAATTGAAATACTGACGCCAGGCCATGGGTAATTTTATCAGCACTATCTGCTGCATCAATGCTCAGCAGAGCAGCATTCTTGAAATTCATAAGCTCCCTATGTATCCTGAAAACTTCCAGAGAGGTGTTAGAATTATCCCAAACACACTGAAAGTGTCATTAAACTTCCTAATTATAATGACTACCACTGTAAATTTTAGAACTAACATGAACCAATGGTATTTGGCATGACACTCAAGATGGCTCCTTACCCTTAAATTCTGAACCTCTTTCCAGTAATTTGAATAGGATAAAGAACATCAATCCATTCTTCTAAAATGCCTATCTAAATCCTCTAGTACATTCAACACATTAGTAATTATTTTTTGCTAAATGATTAACAAAAGTAGCTATCTTAACTTCTTGTGTCACAGCAATTTCAGAAGCAGTGGTGCTAGCAATTAATGTAATAAAGCTGTTATAACAGCAATAATCAAGCCTCTTGTTTCTCCTTAAAGCCTGCCTCATTTCTTCCAGTACTTGCAAGCTATTTTACCAAGGTTCTGTGATACTCAGGGAACTAAAACAAAAGCTGACTTCATAACTGACATGCCTGCTTCACTATGTTCATAGCAGCCTTATTTATAATAGCCAGAAGCTGGAAAGAATCCAGATGTCCTTCAACAGAGGACTGGATACAGAAAAGGTGGTACATTTACACAACGGAGTATTACTCAGCTATTAAAAACAATGAATTCATGAAAATTCTTAGGCAAATGGATAGAACTAGAAAATATCATCCTGAGTGAGGTAACCTAATCACAAAAAACCAAACATGGTATACACTCATTGATAGGTGGATATTAGCCCAAAATGTCACAGTACCCAAGACATAACTCAGACCACATGAAGCCCAAGAAAA
The DNA here is from genome assembly GCF_011762505.2 of Arvicanthis niloticus. Lineage (NCBI taxonomy): Eukaryota > Metazoa > Chordata > Mammalia > Rodentia > Muridae > Arvicanthis > Arvicanthis niloticus. The sequence continues at coordinate 8,144,279 of NC_047675.1, forward strand.
AGAAAGACCAAAGTGTGGGTGCTTCTGTCCATGTTAGAAGGAGTAACAAAATACTCACAGGAGCAAATATGAGACAATGTGTTGGGCAGAAACTGGAGGAGAGACCATCCAGAGACCACACCACCTGGAGATCCCTCCCAGATGCAATTATTATATGCAAACACTGTTGTGTATGTCCAGAAGTGCATGCTGACAGGAGCCTGATATAGCTGTCTCCTGAGAGGCACTGCCAGAGCTTGACATATACAGAGGCGGATGCTCACAGTTAACCATCAAACTGATCACAGGGTTCCCAGTGGAGGAGTTAGAGAGATGACTGAAGGAGTTGAAGGGGCTTGCAGCCCCATGGGGAGAGCAACAATACCAACCAACCAGAGCTCCCAGGGTCTAAACAGCTAGCCTGGGAACACACATAGAGGGACCTATGTTTCTAGCTGTATTTGTAGAGGAGGATGAGCTTTTCTGGCATCAGTGGGAGAGGAGGACCTTGGTCCCTTGAAGGCTGGATGCCCCAGTGAGGGGGAACTCGAGGGAGGGGAGGTGGGAGTGGGTGGATGTGTGGGGGCACACCCTCATAGAAATAGGAGGAGGAAGGATGGGTTAAGGGGATAACATCTGAAATGTAGATAAATAAAGTACCCGATAATTAAAAAAAAAAGAAAAGAAAAACAAATAAATAAACAAAACGACAACAACAAATCCAGATAATGGAACTGGCTATGGCAGTTGAACACTTGAGACTTTTTAGCAACAATTTAACATTACCCATATTACAGGGATTTTTTAATAATTGTCAAGGACAAGTGACTGTGGTACGGGCCCAAGGAACTTTAAAACAATATCTTCATAAAATAAAAAAGGGGAGATATATCCCTGTACACCACAAATTTATTTAAATCATATTCTTTTTATTTTTTTATTTAAATTTTTTTTTTAAATTTGGATGCCAAGGAACTTTCTGCTGAGTGTCTATGGCACTCTACAACTAGGCATACTTATGCATAGGTGAAAGGGAAGGATCCACTTACTGGCATAAGGCATGATCCTGATCAGGTATTAAATATGGGGAAGGGAGCATGTTTGTGTTTTTTCTGCAGGATGCTGAAAGAGCATGGTGGCCGCCAGAGCAACAGGTAAGACATGCTGATGCCAGGACAAAGAATGATGCTGACCTGTGAGCTTGCTGAGTGCCCTGACAATGGTGACCGGGAAGCTTGTATTGGACATAAGTTCCTGACCCATCATTGCTTACCTATACCCCTGATGGGACAAGCTGCCTTGTCTCAAGTTCTTAGACCTTGTGGAATAGAGAATCAAAAAGAGAAGTTACAATGCCTCTTGTATTGCTATTAAATGTGACCAGTTATTCAGACTCAATCATGAACTGGTCTAGAAATCAATTCAAAATTGGAAATAACAGTCTTCATTTGGAAGTCTGGTTCTGGACATTTTCAGAGACATATATGGAAATTAGCCACAGTTCTCTATGATGTTATGTTAGCAAGAGATAAAGTTGGGGCAGGATCTGGATTTCAAACAGGTGTTAGCATATGTGTTAAGGCTTTTTTTTAATTGTCAAGTTAAAAATACTTTTGTTTCTTCTACAGTATTTAATGTAAGTTGCATTGATTGTACACCTTCTAATTGTGTTTGTGTTTTGAAATCCTCTGCACACTCTTAATTGCTTCCCTCTTTTTAAATATGCTGTCCTTTCAATATCTCATGCAAATAATAGTCTGTCTCACCACTTCTTCCTTAACCACAAGTACTTTAAAATATGTTGCCTAACTTCTGTGTATTTGGAAGTTCTTTTTAGACTTTTTCCTCAGTGTTGATTTCTGGTTTAATGGCATTGATGTTGGAGAACACCTGTTATATAATGTTATCTTTTAAATGTATTTTGAAATTCATTTTGCAGCCTAAATATGATAAATCCTGGCAAAAATTACATTTGTATTTGAAAAGGAAATATGTTCTGTTTGTATTTTACTTGGTAGTATTCCATAAATATTAATTACTTCAAACTGCTGAGTGGTATTGGGCTCTATATCCTTATTGATATTTTTATCTGAGTATTACAGTTTTTATGTATAACTGTATTGATTTAGCCTTTTAATTTATTTTTCTTGATGCATCTAAAGTTATGTTATTTGCTACACTTATTGTAGAATTGCTATGTCTTCATTTTTTTAATTTTAATATGCCTTAGACAGCTCAATGTCCGGGCCACTTTCTAACTTTCATATACTAATGAACTTTCAAATAATTCCAGCTACTAAAACCTATATTCCATGTTGGCTGCCTTAGACAGAGATCAACAACCTTCTTGGGCCACAATGATAGAGTGACTCTGCCCTTCTTTTTCTCTGATAATATATATTTATATGAAGTCTGTTCATCAGTTATTAAGACAACAACCTTTCCTCTTATTACTCTTCACATAGTGTTTCTTTCTGTCTTACTTTCAATGTCTGTCTGTTCATTTAAAATGAAGTTCCTCAGACAGCAGTTAGTGAGAACTCAAACATTGGCCTTTCATTCAGATTGTCCCCTTTACCAGGGGACTTTATCTTGATCTCTGTTTTTTTCTTTTAAATTTTATTCTTTCTATTCATTGGGAACTTTATGTATGTGTATATGAAATGCATCCACTCTTCATTTCTCCACTTCAACTCCCTCCATATCTTCTAAATAATCTTCCTGACTTCATGTCTTCTTCCTCTTCTCCTCCTTCTCTTTATCCTTCTCCTTCTCCTTCTCTGTCTCCTTCTCCTTCTTCTCATCCCTTTCCTTCTCCTTCTCTGTCTTCTTCTCTTTCTCCTTCTCTATCTCCTTCTTCTTCTTCTCCATCTCCATCTCCTTCTCCTCTTCCTTGTACTTTATTTTATAATGCCCTAAGTCTAGTTTATTTCTACCTTTGTATGCATGGTATGGGACTCTTCACTGGAGCATAGAAACATATCAGTGAGCACACACTCAAGAACAATTTTTTTTTTCGACTGCAGCTATCAATTGCCAATAGTTCCTCAGTAAGGGTGGTGCCTGGACAGCACCCTGCCAACCTATATTAGAACTTTGGCTAACGTGATGATGTGCAGGCTTATTCTAGGCAACCACAGCTGCTCTGAGTTCATGGATGCTGTGGTCATTTACTGTCCCACAGACCATGGTTCCCAGCAGTCTTCCTGGTTTTACAGCTCCTCCATTCTTTTCAGGCACTCATCCAAGGCTTTCCCTGTGTTGTGGTCAGAGGAGAAAGTGAAGTGGGTTGATAGAGATGTCTCAATTAGGTGAATACCCAAAGTTCTTATTTATGAGTCTCAACTGGCTACTGCTCACTGGAAAGAGAAACTTCTCTGATCAGAGTTTATAGCGGCACTGATCTATGGAGATAAGCATAAATATTTAAAAGGCAATTTAACAACCTGACCATTTACCACAATAACAGTAGCAGCTTCTGTTCTAGGACATATGACCTGCTTGCTAGCCGTGGCCCTTCAACCAGGATTGCAGCACAGGGCATGGCACTCTTTTCTGTGGAGCAGGCCTCATCTGCAATCAGAGAGCAGTTAGTAACTCCGTAACAGCTGTGCCACTGTTGCTCCAGTGGGCAGTCCTGAAGCATGATGGTTCCTATGCTCTGATGTTTCCCCAGCAGCTGGCAGAGTACCTCCCAGCATTCAGAAAGCCAGACAGCAGGAAAGGAGTTTCCTGCTCAGATGAGATTTAATTCTCTCTGTCCTATAGCTAAAGTCTATAGTGTTTTCAGCAATAGGGTTTATACCATGTAGTTGGGCAATGGGCAATAGCCTGTGTTGTTTGGGGGAATTTCTGGGGCCTCCTGACCCAAATATATTGCACTATAATTTTTGATTTAATAACTCATATTTTCTGGGAGTAGCACCCATGCAGGATAATTCTGTTGAAGATCTTTTTTGAAATTATATTTCAAAATTAGCTTACTAGTGGGCTCCCATGAGTTTTTTTTTTTAAGTGCCCTTCTAGTTTTGATTTAACTCAACCTCATCCCTCCATTCTCCATCCTCCAGCCCCATTTCAGCTTACTTCTTTAACCTCCAGTCCTATCCTCTCTTGGTTTATATCTTCTATGTTCTACCATCCTTCCATTGTTATCTTGACTACCATTTAATTATTATGAATATCTTGGCCAGAGGCTTTGAGTGTTGATTTCACATGCACTTGGAGATGGAGCCCTGTAGAGTACATTCTAGAGACTTATTTAAAAACCACATACCAACCATTTTGATTTGCAATGACAGAGGTAGGGTAAAAAATAGTGGTGCTTGTTCAGTTTCTTCCTGTGGCAAACTTAGAAACTGAAGGAAAGACAGGGACCTACCTCTCCAAGCGGCAGAGATAAAGAAGAAATCTGCTACCAGAATAGTAAAGAGTCAGCCAAAAATATAGACACAAGGTGTCTGCTCAAATAAAAGTAGAAAAACTGATCAGGGGAAGGCTAGGGAGATGGCCCAGAGGGTGAGAGTGAGTGGCCTCATTTTAAATTCCAGAACTTACAAAATGTGGGCTGTATGGATGCCTCACATGTCAATTAAAATAAAAACCCTTTGGACTATAGGAAAGGGTAGAATAGAAGGTGGGACATCTGGGTAGCAGAAAGAATTCTGGGGTAGAGCCAGGTGCAGGAAGATTTGCCCGGGAAGATGTGAGGAGACAGACACATGGTACCTGAGCTCAGGTAACCAGCTACGTGACAGAATATAGATCAGAATAAATGGGTTATATTAAGTTATGATCAAGTCAGAGAAGAGCCTAGCTATATGGCCAAGATACTTGTAAATATGCTTTGAGTCTGAGTCTTATTTCTCGGAGCACAGGGCTGGAAGGAAGAATCAGACTTAACTTCTACACAGTGTTGTTATGTACACCTGAAACTTCAGGAATGCCAGGGTAGGACACAGAATGATCACTGCTGCTTGCTGGCTGCCAGCCTTGCATTAAATTCAATGAGAGATCTTGTCTCAAGGGAATAAGGCATAGAGTGCCTGAGCAGAATGCTGAATGCCCTACACACACACACACACACACACACAGAGAGAGAGAGAGAGAGAGAGAGGAGAGAGAGAGAGAAACAGAGAGACAGAGAGAGGAAAGGAGGAGGAAAAGAAGAAAGATGGGGAAAGGAGAAGGGGAGGATGAAGAAGAAGGAGGAGGAGGAGGAGAAGGAGGAGAAGGAGAAGAAGAAGGAGGAGAAGGTGTTGGAGGAGGAGGAGGAGTAGGAGGAGGAAGAGGAGGAGGAGGAGGAGGAAGAGGAGGAGAAGGAGGAGAAAGAAGGAGAAGAAGGAGAAAGAAGAAGAAGAAGGAGGAGGAGGAGGAGAAGGAGGAGAAGGACGAGAAGGAGGAGAAGGAGAATAAGGAGGAGGAGGAGGAGGAGGAGGAAGAGGAGGAGGAGGAGGAGGAGAAAAGAAAAGAAAAGAAAAGAAAAGAAAAGAAAAGAAAAGAAAAGTGAGAGACTGAGAAGAAAAAGCCTCTATGTAAGGAGATGGACGATGAGCACATGGCCAGAAGAAGCAGCAAGTATCTGGGGTACACTACTGGGGAAGTAGCCAGGCCAGCAGTTAGAAAAGTAGATTAGGGGTTACCCCTCAGTAATTGTCAAAGCCAAATAAAATAACCAGTCTGAGTCTTATTCATTCATAAGATAGTTGGGGGATAAGTTTAAATTAGTTCAACTACGTAAAAAGAAAAGAATAGAAGAAAATGATTACTGTCCTTGATGGGAAAAACGATGTGGTTGGGAACTCCTGGGCACATGTGAAAATATAAAACAATAAAACACTTACCAACCATGCTCAAACTCTGCTGGTGAACACCACAACTGCACAGCGGGTTGGATTCATTCAGCACTGCATGGCTAGCTTTGCGCATGCTTACCCAGACCTCAGAGTCAGTCCTCGGGAATTTATTTGAGCTCTTCTTACACTTGTTCACAAGAAGGCCAATGAAGGTGCACTCACAATGGAGGTGTTTATAATAGCAAATCCTAAGAGTAGTTAAAATTAATTCCTATCAAGAGAAGAATGGAGCAAGGTGTGATCATAAGATCTAAAATGCCATAGTAATCAAAATTAATGAAAAACATGTAAAAATTTTCAGAACTTAATTAAAAGGAAAATAAACGAGCCATAGAAGAAAACATATTGCTTGCACAAGTTTAAAAACAGATCAAATAGCAGTTAAACTTCAGCCAATCACAGGCTGCCAGCTTCGCACATCCTGTCCAAGAGAGGCAGTCATGAAACTGTGACCTCCCAGCTTCTTATTGTACCCTGTTTCTTTCCTTTGTCTATAAACATTGCCTACCCCTATTGCCTGCTGGGATTGCTCACCCACATTGCCAGTCCACCTAGTCTGCCCATAGTGCTTTACCTTCTGGTTAGAAATGCTGCCTGGTTCATGATTCATTTTTTACTCAATTAATTCAGCAAAATGCAACAGCAGCAGCATATTCCAATCTCACCACCTTAAATGTAACTTCTTGCTACCATACTAGTCTGTATGACACAGCATCCTAGATATGTGATGACTTCAGAAGTTCAAGATCAAGGGTAGTTGTTCAGAACAGCTACAGTGACATTAGAAGATTTCATGGTGTGCCCAAGATGCTGGGAGAATTTTAATGCAGGCTTCAGGGAGTAACTGCCCATCAAAGGACACGTGTGGCATTGGTAGGCGCCTGTCAAATGTTGGCATTTATGCTGCATATTCATTAAGAAGAAAACAAAATCAGGCCTCTGCTCTGACTGATTTCACAGTGTTAATATGAAATGTGCAGTTAGTAAAATTAAGCTCTTATTTGGAAACTCTGAACTGTGGAAAAAATGAAGGCTATTGGCTTTGTTTTATATACTGACTTAGTGGGTAGTGCTGTTGGACTGTGTGCTCTCCACTGGATAATAAACCCAATGTTTACTGATTATTTGATACACAGAAGCTTCTTAACTTAGCTCTGTCACTAGCTGAAAATGTGGTGAGTCAGAAAAGCATTTGTCTTTTCTAATCTCAAATGTGTTCAAAACACCACTGTCCTAAACTTGGGAAAAAAAACAAAACAAAACAAAAAGCAAGTTGCACTGTCAATTGCCATCTGCCTCTACCATCTGTGTTCGTGTCTATTTTGAATTAGAAATTGAGTTTACAGGGTGAGTGGGGACTCCCACAGTCACTCGAGTGTTTGAAATATTAAAGTCTCTCTTTTTGTCTAGCAAGCAATGATAGTTAATACTTTTAAAGCAATAAGGAAGCAGTCACCACATTCCCTGGTATTTGGGACACTTCTGAAATGTAAAACACAAAATTGACGAATACCTTTTGAAAATTAACATTTTTTTTTACATTAAATTCTCCACAGCAAAAAAAAAAAAAGCAGCTTCTTTCCATTAACATAAGCCTGAGAACACTGCTCTAGAACGGAACCCTAGATAAGCCTGAGAACACTGCTCTAGAACAGAACCCTAGTTCCCTGTTGCTCAGCTGTTTAGTAAAGACACACTTCCTGGCACCCTGAAACTTTGGGGCTGCTCTGACCAAAAATTCTAAAAGACACAATTCCAAATCACCCAACACTGAAGTGCAGAAAGTGCAAAATCCCTAAAGGTTGAAACATACAGAAAGTTACAAAGCCCGAAAGGACACAATTCATAGCCCTAGAACCCCCCAACAGCAGAATCCTCCAAACTGTGATTCCCATGGGGAAAGAAGCAAAAGCAGAAAGGTGGAAAGCCAATTTTGAGAAAACAGACTGGCTATGGTCACGTGCTAGGGTAAAAGCTTTGAAAGCAAAGTTTTCTACAAATCCCTCTTCCTTTATCAGCAGTCACACAGGTTGTGCAGCTCCCCAGTACATCCCAGCACCTCAGAATCAGTACCAACTCCAGCACAGCGGCTGTCTAAGGGAGCCGTTAGGAGCTTAGAAGTCATCCTATCTCAGCATCCTAGAATCACACACTCTAGGCTAGAAGAATAATTGGCGACATAGGGCAGAAAATTACACACTCAAATCACCTGTGTAACTTTCTGAACATACTTCTTATGAAGGGTCACGAAGTTTAAACTGGCAAGATGGACCACAGATTTCCTAACTTTTCCACACCTCAGAGCATGCTGTGTCTTCATACTGTAAGTGCTCCTGAATCCTGTCCTCAGATAGATAGACGTAAGGCTACTCCCCACTTTCAGTTACGACCAAACTCTTCTGGAGACCTCTATGCTTTGGCCTTACTACAGGCTTCACAGAACGAGTCTGGTTAAGTTAGATTAAACAGTGTTATTTTTCTGTATTAGCATTCTGATGAAATTCCAGAAGATTTTAATTTCTTGAAGCCACAATTGCCTGAAGGAGCCAACAGTTACTGACTGGTCAGAAAACGATTATCTATGATTATATAGGATAAGACACTTAGGTGCGGAGGCTGCGCCATTCCTTACATTGCTTCTGCCAAATCTGTGGTCTGTTTGTTAATACTCACGGAACAGGTTTCTGAATACCCCCAACAACTCAGAAGCAAGACACAGAAGACATGACAACCCAATAGGGAGTGTTCACATTGGCACACAGTGAATTCTAGAAGCATTTCAAAATGAGCAACAGTACTTTGGAAAAAGTAAATGTGAAAGTATTCTCCAAAGATAGTCATGCCTTTCTGAAAATAGCTATTTGTCACCATGCAAAACCTCAAATTAATAATGATGTTGAAAGTTGGTCAGCTCCTATGGACTACCTCCATACAATTGTTCATAATCTAAACGTGTAATGCACTTTTCATGTTAAATTTGCTATTTATTTATTTACATAAGTATTTATTTATTTATTTATTTATTTATTTGTGTGTGTGTGTGTGTGTGTGTGTGTGTGTGTTATCCATACACACATACTCTTGCAATGGCATATGTGTGAAGACCAGAGGCCAATTTGTGGAAGTTGGTTCTCACTTCCCATCATGTGTGACTCAGGAACTGACATGAGAGTGTCAGGTTCAGGCTTGTCTCCTGAGCCATCTCATTAGCCCTGAATTAAACTTGCTTTTTAGATTTTTATCTATGTTCTTTTCCCTTTGCATTCCACTACTTATAACATTTGCAATATCTTTACAATTAGTTTATTATTATTGTCATTGTTTTGTTATCATTGTGTGCATATATGCATTGAATGTTTGTGTATGTGGTGTATGTGTGCATGCATACATATGTGTGTGTGTGAGAGAGAGAGAGAGAGAGAGAGAGAGAGAGAGAGAGAGTTCACAAAACTTTCTAATACTAGAAAGTACATTATCTCTATGTTGGTTTTGTATGTAACATACTTCAAGATGATGAAGCTTCCTCAGTGGGTGCAAAGATGTTCTATACAATTCCAGTTGTAAATATAAAATTTGTCAGGATTTTAACATTTTGGGCAATTACATGTTTATAAACTGTGGTTTTTGATCAGCCTCATAAAAAGACTTCGGTTATTTGTTGTAATATTTCAGATGACACACTTTAAAGCTATTTTTAATGACTAGTGTGCATCTTATAACCACTATAACACAATGCAGTCACATTGTACTTGAGTGCATTTCTCTGTGGTTGAATGAGGAGACACTTGAGCCCACAGGAAAATAACCTTTCAGAAGAGGAAGACAACAGTCAAACCCCACACACTGGCTTTTGGTGTCTCATGGGAATAAATGGGAGAACTGATCATCCAGCTCAGAGGTAAAAACGGCTGTAAAATGCTAGCTTTAATAGTAAAGAATGAAGGAAAAGGCAGAGAGCACTGAGGGTTAGAGAATATGGTGTAAAACAGCACCAATGGATGCAGAGGCTCAGACTGATCTCAGCATAACAACAACTCAGTACTTCACTCTTGCTAATGGACAGGCCATTCAAGCAAAAGTAAACAAAAAAACCAGAAGAATCAAATAACAAAATGGATCAAGTAGACTTAACAAGTACTGCAGAACAGTCCATCCAAACATGAATGCATGTGTTTGGCATAGAAATAGAGCATATCTTAGGAAACAAACGAAGTCTGAACACGTACAAGAAAAATGAAGCAACACTTTATAGTTTATTTAATCTCAGTGGAATAAGACTAGAATAAAGAGCAAGAGAAAATAAAGAGAGAGTACAAATTTGCAGAAACTGACCAGCAGAAAATTGCTGGATAGGTAGATTATTGAAAATATCAGGAGGGAATTTGTCTGAAACTCCTACAGTCAAGTGAAAAGGAAAACATGTGAATACAGTCAAAGAAGTCCTAAGAGAGATGCTGGCAGCTATAATTATCTACACTAAAAGCTTGATTGGGGCCTCTGATCAATAATTTAATGAAATACCTCAATGTCTTAAAAATCCAGAAACAAGCCAAACCCCCAAATTAGTAAGTGATACTAAAATTATTATTAAATTATTATCTAAAGAAATGGGTAAAAAATGAATGCACTAAAAATGAAAAGAACAATATATGAAACAATTCAATAAAGAGCAGTTCTTTGAAAAGATAAACATATTTGTTGGACCTTCAGCTAAAGTAACAAAAAAGAAGAAGAAAAAGACAAAGAAGAAGAAGAAGAAGAAGAAGAAGAAGAAGAAGAAGAAGAAGAAGAAGAAGAAGAAGAAGAAGAAAGAACCATATCAACAAAATTAGAGATAAACAGGAGACAATCTAACCCTAATAGTCATCCAAACCCTAACCTTAACTAATGCATCTCAATGAAACTCAGAGGATCCTTATTTTTCTCTAAGAGAATAGTAACTGAATGTTCTTTTGTGTTCTGGGTCTTTTAGTCTTGTGGTCAAATGTTGTTCTTCAGACTAGATACTTTATAGCCATCTGTACAAATACTGCCCAAAGTAAGAAAAAGCAGACTTAGATTGAATTATCCTCTTGGAAATATTAAAAACACTGAGTGCTTACATATATGAGGTATGGTACCAAATTGTTATAAAATCCATTTAAATAATTAAATGTTTCCTTCATGAAAAAGGTTGTGGTTTGAGTCACATTAAGTCAGATGGAGCAAAGAGAACCCTTTGTAAACCAACTGCATGAATTCAAATCAACAGATGCCACCATCTTCAAATAACACATATTAAGTCCACAACTGTTTGGGGTCTGAACTCTATTAATAGAAAAGAAATGACATATGTTCTAAAGAAGATGGGAGGTGTCCGACTGCTTTTGTCATTTGAATGATACGCATGTGAGGTGTAAATGAAATTTTATTGATAAAACACTTCTTGGTTGATTTACTTCATATGAGAGTCTATATTTGTCTGGTCCTTTTTGTACTCTAGTCAGCTTGCAGTGGGTCTGGAATCATGTGTCAAGTACAAAGCCCTGTTGGCAGGGTTGCTTACAGTGAATGGTCATTTGGAAAGCCCTTTATCTCATAGAATTGCCCCATGTGCCCCGGGCCAGGCCTTGCTGCTCGCTCACACACTGTACTCTTTATAAGGCCAGAGACAGAATTTCAATGAGGAACACTGAGGTATGTTTTTCCAAAATGCAGCATCTGGCTGCAGGATTGGTTACGTGAAGCCCCGACAGTTGGTTATACCTGTGGTTTCTGCTAATTAGCCTGTGGCTGTGCTGGCTGCCTCCCTGAGTTTTCTGAGTGCATCCAACTTTTCGTCATCAACAAAACTCTAAAGATGGCTAAGTGCGTGTGTGGTAAATTTCAAGGGCCTTTGAACTTGATGCAGATACCTGTCCTCTGGTGAACAGAGTGGATATTTATTGGCTGGCCTGTACTTACCATCTAATGATGGGTCAGGTAATTTGGATTTCAAATACGGTAATAATTAACCCTGAGGAAGTTTAGCCTAAGTACAGGTTTCCTTTCCTCAGAACTGACTGCTTCTGCCCAAAGCAGACAAATGTTTTCTTAAAAAATTAAAAATATTTCTCCATGCATCTGTCTCTGTCATTCTCTTTTCTGTGTTTATTTTTGTGGATACAGAACTGCCTTGGCCATTTGAAGGATGTGTGTGTTTGTGCATGGATGCATATATATTTATAAACAGGGTTTTACTATAAGAGGAAATAGGAATTCCTGGTACAACTCTGGCCGGAAAGGCCTACTTCCCGTAGTAAAGGCTCTGGACCACACAAAGAACGACTCTGTCCAGCCTGCTTCACTTCCCTCTATTCAGAAATGGCCTGGTGCAACAAGTTTCCCAAGTAAGGCATAGAATATGACCATACTCTGTTGTTGGCATGCTGGGCTTTTAATTCAAAAGCTTTCTGGAGAGCCACATACTTTCTGAAAAGAAAAAGCACAGAATGGAGATCTGAAGATACATGTTTCTGGGTCTTATTCTTGGCCAGTGGAGATGCCTGTAGCCAAGAACCTTCAATGTCTCTTCACATAGCTTACTAAGTTCTATAAAATAGTTACAAGCAAATTGTTCTTGTTTCATACCTCACAGAGTCTAATTTGACTTTTTTGAAATTGTCTCAGGTGAAAAAAGTTGTGAAAGAATCCAAAATATGTAACCGTTTATGGGGGTCAATTACAGGAGAGCCATACATTTACATTACGCAGGGCTTTGTGGTTAGCATACTGTATCAGACTCTGTTAAGATTGGGTCCATTTTGGCATCGAGAGCACAGAGAAAACTTAGCAAGTGATATCATGTCATGGTTGGTTTAGCCACGTGTTCTCTGAGAAAGCCAAGGCATGCTATAGTAACCCTTCCTTTTCTTGGCTTGCCTACATCATTTCCCTAAGCAACTCATTAACAGGGAACAACTGAACGAATGTTTGAATGGCTTTGTTTCCTTCTTGGTAACTGGGTAGCAGTTACAACTTCTCTATTTGTCCTCTTTGAACAATAGCTAAGTTTGTTATCTCTAGCTCTGAGTCTGAAGCTGGCTTTTCTGCCATTCACTCCTGTCTCTCCTGTAACTTTAATTTTTTCAAACCTTACTCTTAATGATGGTTCTTAAATGCTTTAACCTCCCTTGTAGCCCACCACTCACCAGAGGTAGTGGAAAAGAAAGAATATGGGGAAAGTAGACCTGTTTAGAAAGGTTCTTTGAAGTAACTCCTGTCTGTGTTGACTGGAAATCAGTTCAGTTCACAGGTTAGCAGGCAGCGGTAGTTCAATCCACTGGCAAACACTTCACGAATACATCAGCAGTCCAGTCCCATAAGAGCTGGATTAGTGATAGTGGTAATAGACTTCCAGGCCTCAGCCCTGGCTCAACTCAGCAGGAGGGGCCAACAGGAACACCAGGAGAAGTTCTCAGCTGTGCCTCTCTCAGGGAAGTGAAGATCAGCAAAGACTTGAGACCCACAAGCTTGCACAGCTAGCTGTAGCAGCAAGTCAAGCTCCATCTCTGTCACTCTGTGGAGTGCTATTTATACCCTCCAAACATCACATGTCATCCCCGTGCCTTGACTCAGCACTGGTCTTGCCTCAGAATATGTATCCAATCAACCCACATCCCCAGAAGTGGTAACAAACTGCAGTACACCACAAGAAGTTTTTTGGTGCGTTTCTTTCTATGGAGTCCCAACAAATGCAGTTTAACCCTGCAATGTAAGGCAGACTAATACACTTATGTTGTTGCAAAGAATCCTTCATCATGTGTCCTTTCAGGTACTTGCTTTAGCATAACATCCTCTCTTCTGCATCTGCTTCAGTGTCTGCCTTAGCCTTTCATACCTATGTCTACTTTAATGAAACGTTCCTTCACTCTGTTTGCCCAGAAAAACACCATCCAATTGACTTTCCAAAGAACCCTTAAGTTTCCAGTTCACTCTCCCTTCTATCCCTTTACACCATCCTTCTGAAATCAGGCTTAATCCTGTCTTAGTTAGGGTTTCCATTGCTGTGAAGAGACACCATGACCACAGCAACTCTTACAAAGAACAACACTTAATTGGGGGTGGCTTACAGTTTCAGAGGTTCAGCCCATTGTCATCATGGTGGAAACATGGGAGCATCCAGGCAGACATGGGGCTGGAGGAGCTGAAAGTTCTGTGGATCTTGATCCACAGGCAGCCAGGAGACTATCTCATGGGCATCTGGAAAGAGAGTCTCAAAACAGCGACACACCTCCTCCAAAAAGGCCACACCTACTCCAACAAGACCATACCTCTTAATAGTGCCACCCCCTGTGCCAAGCATATTCAAACCACCACAGACCCCAAGGCATTAATGAATGATGCAGTCTTCCCCTATTATTGCATAGATTAAAGAAATTCAAGTGTTTATCTTTTCTACAAAAACAACTTGAAAACTAGTTTTTCTAATGAAATATGTTTAACCTTTGACCCAGACTGATCTCTGTCCCCCAAATTTCTAACCTTGTTCCCTACTCTTACTCTTCTACTTGAGAAGTCTGGTCACCAACTTGAGATGTCCTTAAACCATGTGCAGGAGCTTACAACAGCTTTTTTCCAGGAATCGTTTTAGGGGTCTCTGTAGCTTTTTAGGGAGAGCCGATGAGCATCTCTTCTTTCCCCTCATTTAATTATTCAGTTAGCACGATGCTTGGCCATTGGCCAACAAGGACTCCCTCTCCCTGGTTTCTTGCAACAGTCCAGGTGTTAAATGCCTACCAACACCCTGTCGGACAATGTGCAAAGCTCTTAATGACAGGTGCAGTGTGGGCGCCAAGCAACAGGGCAGGCAGACACACTCATGTTGCCTCTTAAGTGTACCTCACTGAACAGCAGCTTGCTGTTTTTATCAAAATAGGTATCTTCTTGCAAAAGAATCTCCCTCCTAAGGTCATGGTGGTTAAATGTTTCTCTAGATCATCTATAATGACTTCCTTAAAAAATTACATAAAGGAAATTTTATTATTCATATGCTTTAAAGGTGTACAGGAATTGTTCAAAGGATAAAGAAGGACATTTAACAATATTTTAATAAGATTAATTTATATTACATTTTCTTCCTTGGGGGGAAAATCACCTTTAATAAGTGGCTGCTTTATGTTTTTTCAAGTTTTATAAAAGATAACCCTATTACCTTTTTTGAAAACACTGTTGTGTTTCCATTAGGAGGGATTCAAGGTAATGTGCAGTGGAAAATTCACTTAAAAGTTCAATTTCAAAAATATTAGAATGAAAAGAGAAAATAGTGTTTCTTAGAATTTAGGAAATGTAGCACAGCTGGTTTGAAGTAGGAAAGAGCCGGGCAAATTGAAATGGAAAAGGTGATTTAGGAAGCCCCGACAGCTACTGTTCAGGTGCTTCACCTAATCACTTTACAGACATCTTTGTGCTTAGAGTTAGTCACACAGGCATTCCTTGACCTAAGTAGATAGGAGAACAGATATGTGCAAAATAGGTCCTGATAAGAGAGCTAGATATTCCAGCTAGAATAGGTGAGGGAGCATTTGGTGTAAGACAGAGCTTTGGTGTGCTTGAGTCTGGCAACCCTGGAAGTCAGTGGAACCAAACAGTAGGCTAAAGGCAGGAGACAAAGTGCAAGGATTCAGATGTCACTGAGGGTAAAATTGAATAAACTGATAGTATTGAGATGAAGTCTGAATCATACTCAATACAGCTCACCGTTCAAATGGGGCAGATCCTATGTTGTTGCAGTTATTTTGGCAAAAAGAAAAAGATGAAATGTAATGCTTCTGAGTGTGGAATCCTGCCTATGTCTGAGAGTTTCTTCCTTTTGGATTCATAAGACTTGTGTCTGCTTCTTAAATGTTTCTGGTTGGCATTCATTTTTTTGTTTGCCTAATTAAAAAAATATTTTACTTTTGCTTTGAAGAGTTCTGTGAATATATGTGAGTCTCTGTGTGAGTGTTTGCATGTGAGTGCAGTCCTAGGAAGAGTCAGATCCTCTGGAGCTGGCCTTATAGGCACTGGTCAGCTGTCCAGTACAAGTGCTAGGAACTTTACTTGGCCCTCTTGGACAAGCACACTTAACTCCCCAGCCATCTCTCCAGCCCCTGGTTTCTGGTTTTTAAGTATGATTCTAAGTTGTTAACATACTGCATAATATGTTAAGTTTTAAAAAAATTTTATATATCTGAATCTATCCCACTTTTGTATTTCTTGTTGATTTTTGTCCTTTTGAGAGAACTTTCCCACCCAAACATAGATAAACACATACCTGTTTTTGTACAGCTTCATGCATACAAGTAACTCTATGCTATAAGACAACATTAGGGAAAGATCTCTGATGAAACATATTTACCTTTTAATTAACACACTGATAAATCTAAGACCTGATCATTCACTGATTCTCATTTGTAATCTGACCTTGGTAAGAGTCTGTGTTTGGCTTTTCCCTTCTTCTGCCGTTTGCAGGATCATGTAGACATCTGCAAATACTTTTAATTCTAGCCTAGTGTAGACATTTTAACAACAAGAACTACAAATCCTTTCCCTTTACTATTGATTTTTAACTTTAAAAGTTGTTTAATCTATTCATGCATCAATAGAAATCTCCTTGGAATTTTGAATAGTAGACCAATCTTTTCATTTCAGAAGAATTTCTATCCCTAAGTCATCTACTTAAGGGCAGGTGACCTTTTCACTTTATGGCGACAGGTCATGTATGGTTCTCAGCCAGCGTTTGTGAGAGAAAAAAATCTTAATCAATAGTCATGACCTAAGAGCATGTGTAAGAAGCATTTAACCTCTACCAAATAGCAACAGCCAACACATTGGCGGAAAACAGGAAATACACATCTTTTACCTACAGCTGCGCCTGCGCGCCTGCACATCTGCGCGCCTGCGCACCTGAGCTCCAGCGCTGAGCTCTAGCTCTTTCTACTTTCTTACTACCTCGCCTGGGCTGCTTTCCTTCCCTCTGGCTTATCCCTCTGTCTCTCCAATGAATCATCCCCAGCTGTTTACACTCACTTCCATTCCCAAGCTATTAGTTTTCAGATAATCCTTTTAGTAATTTGAAAAGCATTTTCTAAAAAATGAAATTATCCTAGAAAATATGCATTGCCATTTTAGTTAAAATATACTACGTTATATTTTATTATCTAGCTGGCTATTAAGGGATTGATTTTAAATTTTTTTTTTTTTTTTTTTTTTTTTTTTTTTTTTTTTTTTTTTTTTTTTTTTTTTTTTTTTTTTTTTTTTTACTAATATTCCCACACTGGGATTTACTTGTTAGTTCTTATGGCTTCCCAGTTACTTGTATTGGCCTCTTTTTGGCTCATAATTATATGCTAATATACACAAGTTTTGTTCCTCTATTGACTGATGCGACCACTGAGAATTTCATTGCGACTCACAGCCTCCCTAGGGTCACGACATCTACTCAGATGGCATGTTATAGATCATGAAGGAGATGACAGTGCTCAATCAGCTTTGAACAAAGTTGGAAATGAATGGAAATAAATTTAATGGGTGAAGCTTAACAGGACTCACATGGTAGGGCTAGTTATATGGTAACAGTCCATTGACATAGTCCAAGGAGAGAGTGGGACATCATGGCTTTAATGAAAACTAGGAAAAGATTAACACACAAATCAAGATTATAGAAAAACATGGAAGGTAACAGGAAAAAAATAAGAGAGGGATGAGCAGGTTTTCATATTCATGTTAAGCAAAACAAGGGCACAAGTGGAATGTTGCTGTCAACTGTTCTGAGTGTTACGAGGCAAGAGTTCCAAAAGCAAAGAGAGAAGCCACGAAGGCCAGACTTTCTAAAGTTTTAAAAATAAAGTCTTCAGTTTGCCGTGTGTGTGTGTGTGTGTGTGTGTGTGTGTGTGTGTGTGTGTGTGTGCGCGCGCGCGCGCGCGCGCGCGCGCGCGCGTGTGCGTGTTCCTTGGAGGAATCTATCTGTGTTTTCCTTTCATTTTTGCCTCAGATCATTAGCAAACTATGGACTGACGCTCTTCACTGCACTAAGAAATCACAGTCAACCTGGAATGTTATGAGAGGACCTAGAAGAGCCGAGGAAGTGATATTTGTGTGCTGACTCGGAGGGATGTTTAGATGTGAGGAAACCAGAGGGGACTTGAGGGAACCTGACCCTGCTGTGCTACAGTGCTGCCTGCCAGACAGGCAGAATCCTGAGGGTGGTGAGGCCATCAATAGAATCGTCAGCCTCACGGTAACTCCTGAAGTCTCCACTGAGTACCCAGTGGCAGGCTGACAGCAGTGTGGGGACCACAGTGGGAGACAAGGTGTTATGCAGAGAGGCGTAATGAAGAGATAGTGCCCAAACTCGAGGTCATTATAGGGAATCGATTATGAACCTTGGGCAGAAATAGCTGCCAACTTGGTCAAAAAGCACATCCTTGTATATGACATTTGACATTATCTTTTTAATAAAAAAAGCTTTAAATTTATTATTTTTAATAATAAATTTATTTATTATTAAATAAATTTATTTATTATTAAATAAGTGTAACACATCCCCTTTTAATTTTATTTTTATCATTTTTACTGAATATGACCATCTGTCTTAGACTCTCTTTTTTTTCATAAACCCCCAGGAATGTCTGACCAATGAACAATAACTTTTATTAAAAAATATCCTTAGTAGCAAGAAATACTGATCACATGAATAGAGCTAAATTCATTTTCTGTGTCCTTAAACTGCCTTAACTTACAAGCAGCCAATGACTTAGAAGACAAGAAGATTGACTCTGCAGTAATTTTACCTTTAACACCGGGAAAGGTGTTTCCATCCACTCTATAATGTTTGACTGCAGCACAGAATGCTGGGCCTCCTGTTCACACGTGGATTATCGTCTTTGAGTGCAGCTGACAACAATCCTAACTGATTTCTCTGAGAAGAGAGCCATTGTTGCGACAATTCTTGAATGAACTAAATTATCAAACCTCTCCTAGTGAAACAGCAGTGCTGGCACAATTATTCTCAATTATTCTTTCCATAGTGCTTTCTAATGTCCATTTTGGAATAACCCAAACCTTCTGGATGAACATGAACCTACCTGATGACCAACGACATCAATGTTATCCATGTTACGACTATGTTATGACTAGAATACTAAAGGAGCAAGAACTTTATTGAAACAAACTTTTGGATAAGAGGTTTAATAATGATGACATTGCATTTTGATATTTCTTATCAGATTGCATATCTATAGATCTGGGATGGTGGGCAATAACCTTAGCAACTTTAGCTATCAGTGAAGATCAGAAGGAGGAGAAGGAGTTAAGAGTATCATTTTGTGCCCATTGTCTTCAAAAGTCTTAGTTGTTAGTCTAGCAGGTTCAAGACCAAGAGACCATCTTGTGGGATTTCCAGCCTCCATTGACAGGCTTATGCAAGTCTATGGCCAATTTTCAAAATGAACCATTCCTTCATTACTGCTTGCTAACTCAATCATGTGATGCTGCAAGATTTGTCCAAACTCTCCTTTGCGCCTGTCAACTCTCGCTGTAGTTACATCTAATCCCTTTCTTTGCTTATAAATGGTGGGCAACTGTGAATCCTCATAATTTATAATGCAGGAATGGGCTCGACATGTTTTCCAAAAACCTGTGACTCTGTCTGGTGGAAGGGCTTGGGACAGCCAGCCACATGGGGCCATGGAGCTTCAGAGCTGCTTGTCATGTCAGCCTATGACTGTTAATAGCTAGACAACCAATGCATTCTGTGCCACCAGCTGGAGCTTCTGGGAGGTCCTTAACCATAGCTCTGAGAAAGGGTATTGAGGTAATCTGGGATGGAGGTCACCAACAGATGGAAACTGTGGTAGGATTCTCACTGGTGAGGAGAGAGCAGAGGTTACAGCTGCTTTGCCAAATCCTCTGTGGCTGGCATCCGTGGCCAAGTGATGATTTCCACTGCAAAGGCAGGGTAGCATTGGTGGTATCTGCCTTTGGGAGGAAAACAAGTCCTGATACTAAGACCTACTCTGTCCTGGAGGGGCCCTGCCAAAATACGTTGGGTGGGCCTATTTCAAGGGGTGTTTTCTTATCTAGAGTCATTAGTTCAGAATAAAAATATATGCCTTGATAAAATGAAGTGAAGGGTGAAACTCGATGTGTATAAATCATGTTGGAATTCGAAGGGCCTGGGTTGTATTATATGAAGGAAAGGAGAATGGCATATTAATCTAAGAAAAATTTAATAGAAAATATAAGCAAGCTTTTTCTTCTCTACTCCTAATCAGAATTTTTTCCTTTGAGTTCATAACACCCCATGACTAATGAATAGCCCAACTTACATAAGCCATGGTTCAAAAATGTTCTTTAGATCTCCACTGTAAACAATAATGAGAAGCAAAGATCCATGACCACATTCTTCTAGCACTGTGCTTACGTTAGCCAAAACGTGTAAAGCCATGTTCTTTGGGCTCTGCTTTCTCAATCAAGCAGGGATACATATACAAAAGACTACAGCCAGCTGGCCTAACACTTACCAGCACATACAACTCACACACGACTTCTAACACGTGAGAGAGGTGAGCTCTGCTGCTGCTGCCTCTAGGGATTTTGTAGCTCTGTGATGAAGAGAGGCATATGAGTTACATATTAGGCAGTGCTGTTACTTTCTCATCTCTGATGTAATACATTAAGGCCTTTGCTATTTACAGACATGGAAATCAAACTACACATTGATATTTAAACAGAAAGTTAATGCATACAAGACTCTGTCCATACAGTAAGGTCTGTCCTGGGGTCAGGCTGTTAGTTCTATGAACAGCAGGAAGTAAAAATTCCTTTGGAGAAGATTTATCCATTTCGACAAAAATCACCATCTTCTCTTCTTCCTCCTCATCATTGTTAATGATATAGACCTGTTCGGTATCATTCTTGTCTCTCCAGACCAGTACTCTTCAACTTTGAATTAATGTTCAACAATTTCACTAGACTTCAGATAGTATGTAGTAGTGTCAAAATGGCAGATACACCTATATATGCACCAATTCAGAGATACCTTTTTAATTTTACTATAGTGTATAGGATGCCAAGTACAATTATGTATGCCTTTTAATTATACTATGTGGATAAAATTACATTATGGTCACCATAATATCTTTCTTATGATGGTTAGAGTATCCAACTGGATTTGAGAATGAAGGAATTGTTTTTTAGCATCTCAAATATGGTTTCTTTAGCCTTCATAATAAGCAGTCCACCAAACCCTGCAACTTCTGTAAGCTGATGATGTCATGCTTAATGTGAGACAAACACCTAACTCTGTCACTGTGCCTTATTCTGGTCTTCCAGATCCTGATGGTCATTTACGTTCTTAGAATACAGAGGCTCACACTGTCTATTAATCATAACTGCTGGCTTTTCCTTTATTGAACAGTTTCAATTGTCCTTTCTCCAGCTTTCCACAGGTTCCCTTCAGCAGCTCTGCCATTGTTTTGGTGTGTGGTTGCCTATTAAGACTCCTCATTTCCTGTATAACTCAGCAGAGTTCTCCTGTCTCGCCCTCTGATGGCTTATAGATCTAATTAAATTCAATAAACACGTATTAAGTGCCTATTTTCCAGGCTCTGTGCCAGGCTGTATCCAGGCAGTCAGTGCTCAATTATATACTGTTTTATTTATTTTTTAACTTTTCCTCTAGATCGGCCATCTAGCTAACCAGAAAGCAGACCTTCTCTGAGGAGCTGGCTTGGTCAGAAACCATTTCTGTGTCCATGTGCTTTATAATTCCTTCACACAGGCATAAGCACAATGCACAGGCACAGTCACACATGGCACACACTCACACAGACAGACACACACACACACGTACATACACATGCATACAGGGACACAGGCATACAGTCACACAGGCACACAGTCACACACACATACACACTCACATACAGGCACACAGGCACACAGTCACATAGGCACATTGGCACCCAGTCACATAGGCACACATGCACACAGGCACATACACACACATGCACACAGGCAGACACACACAGGCACACAGGCAGACACACATACATCCACACAGGCACACACACACACATCCACACAGGCACATACACACACATGCACACAGGCAGACACACACAGGCACACAGGCACACACACACACACATCCACACAGGCACACACACACACATCCACACAGGCACACAGACACACTGGCACATAGGCACACACACATACTTAGGCATAGATACAGGCGCGCACACACACATACACACACGCACAGGAAAGAGTACAGCAAACACTTGCTAGTTAATTTGCGTTTCCTCTCCAGTCTGCTGGATCCAATATTACTCTCCAATTCCTCAATGATTCTGACATTCCAGGCCTCAGAGCCACAGCCCATGTGGAGAGCTGACATGTATACACTTTGTGGTACTCTACACCTTATAGGCTTTCCGACCCCTCAGGTATTCTCCACTTTGTGAACTTGATGTAGATTCTGGAGCCACAAATGAGAACACTTATGATGATTTAAGAGCCACACCCCTTTCCCAGCTCCCTCTGGAAGGAGTGTATTAGCTGCCGAGTTCTTACATGTCCACCTGCTTTTGGTTCACTTGAGGAGGAAAGAGACTTTCATCATACACGCCATAGCATTAGGTCAGCTGGTGCCTGGGAAAAGCATAGGTCCATGTGCCTCTCACTTGATTCCCATGTTATGCACAAATTAAGGAGGTGATTCAAAGCTCAGGCCAATGGATATTTTCAGGTGCACCAAATAGGAGTCGAAATTGGAGCCTTGGGCACTTCTCACAATATTCAATATTCAACATTCAACACTGGCCTAGCAGGGCAGGGCTGTCACTCATGGAATGTGTTTGGCTATAGTTATAATCCTAATAGAAATTTAAATGCTTGGAAACTTTAGAAAATGGCTCACACTCTAAGCATGCCAAAGAAAATAACATTCTGTGTTTAAAAAAAAAAAACTTTATCTAAAAATATGTTAATTACTATACATTAATAGGATCATGGTTCACATAGTGTTCTGAAACTTGGTTTTCACTGTATATTTTGTTTTGTTTCATGATTTTTTATTTATGGCCATGAAATACTTTTCTATACTATCATAGCCCAACATAGTGTTTATGTGTCGTGAGTTGGGAACAAATATTATGTTTGAAGTTTTTCTGATGAGAATTTTTTTTATTTCAGTAATATTATTTAAAGTCTTTAAGGAACTGACAGCATTGTAATCCTTAACAATCTTGCTATATTGTCTCCTTTATGTAACATGTGCTATGTGCCTTTGCATGTATATCTTTATGTAATTTCAGCAGAAGCAGTGGTTTGTAATTTACATAATAAGTCTTCTGTTTTTACACGTGATGACTTGTGCTCTATTTCTCACCCACTTTAAAACTGATGCTGATCCCCTGGACTCATCTGTCTGCTCAGAAACAGGCCAGCTCCACTCCCTGCTTTGTTAAGAATATAATAGGACCCACAAAGCCCCGTTTCTTAACCTAATTCTCTTTTATGTAAATACATTGGCCAACAGGTAACTATTAGGACTCTTATTCCAGTTAAGAACGCCTATAAAATTTGAGCAGAAATGTTTCCTTATGGGAGCAAAATAGTAACAGTTTGATGTTCCAACAGAGAGTCATCTCTACCTCACATTTTGCTTAGACTCTGTGGCCTGCCTAGGATTTGTCCTACTGAGCTGGCAGCCTTGTTTGGCTTCTCCTAAGCATGTCTCCTGCTCCCACAGTTGTATAAGTTCTGTGGTTTCCCACTTGACCTGTGTTTAAATGAAAAACGTATATAGTTTCTCTCTCCACGAAGTTAGCTTATCAGCATTTTGCTTGGAGCAGTTTGAAGACAGACATGCACCAAGTGAGTCCCTTGGTGTTGCTGACACAGTTTTTGAGGGAGCAGAGGTTTCAGATACAGCTTATCCATCAGTAGCTCTTGGTGGCACTTTCTGGTCACTTTGCACAGCGTATCCCTCTATACTCACCAACATCCCTCGATCTCCGAAACCTGCCTCCATGAAAGAGCATCTGCTCTCTGTTCTTGCTGTATTTCTTTGAATTTTGAGATTCTTTCCTCTCTTATGCTGGTTATTCTATGCTCCTGAGAGCCCAAATGCACACATAAATGTGGATTTACGTGTGAGGAGCTTCAGGTAGGACCATAAGGGGCAAGCTAATGCAAGTACGGTCTGAACTTCTATCTCAGGAAGAGCAGCTAATCTTCTACATTTCAATTTCAGTGTCCTGATAAAAATGTGTCCCAAGGAAAAATGCAGTGCTTGGAAGCCATATTGTCCTGTAAAACTAATGCTGACCTTGCTCCATTCTCCACACACTGGGTTGCTTCTCTAAATACTTCCTCGTGCTCTTACCAGCTTAATTTGTCCACTTATCTGCATATAACTTTTTCATAATGACCTATATTTTAAATCTTTATCTTCTTCCATTTTTGAAACACTTCTCTTATGATAGAAGGTATGCAGTGCACAGTGCATGGTCCAAGGTATGATCTTTCTTACCCAGAATGCCATTAGATGCTACATAGAAATGTACCTGTATAAAAGTCAGAATTGGTGACACCTATCTGCTGGTTGGTGATCTTGTACAAAGGGCAGAAGCTGCAGGAGCAGCACTCTGCTTTTTACCAGCTAGGATAAAGTTGAGGAAACTGGATGTACTTGTAAAAGAGGGGAGTCTGCAGATGGTACCTGAGTCACCCAGTCAGTTATTCAATGACAGGGGACCAGAACTTAGTTTTGAAGAGTAGAAGGACACTATTTAAATTAGTTAAATAGGTGTAAAGTACTGGGTACATTCTCCTTAAGAATGACAACTTGGAAATTGCTGTCTTTGTAACTTTGGAAATATCAACTTGTTTTGAAGACCATCTTTTAATCAGGGGCATGTTGATGCTTTCAAGAGTCTTTTTGTTATTCTGGGGGAGTGTAAGATTATTTGGAAAAGTCTTGGAGAAAGTTGTGGACTCTTTATCTGGAAACTGTTAGTGAAATTTCCAATTTCAGTGACCCATGGTAGGCCACAGCTCTTGCGACATTTATAGTCCTTGAACATGATAAAGGACTGTATGCGTCAACCCTAGGGGATTCCTAGGGAGTAAACACTATTGCTATTCTTCCACGGGGCACTAAGGTTAGATGGAACAAACCAATTCTCTGTAAGAGTTTGATGCAGAGTTCAACATCTTGGTAAATTGTCCCTCTCTGTTTCTTTTCTTTCTCCCCATGACTCTAACTCATTTCCCTAACCAACCTCAGGTAATGGTTTCTTTATCAGGCGTCTGGCTACTGTTTGCTTTAGCGAATAGCAAACAAACTCTTGGCTTCCTTGAGGCTGCTCCTGGAGCAGACAGCCCCATCACTCAGTGTGTTTACAGAAATTAGATATGTGTTTGTGTTGGCACATGAGTGACACTGTGTGAGACTTCACATTCCTCTTCCAGGGGTGGCATGAAGTAGAACAAGACAGTTCATGAATCTTAAGCGATAAAGAACGTAATATATAGCATCAAGATGAAGAAACCATGTTGTTTTTGTGTCAGAGATGAAGACTAAGATGCAAACTTGAGGAGCCAACTCTAAGCTGAGATCCAATTGTCTGAAGCACTGTGAGTTTTATGAAGGTACCAGCTATTAGGCTTTCTGGGGGAATTGAACATGTATGTGAGGCTGCTGAGGGAAATAGAAAATTGTAGAGGAAAATGTATTTTCCAAGCTCCATGAGGTGTCATCTACTGGGACCACTGAGGAGATGCTGAGAGAAGGTTCAACTGCCCCTGTCAGCACATCCATGGGGAACTGACTCTTCAATGTCCTGGCCTTCCATTTCTTCTGAAGGCAGCTGATGTTACACCAAAAATTACCATCACCTAAGTTCAGCCAAGAAGAAACTACATCCAAGTCATGCCAGCCCCACCCTGACAGAACTGGGGGTGAGTCAGGCTTTCCTTGGGATTCTCAGGGAACCTTCTGTGAATCCAGAGAAAATCCCTTAGGAAGTCACGCCTAACCAGAAAGACTGATGGGGCAATATGAATCTATCAGAGGAGAGGAAAAACACTATCTTCCTCGGGATGAATGAGGGGTCTGTTCCCTCACCGCAGTGTCTCTGAAATGCCACGCAGAGCCACACCTCGGTGGTGAGATGACCCACTTTCTGCAGGTTGCAGACTAACTGAAGCCTCAGACGCCCTGCCTGCTTCTCTATTTCCTCAGCTGAAGTCACTCCATTAACTTCTCAACATGAAGGAATGGAAAGCTCTTTGATGGATCTGACATAACACAAATTGAGCATTTCTGCCCTGACTCCAGCGATTTGTCTTTGCCAGCTAGAGACACTCCTAGGCATTACAACTTATCTGAGCATTATTTGGCAATGCAGACAAGAGTGATGCAAAGGACCTTAGAGTGGCCGAAGGAATTAGTGAGCTTCAAAAATAAAATCCATGGCAGCTGTTTTGCAGCTTCCTTAAAGTTGTTAAGCAAAAATGTTGGGGACCACTGACTTTACAACACTTCATGAATTCATTTACTATATAATTTATTCTGTTTTTATATGTTCACAGTCATTATGAATCTCCAAAAGATGAATAAAGTAGCTCATGTTTCTCTAATGGTCTTCAACATGACATAGTTTGTGGGTGAGACATCCCACAATATGAGTTTGAGTACAAATGTCCAGAGGGTACCATGGTATCACAACAAAATAAGCTGTTTGATGCTTACCATGAAGACACTGAATATATGGTGGATATGCTGCTTTGTCCACAAAATGTGCATCATGATGGTAATCCAAACCACTGAAAATAATTCAAAGAATTTTTTTTCATGAAGAGTGAGATACATTGTATCCAAGAATGAAATTTTCAAAAAATAAATTTAAAATATTTTAAAAAAAGAAACAATATCTGAGTAGATATTTGGCCAATGGGCATACTGACTTTGAAAATATATCATGAAATATTAATAATTGAATTTGTGTAGAACTGTCTCCATGGTAGTTTAAAGTAAATAAGTGTCTGTTAAATGCATGCACACATGCATACATAAATAATTAACTTTTATTTGAAAAAGAATCATGTCAAATCCATTAAGAATGAATGAATTGTGTAAAAAAAAATCCATGTTATGAAAGACTGGTTATTTATTCAGTTGAAAGAATGTATTTAGAATATAAAACTTCTAAATGCTAAAATAAATTCAGGTAAGTAATAGTGGTAATGTAACAAACAGAGCATTTATAGTAAAGGAGAAACACATACTTACTCAATCGAGAAGTAAACAGAGAGGACTTAAAAAATGAAAGGTGTTAAATTTAACATGGATAGATGTGTGTGTGTGTACATACACACACAAATGCTTTGTGTATCTAAAATCAATCTCATAAATGAAAAGATCATCAGTGAACTTGGAAGTACTTGATGCCAATCTGACACTTTGTGTTAGTTGACAATGTGAGACAATTCTGAATCAGTTGAGAGTTGTGCGTTTTTGGCATTCTGTGGGAGATTGTCTTGATTACAGTTCATCAGTGTATGGAGGTCATCGTTATTGTGGGAGGTACCATTCCTTGGTCTGAGTGCATGGACTATGAGCTGAATAAAATGAGCAAGCTAGAAGAGAACTATTAGATATGCATTTATCCTCCTCTCCTGCTGGCTGTGGATGTGAGATGAGCAGCTGTCTGAAACTCCTGCTGCCCTGATTTTCCTACCATGATGGACTGTGCCTTGAATGATAAACCAAAGTAAGCCATTTTTCCTTTAAGTTGCTTTTGTCAGACTATTTTGTCACAGACTGGAGAAGAAACTAAGACACCAAGTTATCAAAATAATGCTAACTCAAATTGGAATAATTATATTAAACAATGGAAATACCAGTATTCATTCTCTCTCTCTCTCTCTCTCTCTCTCTCTCTCTCTCTCTCTCTCTCATTTTGTTTGTTTGTTTTCTTGAGAAAGAGTTATTCTGTGTAGCCCTGGGTGTTCAGGAACTCACCTCTGTCAACCAGGCTAGCCTTAAACTCTGCCTCCCAAGTGCTATGATTATAGGCATGTGCCACCACCACATGACTCTTGTATGTTTAAACATAGATAATGTGATAATCTATAATGGTTACAAACTATATTTGCTAATGGGATTAATTAAAAAAATCATCTTCAGTGCATATGTTTGTAGAATATTCAATTTCTGAAAAAGTAAATAGATAGTGCAAATCAAGAATTCAAAGATTGTGTCTGCCCCTGGAGCTGATCCTGTGCCACAGCGCTCCCATACTCAAATACTGCTGGGAGAGAGTTGGTCTCCCAAAAGTGCTGACACACAGGCTTGCAGGAGGGGAAATCCACAGTCAGAGACAGCAAGACCCGGTAACACCAGAGATATCCAGATGGTGAGAGGCAAGGGCAAGAATATAAGCAACAGAAACCAAGGCTACTTGGCATCATCAGAGCCCAGTTCTCCCACCACAGTGAGCCCTGGATTCCCCAACACACCAGAAAAGCAAAACTCTGATTTAAAGACACATCTCATGATGATGATAGAGGACTTTAAGAAGGACATAAATAACTACCTTAAAGAAATACAGGAGAACACAACTAAACAAGTAGAAATCCTTAAAGAGGAAACACAAAACTCCCTTAAGGAATTACAGGAAAGCACAACCAAACAAGTAAAGGAATTGAACAAAACTATCCAGGATCTAAAAATAAAAAGATAATCAATAAAGAAATCACAAAGAGAGACAACTCTGGAGATAGAAAACCTAGGAAAGAGATCAGGAGTTATAGACTCAAGCATCACCAACAGAATACGAGAGAAAGAAGAGAGAATCTCAGGTGCAGAAGATACCATAGAAAAACATTGACACAACAGTCAAAGAAAATGCAAAAAGCAAAAATCTCCTAACCCCAACCATCCAGGAAATCCAGGACACAATGAGAAGACCAAACCTAAGGATAATAGATATAGAAGAGAGTGAAGATTCCCAACTTAAAGGGCCAGTAAATATATTCAACAAAATTATAGAAGAAAACTTTCCTAACCTAAAGAACGAGATGCCCATAAACATGCAAGAAGCCTACAGAACTCCAAGTAGACCGGACAGGAAAAGAAATTCCTCCTGTCATATAATAATCAAAACACAAAATGCACAAAACAAAGAAAGAATATTAAATTCAGGAAGGGGAAAAAGGCCAAGTAACATATAAAGGTAGACCTATCAGAATTACACCAGATTTCTCACCAGAGACTATGAAAGCTAGAAGATCCTGGGCAGATGTCATACAGACCCTAAGAGAACATAAATGCCAGCTCAGGCTACTATAGTCAGCAAAACTCTCAATTACTATAGATGGAGAGAAACCAAGATATTTCATGACAAAACCAAATTTACACAATATCTTTCCACTAATCCAGCCGTACAAAGCATAATAGATGGAAAACTCAAACACAAAAAGGGAAACTACAACCTAGAAAAAGCAAGAAAGTAATCTTCTTTCAACAAACATAAAAGAAGATAGCCACACAAACATTCCACCTTTAACAACAAAAATAACAGGAAGCAACAATCACTATTCCTTAATATCTCTTAACATCAGTGGACTCAATTCCCCAATAAAAAGACATTGACTAACAGACTGGATACGTAAACAGGACCCAGCATTTTGCTGCATGCAGGAAACACACCTCAGTAACAAAGACAGACATTACCTCAGAGTAAAGGGCTGGAAAACAATTTTCCAAGCAAATGGTCCCAAGAAAAAAACTGGAGTAGTCATTCTAATATTAAATAAAATCGACTTTCAACCAAAAGTAATCAAAAAAAGATAAGGAAGATCACTTCATACTCATAAAAGGAAAAAAATCTACCAAGATGAACTCTCAATTCTGAACATCTATGCTCCAAATGCAAGGGCACCACATTCATAAAAGAAACTTTACTAAAGCTCAAAGCATACATTGTACCTCACACAATAATAGTGGGAGACTTCACCACCCCACTCTCATCAATGGACAGATCATGGAAACAGAAACTAAACAGAGACACAATAAAACACAGTAAAAATTATGGACCAAATGAATTTAAACATAATACCCATGGGAGGAGATACAGAGACAAAGTGTGGAGCAGAGACTGAAGGAAAGGCCATCCAGAGACTGCCCCAACTGGGGATCCATCCCACATACAGTTACCAAACCCAGACACTATTCTAGATGCCAAGAAGTGCTTGCTGACAGGAGCCTGATATAGCTATCACCTGAGAGGTTCTGCCAGAGCCTGACAAATAAATATAGAGACAGATGCTTGCATCCAACCATTGGACTGAGCATGGAGTCCCCAATGGAGGAGTTAGAGAAAGGACTAAAGGAGCTGAAGGAGTTTGCAGCCTCATAGGAGGAGCAAAATATGAACCAACTAAATCCTTCTCAGAGCTCCCAGGAACTAAATCACCAACCAAAGAGCACACATAGAGTGATCCGTGGCTCCAGCTGCATATGGCCTTGTGGGACATCAGTGGGCAGACAGGCCCTTGGTCCTGTTAAAGCTCAATGCCCCAGTGTAGGAGAATGCTTGGACAGGGAAGTAGGAGTGGGTGGGTGAGAAACACCCTCATAGAATCAGAGGGAGAGGGGAAGGGATAGGGGGTTTTTGGAGGGGAAACCAGGAAAGGGTATAACATTTGAAATGTAAATAAAGAAAATACCTAATAAAAAATCCAAAAGAAAAAATAAAATAAAAGAAAGAATTCAAAGACTGTTCATATCCTGCAGTATAGTATATATTGTTTACTATTTATATAACAGTAATATGTTAATCTAATAGTAATTTGACATTATTCTTGATAGTAGGTTTTTGGTTTTGGAGCTACTGGAAAATTATTTAGATGAGCTGAGAAACTGTCTAAAATAAAAAAGATGATAATGATTTCCTAGCTGTTGCTTCAAAGGTATAAAGAAGCACTTACATACCAAAGTGGCTCTACCAAGAATAGCTAATGGCAAGAAAATTTAAAGGATGCCAAATAAAAATAAATAAATAAATAAAAATAGTAAAGGGAGATTACATAGTGGGAAGTAAGAATTTTGACATAACGTATTCAGTAAGAGTACAAAAAAAAAAAAATAGAAAAGGTAAGATGGAAGGAATCTTCAGAGTTAAAGAAAAATGTTTAGCGTAGGGAAATTCAGTAAGTCCTGGGTCATAAAGAAACACTTTAACGTCTTCTAGCATGTAATGTGGGAAACCCTGCATGATACACCTGAAACTACTAGAGAAACAGAATACAGTTCTTAGGTCATGTTACCAAATTAGGCTTTTCCTCAGTGTGAGTTACAGTTAGCAATAAAAAAGTTAAAAGGAATGAAATATCTTAAGTATCAGTGATGAAAATTTATAGACAGGGTAATGGAAAAGCAAAGAAAATCTCATGTGCACATAATAGATTACATGCAAAATAATAGGAAAATCTCTTAATGATATAAATGAAAATTATTCTATTATAGTAGAAAATAGGAATCAACATCCCATAACTAATTAAGGAAAAAGACTGAAAACTACACTAAAGGAAAGTTATTAAGTTTCAAGGATGAATTAAAAAAATGTGTTGAATATTAAGACCAAAAGTTTTAGCTATCTCTTGAAGAATTATTTCAGAGTCCTCCATGGCAAGTTTGGATCCTAGATGCCAGAGCAGAAAGTTTGTAACATTGGCAACAGAAAAGAAAACTGACTCAAAAATATCTATATTTTGGCCAACAAGATAGCAGGGTAAAGGTGATTGCTACAGGTTATGGAGACCCATTGGATGACCCCGAACCCAGGCATTCACCCATGCAACCTACACACATATCATGCAATTAAAAATAACTCTTAAAAGAGGTAAACACATGAGGAAAAAAGCATTTTATGTTAAAATATAAGCGTACTTTAATGTGAAAAAATATCTCTTGATCTCTTCTCTTGCTCTTTCTCTCTCTCTTGCTCTCTTAATCCCTCTGTCCCCTCCCCCTTCCCTTCCTCCCTCCACGTGGTCATGGTCCCTCTCTCTTTCTCTCTCTCTCTCTCTCTCTCTCTCTCTCTCTCTCTCTCTCTGCCTCTCTCTACCTCTCTCTGCCTCTACTACCCTCCTGGCTTCCCTCCCCATGCCCTGAATATACTCTATAAACTCTATTCTATACTGAAAATAAAACATGAAAAAATATTAATGTTGGGGGTTTGATATGTGCTTACATGGGAATTTGCATATCCACTGCAGGTCACTGCCAACAGTTGTTTTTTTGATGGTTCAGGAAAAGAGCTAATGCTAGCAGCCAATAGTTGAGTAGGGTGAAAGAGAGGGGAGTTTTAAAATTCCTAGACAAGAAAGGCAGAAGAGAGAAGGATCAGAATCTCCATGACAGGGAAGCAAAGAGATCAGACTTAAGAGCCTGCCAAACATGCAAGAATCTGGGAAAGTAGCCCTAGGGGCCACTCCCCTGCTTGGGTCTGGGGTAACAGAGATGAAATATAGATATATAGATTAACCAAATATTAACTCAGGAATATTAGAGGGAGTGTGTCAGCCATGTGGAGGTTTAGGAGTGGCCTAGCCATTGAGTGAGTAAGGCATACTACACTATAAAGGGTGTTTGTGTGTGTGTGTGTGTGTGTGTGTGTGTGTGTGTGTGTGTGTATGTGTGTGTGTGTGTGTGTGTGTATTTCATTCATGAATCCAGAGCTCTTGGGCAGTGCAGAGCTATGGGCACCTACCAGGAGCATAGATTAGACCTTTAACAATGTACTGCTACATATTAATAGTGGTATAAAAAGGAAAAATCATATCATGTTCATGCATAACCAATTATAGTTATTAATTTTTTACTAAATAGGTCTTATAATTATGAAATATTTTGTAATTTACAATAGTGTGAAGTGCAGAATAGTTTAAATTGAGATGCTCATAAATCTATTAAGCTATGGATCAGATTATAACCAGTAAAGTAATATTAATTGCTTCATGAATCTTGCAAAATATGTTCTGTAACAATCAGATGATAAATATTTTATATAACTGCTTTTAAATCAAAATAGATTAGAGTTGAAAATTAAGTATTCTCATAACCATGTTAGATGACACAAAAACCTTTTCGGGGATTTGATGACATCACCGATAATGAAAATCAATGGCAATGTATTAGTTAGGGTTCTCTAAAGGCACCTGTATGTGTAATATTTATGTATTTCATAATACACATACATAATATTTCACATACACATATATGTATTTACATGCAGACCTACAAAATATTTACCATCTGATGATTACAGAACTCTGTTGCTTAATATATTACTTATATATTACTTAGTATATTACTACTAATATTACTTTAATATGTATGTATACATATATATATATATATATGGACTGCTTGGTTTAGGTCACAGAATATGGTCTAGGAAGTGAAACAATGGCAGTCTCACACTGGAGAAGCCATGAATCTGGATGTTGCTCGGCCTGTGAGCTGGATATCTCATCAGTCTGAATCTGATGCTAAAAGGCCTAGTGGAGTCTCAGAGCTGCTGGCTTTCAGTCTACAGTGGAAGACTGAAGAAGTAGAAAATGGTATTAATATTGGTCAAAGAATGCCACAGCAATAGATGAGGGCCAGCAGGAGTGTGGGCAGGCAAGCAGGCCAAATGCAGTTTCCTTCCTCCATGTCTTTTGATCTGGGCTGCCATCAGAAGCTGCTATCCACATTTGGTGTGGGTCTTCCTCTTCAAATAATCGGAGTGGCCAGAGGCTAGTGTTCTAGCTGATTCTAGGTGCAGTTACATTGACAACCAAGACTAGCTATCTCATGTGAGAATTTAACACAGAAATTGATGCCAGAGTAAAGTGAATTTTAACTTGATATATATTAAATGTAACAAATATCTCAATTTTATACTTGATAATGTCTCAAAGTTAATTAAACTTATTTAAAACAACATGGTGAGTAAAAGGTTTGTTCCAGCAGAACCTCTCTTAATTGGCCTGTTTTCCTTGGTATCTTTTCAAGGTGACATTTTAGACACGGACAATGACTCTCTATGTAGTCTCAAGAAACTATGTGGGTGGTCAGACGAATTTAATTCTAAAAAAAAAAGTGTTAGACAAAATTACACATCTTTCATTCCTTTAAAAACCACTCTAATAGGCGCATCTGTTCCACTTATCCTTTTAGCTTATCAATAAACTTATTTGCATCACAACTGTGAGCCTATAAACTGCAAACACTGGCATTGATGAAGGCATCTTTGCAGAGGAGTGTCAGCTCCACTGAGGAGGCTATTTCAGCTGTGAACTAAGTAATTGTACACTCAAATCAACTTTCTTTTAACCTTGAACTTAGTACACCTAACAAAGCAGCAGTCGATTGTGCCTAAGTTAGGGGTTTACACTGATAAGATCGAAGAACTTTGCTGACAAGCGACTTGAAGATTTAACAGTGTCTTTTTTCTTCGTGAAAAAAAAAAAAAAAAAAAAAAAAAAACCTTTGTGCAAGGTTTTTAGTCTTTATAAACCTTGACTTTCTCGTCTGAAAAGTAAGGCTTGGGTGTTGGGATTTTTTGCATCGACTTGGCTAGGATATAGTGTGTGGTTACTGTATACACATGAGCCTACACGTAGCTATGTAGATGCCTTGTAGACAAAATTCTCACAAAGTTGGTTGATTTTGAGTAATTTTAAACAACGTGATTAAAGCTTCATCCAATCGATTCAAGGTCTTAGGAGAAAAAAAAAATCCCAGAGAAGAGACTGCACCAATGGCTCACTTGCCGGCTTACCTTCTGGATTCTAGACAGTCAGGACCCCATACTTACATAACCTCATCAGCCAATTTCTTTTAAAGAAGACTCTTGCTGGGCAGAGTGGCACTGTCCTTTAATCCCAGCATTTAGGAAGCAGAGGCAGGTGAATCTCTATGAGTTTGAGGCCAACCTAGTCTACATAACAAATTCCAGACTAGCCAAAGCTACATAATGAAACCCTGTCTCAAAAAGATTGGGAGGAGGACTCAATACATACATACAAACATACATACAAACATACATACATACATACATACATACATTCTCATTCATATATGTATTTGTAATACACACCACTCCATCCATCATCTATTTATCATCTATCATTGGTCTATCTATCTATCTATCTATCATCTGTCTATCAATCTATCTATCACCTATAAGTACTATGATAGATTAAAGAACATTGAGTCCTAATTCATGATGCAGATTCATTGGACATCGACCAGGCCATTAAAGCATGGCTTGCTCTTGGCACTCCTACCATTTATAGCACCCTTTCCCAGGACCTATGCCATACTCTCTCCTTTTTTAGGTCTTTGTTGGAGTGTATGAACAGTCTACTTATGGGCGTGACCCGACAGCCACCCCTTACTTCCTCGCTCTTTCCCTATGCCTTTATACTTATACTCTGGCACGTTGTTCTTTTCCTCACTAACTTTCCCTGTCTTGCCTGACTAGAGCTGAACAATTGTCACCTGTTAGGTGCTTTTTTTGGTCAAGTTCCAAGGTCAAGATTGAGTGAGACTCTAAAGACCAAACTGACACTTTTCTGAACACCCCCCACCCCCGACCCAATTTGAGACTGCCCATTTGCCCTTCATGCAACAATGGTAATTCTTACCATTTGCATTTTTTAGGGTAGCCTCTTCACATGGTTATCAAGCCTGTGAAATCTGTCTAGAGCACCTGAGGAACTATTTACTTTTATTTATTTATTTATTTATTTATTTATTTTTTGAGGGATTGCCTCATTTAAAAGTCAACAGTCACCTGCAGCTGGTCACACGCTGGGCAGCTCAGCTAGTCACAGCACATGCTGGGCAGCACAGCTGGTCACAGCACATGCCTGGCAGCACAGGTCTTTGTGATAAACTCTGGGCCTTCTGTGCTGTTTGTTCAGGGCCTGCCTTCTTTAGCGCCATTTCCCTTTGCCCACAACTCACACATGACTAAAATAAAACAAATTTACTTACGAGTTCCACATAGCCTCTGTCCTCCGAGCTGACCAACATCGCTGGCTACCTCTTTACGATTAAAAATTGGGTTCAGGCCGGGCGGTGGTGGCGCACGCCTTTAATCCCAGCACTTGGGAGGCAGAGGCAGGCGGATTTCTGAGTTCGAGGCCAGCCTGGTCTACAGAGTGAGTTCCAGGACAACCAGGGCTACACAGAGAAACCCTGTCTCGAACAAACAAACAAACAAACAAACAAAAAATTGGGTTCAGGAGTCATTCTTCACAGAGGATTGAGTTGTACCAGGTATTATCTTAGAAAGCCCTGCCTCAGCGGCATGCCAAGTCCCACAGCCCTTCTTGATTTTGTTGCTCTCTAAGCCTACCACACAGGAATGGAGGTGGATGGTCCCATTGCCAACAACATGATACTTAATGCCACAGCTGGACTTTCTCTTTGCTTCCTCTACAGAAAGCAGTTGACTTCCTCTGTTAAAGAAGTCAGCTCTGTACTAAGGGGTCTTTCATGTGTCCAGCCCTTTTCATAAGTCAGTCAGAAGACAGCTTCTGAAGCAGCTCCTTGAGTTAGTTGCTGCTTCTCTTGTTCCTCAAGTTTCTGTTTGGGAGAGGGCAAATCCACATAGTGACTTCAACAGAACCACTCCGCAGGGCTTCCCAGAGACCTTATAGACTTATTAGCCATCTGTGTCCAGGGGTGCTGCTGAGCGTGGTATGTCTCAGAACCCGGAGAAGAAAATAAATATCTTGGCCCTAAATGAGCTATCTGTGAGTCTTCAAGTTATGCAACATGG
Source organism: Arvicanthis niloticus (assembly GCF_011762505.2). Taxonomy (NCBI): domain Eukaryota; kingdom Metazoa; phylum Chordata; class Mammalia; order Rodentia; family Muridae; genus Arvicanthis; species Arvicanthis niloticus. The sequence continues at coordinate 8,180,970 of NC_047675.1, forward strand.
TTCAAGTTCATAACATATGAATTTCTACATCTAATTCTTGTTGTGTTTTATGTTGGACATTCACTGTACAATCTAGATGTACCAAAATTTAAAGCTGTGGTGTATTCAAAGAGTTAAAACAAAAGAGAGGGAGTAGGCCCAAGGAGAGGCGGGTAATAGGAAAAGGTAATAAATCTCAGGCCTCTGGGATTTAGACAACAAGTTGCAAGGGCAAATCCAGCAACTGCCAACCACGGAATGTGTCAGCAAAATGTGTCAGCGTAATATCACAGTAACTGTTACCTGGTACATTGTCAGAATTCTAAGAAATGCGAAGATCAAAATGTTGCAACTGGGAGGTATTCCAAATGCTTTTCAATGTGTATCTGTTGAAACAAGGAGGCTATTAAAATGGCCATTAAAAAGTCCCATTAAAATAACAATCCAATAAAAGGAGCGTATAATCGGAGTGCTTTGAGGGCGACAGCAGTGAGTGCCAACGCGCTTGCTGACGTTCAGGGAGGCCTTTTCACGGTCCCATTCCTGTTTGTATGCTGAGCAAGGAGCTTCAGGTTTGCTCTGCCAGCAAGAAGTAATCACTTTTAGATCACAAAACTTCAAAACACTCACACATCTGCATGTGTGAATACAACTGTCTGGTGCAACTGAGCTTTACAGGAAATAGAAGTTAGCTAGAACTAGCCACAGGTTTTTTTTTTTTTTAATGAGATCTTGATTCATTCACCCATTGGATATCAATATTGGGTCCCAGAAACTAGCTCAATCAATTCAAGTTCTAGCAGGACTACTATACACATTGAAAAAAAATAAGCATAAACATTTAAAAATATAAAGTCTCACTGTGTGGCCCAGGAGTAGGTCTGGTCCTTATCTCCCCATTCTGGATTATGGGTATGTGCCATGATGCTTGGATTTCATAAACTTCTGATTATCAAATTATTTAATAATACGTGAGCAGTGGAGGGAAAAAAGAAGACTCTGAGGGACTGGAGAGAGAGCTTACTAGGTCAAGTGTTTGCCACACAAACATAAAGACCTGCTTTCTATTTCCATAACTACACAAAAATCCAGCATGGTAGTGTGTGCTTGTGATCCCAACACTTGGGAGGTAGAAACAGGCAGATTTCTAGAACTTTCTGGCCAGCCAGCAAGCCTAGCCTTGTGGGAGTCCCATGTCCAATAAGATGGCAGAAGAAACAAGGTGGACAGATCCTGAAAAATGACACCTGAGGTTTACTTCTGATACACACACATACACATACACACGCACACGCACACGTGCACGCGCATGCGCACACATGCGCACACAGGCTCACACACAGACACACGCACACACGTACACACGTACACACGCACGCGCACACACGCACACATACACACACAGCACACATAGCACACACATGCGCACATGTACACACAGTCATGATAACAAACGATTACATACACAAAGATAATTTTTGAATATTTTAAAACTCTTACCCGATCCCATTTCTGGCCCTCTGCTGAATTCAGTCATCTGGTATGAATTTCTTCAGAGCCTTCTAGAGGGTCTAGATTTGTGTTTTCTCTTTCCCTTGGCGGCTCACTGGGTTGGGATGTATAACAAGACATCTCCAACATCTTTGCCATTGTATTTTGAAAGTTTTATTCTCTTGTCTGAACATCTCCCATGCCGGAGGACTGTTGCGCCTTCCTTTAACTCTTATTGCACACATTCAACTTGCCTGTATAACTATTCACTTACTTCCCGTAAGTCCCTTTCACACACTGCTTGTTTCCGACCAGTCTGTGTTAAATGCAGAAGACATGACGGGAAGAGGCAAAGCAGACTTGAAATGCACCCAGTCCCTCATCTAACACTGCAATGGTTCTCTGTTTTCACAGGAATGTTTTGAGCCCTTTGGTAAGCCCTGAAGGCCCCTATGGACCTGTGGGATACCTGCCTCACGCTTCTCCCCGGTATGAATCCTCCTTTATGAACCACACCACTCGGCAGCCTCCCTTTCAGATCTCTCCAAAGCTGATGTCCGTCTCCACTGAACTGAGCCCACTTTATTTTTCCCTCTTTCTCCTCAAAGTTCATTCTGCACTATGCTGGTCCGTATTTAATCTCGTGCTTGTTTAAGAAATGTACTTCACTGACTAGACGGCATCTCAAATTGTATGTTACCCTTACCACAACACACAGTTTTCCCTGCAGGACCTGCAGACAAATTTAGGGCATGATTTTGATTCTTCTCTTCTCACCAATCAGTTCAATCCATTTTCCCTCAAAGGATATCTCAAGTGTACACCCCCATTTAATACCCATTCCTTCTTGAGAGAACGAACGCACCATGATCTCACCTGTTTGGGGTCCCAAGTGTCCCCATTGCTGTTCACACTCTGAGCAGGAACTGGGGACCAGTGATTCTGGGTCTTTACAGTAGCTGAGAGGAATTTTTTAAACATGTATTTCAGATGCTGTCATTCTCTGGCTGCAACCCTTGGTGACTCTATGAACAAAGCCAGCCTCTTTCCTCCTTTGCTGTCTGTTTAGGAAACATGTATAGTGGTGATGTAAAGATGGAGGTGTTTAGCCTGCAACACTGGGAATCAATTTATCCTCCGATTTTGAAATAGGGTTACCAAAGTTAACAAAGTCAAAGTTAATACCCAGTTAAAATCAAATTTAAAAAAACAGTAAGCTGGTCTCTGTTACTGTTTTGGTTAACCCTAACCCCTAACCCTTACCCCGAGAGCTGTAACCCTAATCCTTGTGGTACTAAGGATTAAACCTAGGGTTTTATGCATGCTAGATAAAAACTCTGTCACTGAGTTACATCCCCAGCCCCAAACATACCATTTCAATGTACAAAATTACGGAGTGCATACACTGAAAAAAATGCTTAAAATTATTCAAAATTCAAATTTGGCCATGTGTCTGTCATCTGTCTATCTGGTGATCTTATTTTTCACAAACCTGCCAGATTCTTGATGTGAGTCACTTGTTTGATAGTAATGGCCTTGGGATGACCTTTCCCAGCCAGCCACTGGAATTGAGAGAGTATTAAGTTGAGAAAGTATTGCTTTATGGGAAGAGAGTACACAGGTGATAGCAAATAATCATTATGACGTCTAGAAGTTCTAGACTAACAATAGGGCCTAATAGAACTAACACACAGGGCATGTGTGATCCCTTCAATAACCAGAGCCATTCCTGGGTGCTTTATTCTCGAGTTGTCATATGGTTATAGTGACCTTTGAGCCTTTATTGAATCAAGTTTGAGGCTCAATTAACAGTAGAGTATGAAACCAGAGTGAATCATATTATAGGACAGATTCTTTCATTAAGTTTTTTTTACTTTTAAAATTGTGCAGGTTTGTATAGGCGCCAGTGGAGGCCAGAAGATGTAAGATCTAGCTCCCCTAAAGATGGAGTTATAAGAGTTGGAGTCACCAAACCAGGTTGCTGGGGAAAGAACTTGGGTCCTCAACAAGAGCAGTGTGTGCTCTTAAGTACAAAGCCATCTCTCAAATCCAGGACAGTTTCTTGTGAGTGACAGTGCTGTACTTTATTCTGTCTAATTCTGGGACTTATGTTTAAGTAATGTTTATGGCAGTTATGCATTAATGATTTCTGTGTTGGTCATAGTTTTCTATAGTTAAAGATAAATAAGATGACAAGTTCTAGATTTCCCCTCATGAGAAAAATTCTGTGGATGCAAAAATCTATATGTTCTAGGGGTGTGTATTTTTATATTCTTATGCCACAGAAATCTAGATTTAAGAAACATGCAAATCCTTCAAATTTGCCTTTGAGAGAAAGTGAACACACCTTGAGAATACAGGTTCTGCTAGCTCTCTTTCATTAGTCAGCTTTCCTGTTCTTGGTGCTTCATCCTGGGGCATATTTGAATCTTGAATGAACTGTACAGCTAAGCTCACTTAGTTACAACAACCAGAGAATAATTAGAAGAAATGCATATTTCTTCCATGCATTGCACTCAAAGCCCCATGCCTTTGAAGAAAAGGACACTAGACAGTTCCTTCAAGGAACATCAAGGTTCCTGATTAATGTAAATATTCAACATTGAGATTCATGAGAGAAGTACAGTGCTAATTCAGTGAGCACCCTTCTCAGAGCAAGGAGGACTTCACAGTTCAGTCTGGGAGTGTAGCTCTTTTCAATCCATGGCATTTTGGGGGTTCCCTTGGAATAGATTTCAGGGTGATCTGAGGCGGAGGAAAACACTTTTATGCAATGATTCAAATATTTAGACAGTATCTTTATTGTGGGAGTTACATGGAAGACAAGAGAAGACAGATATTACATTGCCACACCATTAGATAAAAATACAGCCCTAAAATTCTATTGTAATGGAGTTGTTCTGTTTGATTATTGATTATTTTGTTGGTTGACTTGGAGTTAATATTTGAGAGGTACTTCATTATGAAAAAGTGTAAACATTCCTTAGAAATATATTTCTATATTTATTTATAGGTGTTTACTTACAAAATCCATTCTGCTTTCATAATTGTCTCTTCTCCACTTCTTTGCCATATTATAATTATAATTTGCAGATGTCTTGACACTTACAATTACCTTTCCCACCTGCATAGCCAGTTCAGTAGTCTTGTGTGAAATTATTCATTATTTTTTAAAACTTCATGGATTATGTATCCAGTACAAAGTAGTCTATCAAGATGATATTCTGAGAAACACAATTTAGATTTAGCTATAAGAAATAGTGGCTGCTACAGGAAACACACACACATACACAGAGGCAAAACATTCATACATATAAAATCAAATGAACAGATTATTTTACTGTCTCTACAAGTCTGAGTACCGGTGGTCATGGACCTCTGCTCAGAGTCTCCACAGGCTAATGTTGACTACTGGCCAGAGCTGTGCTCTTGTCTGAGGCTTGAGTTTCAGTCCAAGCTCATCCAGGTTGTAGGGAGACTTTAGATCCTCAATGTTGTAGGACTACCTGCAAGTAGGCCTACACCTTAGCACCACTCTTGGGTCTTCAAGACCACCTGTTCCTCTGCACAGGAACCTTTCCACAGCTTAGAAGTTTGCTCTTTCAAGCATGGAAGCAAAATTCCTCTTGTTTCAGGAAGTACCCCATCTTGTTCCAGGGCTCACCTGATTGTATAACATACACTCTATATCTATTATAATTTTAATATATTATATATATTATATATAACATATGCAGGGTTAATATAGTTATTTATATTAAGTTTCTTGCTCAGTAAAAACATTAAAATGATAATAGATATGACATATAACACATAATAAATATATATCTATTATCACTTTCAATGCTTTTAATGAGCAAGAAACTTAATTCAGGGCTTAAGCAAACAGTATTTACTTAATTCTAAACAGATTGAAAGAATGTAAGACAAATGAGTGTTTTTCTGAAGGAAGGAGCTTACTTCATGAGAGGTACAAAGATAGAGTTGGTTAGTAGTATCTATTGACTGACCACTGTCTCCATGTTGGCAAAATTGATTTTGTAATTTACTGAGGAATCACAATTTGCCATAAAAGTAATGAATACGTATTTTTCTTTCAGAGGAATTCCAATCCTACTTCCCTCTTCTTTGCATCCATTGCCTTATGTCTTTTCTACCTCTTTCATTTGTCTCTAAAGGGCAAGGGCAAGAAATCTGAGAAAGACTGGGAGAGCAGTCTGAGACTTTACAAAAAAAAATAGGGGATAAATGATGCAACTCTGTGTCCCTGGAGGTCTATACTGAAAACCAGTAGCTCCACAGAAAAACAGTAGCTGCCTTGCATCTTGGGTGGCTTTGCCTTGACAATACATCACATTTATGATGGTACGTGTTCATTAACTTGCCTGTCCTATTATATTTGGTTACATTGGGAAGCTACTCAAAAACAACATGCCTGAAATTGAAGACAGATGGCCAAGCAAAGAACTACAGAGCTTCTTATAATCACTCACCATTTCCTTTCTTATTACATTTCTGTTTATTGCTATGTCATGTAAGAACACTCATACCCTCTCAAAACAAACAAATAACAAACAAAACAAACAAACAAACAACACATGGTATCATTTCTTTGGAAAGTATGCAACCAACCAAGAATTGGAACAAGTTGATATTCTCTTAATAACATCAGCCCAGGGCAATGCTATGTATCTCTACACTTACATAGGTTTATGACTTCAGAAAGATAAATGGAAGATGTTGCTTCTGATTTATCTCTGCAAGGGATTTGTGTGGCTCAGTCATCTGTCTACTGCTGTGGCGATTCCTGTAATGATTCTTCATCCATGATGAATGAAACAAGAGTTTCAGGAAATCAGCTCACAAGTAACATCCATTCAAAGTAACAGTGCAGAGAACTACAAAGCTGTGACCTTAAACAATGGTACGAAAGTGTCTTTGATCTGGCAGCCTGGGATTTATAATGTGCAGTAGATCCATTTCTTTTTAGGCATGCCCTCATCTCTCAGCCTCAGGACTCAGTGTAAAGGCAGAAATTGGCCTTCGGTGGAATTTCTTTCTTCCAAATATGTACATGAATACATCTACACATTGTGCCCCATGGGAAAATAATATCCTTTAAAGGACTGTTGATTATTGTCCATTTTTATGATAGTAAAACACAGGTGAAATTTACTATCTTAACCTGGATTAAGTATATAGTTGAGTGGGGTATTTTTCACACAGTTAAAAATCTGTTTCTAGAATATTCAGTCAGCACCAGAACTTTCAACATTAGTTCCCTAGGGCTGGCGTGCAGAGCCATATGCCCGAGTTTTGCTAAACTGTTGGAATAATGACATCAGAGACCAACTGATTTGGAATCAAGAGTGGAAGGAGAAAAACAACCTTCAGAAGACATTTTGCAAAACCTGCTATTCCCTACACAATTTTGTACTGAGTTTTGTTTACAAAGAAGGCAATTATTGGGCTCCATGATATGTAATTATATTCATCTATTCATTTTATATTCTAAATGATGAAGTGATTGTACTGAAAATTATAGCAAGAAGTTTCTAATTGTGTCAGAACTAGATTTAGTGTGTTGTTGTCAGAGACCGACACACGGAAAGAACAAACAGCACATTTTCTGTTTACATTTCAATTCCCAAAGATAATTGTTTAGTCAGGATGCTTAGCCTTGATTGTGGGTCATTAAGGGTCACTAATAAAAGACTCTGTTTAGATTTTACAAGTTTGTTTGAGCCTGAACATCTCCATCCCCATGAATCTGAGCTATAACAATACTTGGGGGTGGCTCCAGTGTTCATGGTATTAAAGTGGTCTGTAAATAAGTGCTTATATTTAGAATTTGCCTCAACATAAATACAACTGAACAAACTAGTTAACATGGACAGCAGATTCTTGCTGTATGCATCTGTAAAGAGAAATTACGTATTTTCTGATCCAGCAGTATAGGCATGCCACTTTCTGGGGGATGCTGAATGGCTTCTAGGATATCTCAAATGGTAGAGTAAATACAGATTTTGCTTGTTTTTGTCAATTCTGTTCTGTGTATACATATTTAAACTTCATAATGTGGCTTTACATTTTTTTATATCAACACTTACCTGATTAGAAATGCATAATGAATTTTCTTTTCAGGATCAACAACTGTTGAGTAGTTAGATATTTCATGTTTATTATTTAATCGTGAGCGGTACCTTATTGAACAAAGGAATTGCAATGTATTTAGCCACTTCTTGCAAAATGGCCATTTGGGTATCCTCTCTTGCTAATTTTTCCCCAATACAAACAAGATGAAAGCAGATGACTGACTTCTTCCAGAAAATATAAAGGCTCTGAGATAGGTGCTAACTCACTGGTTAGAGGAAGATGATAACTGTGGATCATGGTTAGCATGAGTCAAGAGAGGGAGCCAGAGGGAGCCTCATGAAAGTCATGAAATATGTGTGTGCTTTACCCCCATGCCTTAGCATCAGTTTGTCTATGCGCCATCATACTTCAGGAGGTCTTAAGGACTCACCCAGTCTTGCTGAGTTAAGTCACTGCCAACGCCCCCTGCTAATGTGTGCTAAGCTCACATACCTAGCGACTCATTAGTACAAGTATGTGCACACCGTCTCCATGCACCTCACAGACTTTGAAACTTTTGTGGAGATTTAATATTGCTAGCTAGCAGAATATTTATATATTGCATATGCATACGCAATTATGTAAGTTATGTAAAATGTTTTAAGTAATAAAAGAGTGCATACTTAGCTGGTGCCTTCTAGTCACTGATTAACCATGCGTGGCAAAACAAAACAAAACACCTCCTTTGCTCATCTCCTGTCTGTGAAACGAAAAACATTACAATGTTGTGGTCAAAGATGACAGAAACATAGAGAATGGACACCAGGGAACTGTTAAGTATCTGCAGTTCCCGAGGTCCTCTTATATTTTATACTGAATATTTCCCAATGCTTAGAGTGCGATGTTTGGGTAGCATGGAATCGGGAAGGTGGTGATGAACCTGTGATTTACTGGAAACAGGAAGTGAGCAAGCAGAGAAGAGACCAGCAATGAGGATCAACTATCTGGTGTTGAAGAAAGAGGACTGAGGGGAGGTTTTCTCGTCAAATCCTGGGGAGAGGACTGGCTGACTTGGACTCCATGCTCACACTTGACATTTCTCTTGAATCTTTAGGTTCTGTCTCAGATGGGAGGGCATTCAGGAACTGCCATGAGGGTTTAGATATACCAAACATTGGCTGACTCTTCAGTGGCAGCCAGATAAGTATGTGGAATCCAGTGACAACTTCCTGAAGACAAAGGAGGCCTGTGTATGTTTAAATGCGATCTAAAAATCCTGTGGAGAAGGACAAAGATGGAAAAAATTAGTATCAAAGGATCATATGGCTGAGAGGACAGAGGGAATTCAGAACAACGTCTTGCTGTGCATACAGAATACCAACATGCCAGAACACGTCAGAAAAATAACCCAAGAAGGAAGAGAAATTAATGGTGGATACAGGATGAGGCAATGGTTATCAGCAGCTGGAAAAAGATAGGGTGGAAGCCCGTGCAAGAGGCCTGCTCACGGCTGGTAGGATGAAGCATGGGAGAATTAAAATTGTCATAAGATTTGGGAGTGGTGGGAAGGAAAATGGAGGCTTTCAAGGAACTTGGAAGTGTTGACAAATCAATGTGATTTTTTGGGCAAATAAAAATGCCTGGTAGGTGTTCTCCAAAGTATATGGAGGGCAGCATCGGACTCTTGAAACCCAGGTTCATTGTTCAATCTGGTGGGCAGGAGGGAGTGGGGATTTCTCCTTCTCCTTCTCCTTCTCCTTCTCCTTCTCCTTCTCCTTCTCCTTCTCCTTCTCCTTCTCCTTCTCCTTCTCCTTCTCCTTCTCCTTCTCCTTCTCCTTCTCCTCCTCCTCCTCCTCCTCCTCCTCCTCCTCCTCCTCCTCCTCCTCCTCCTCCTCCTCCTCCTCCTTCTTCTTCTTCCTTTTTCTTCCTTCTTCTTCCTTTTTCTTCCTTCTTCTTCCTTCTTCCTCCTCCTCCTCCTTCTTCTTCTTCTTCTTCTTCTTCTTCTTCTTCTTCTTCTTCTTCCTTCTTTTTCTCCCTCCTTCTCCTTCTCCTTCTCCTTCTCCTTCTCCTTCTCCTTCTCCTCCTCCTCTTCCTCCTCCTCTTCCTCCTCCTCTTCCTCCTCCTCTTCCTCCTCCTCTTCCTCCTCCTCCTCCTCTTCCTCCTCCTCCTTCTCTTCCTCCTCCTCCTCCTCTTCCTCCTCCTCTTTCTCTTCCTCCTCCTCCTCCTCCTCCTCTTCTTCCTCCTCCTCCTTCTTCTTCCTTTTTCTTCCTTCTTCTTCCTTTTTCTTCCTTCTTCTTCCTTCTTCTTCCTTCTCCTCCTCCTCCATATGAGAGAACGTAAGAAAGTCAGAATTGTGAGATTGAAAGCAGTTCAAAGAGAAGTCCATTTAGAGACACTGAACAATGCAGGAAGAACTGACAAGGTAGCAGAATTGATCCTCCACCTCTATGTCTATATATATATATATATATATATATATATATATATATATATATTAACCTCACTCATTATCTACACCCCCATTCCACATTTTTTTTTTTACTAGATTTCAATGAATATGCTAGGTACTGCCCGGCATGCTAGGAAAATAACCTCAAAACTACAAAATATCCTATTAGTTTAGCAGAAAGACACAGCTATATACTCATAAATGACAAAATGGTATTTTCTATATGATTTCAGTGCATTGAGAGCATACTGGAGCCCAAGAAGGGTATGCACTGTCTCTGCTTCAGTAGCCAGATTAGATCATCTTTAGAGAGAAGGTCACACCAGATCTTGATGCTAGAGAGTAAGTGATTCCTTGGCAGTCAAATATGGCTGTCCCCAGAGAAGGAGGCACACAGAATCCTTCCTCCTTAGGGCACACAGGCAACAGGCAGCTCAGAAGGGGAAAACCCTGTGAGGCAGGGCAAAGCCTACAGCTAAGTACAATTCACCAACTCCTCATGCTATGATCACCCTTCCATTGCCTCCTATGATAGTTAAAGCAACACTGGCAGTAAGTTGCTTTAACTATACAGTAAAGTAGTTAGGACACCTGTGGAGAACTCACACTCAGAGTCAAGACTGTAAGATAAAACTGATTCCAAGAGAAATCCACTTAGAGGCAATTGCTAATGTAAGAAGGTGGCAGACCTCATTCCACATGTCTACATCGTTATAAATCTACCTCGCTGACTCTCCATGCTCCCATTCAGCAACTACTCTGAGGGGAAGTAACTCAACATGCTCATCGCTCTGCTCTTGGGATATGAACTTTGATGAATTCAGTCAAATGACAATGCACAGGTCATAAAGACTAAACAGATCTGTCTTCAAAGAGGCAAAAAGTCTAGTGTCCCCATTACCAAGGCACTAGTTCTTACACATCTGATTCACCTTTCAATTCACTTGTCTAAGAACCCTGCATTTGGGATCAACTAAGGCATGTGTTAAGTCAATGAAGCAATAATCACAGAACAGATAGAAAAAGTAGAAACCCAGGAAATCCACATCCCAGAGATAACAACAAGACCAGAGACAATGATGATGGTGTTCACAATCATTACTGCTCATTAATTATACCTATATTTAATGAGCACTTACTAATACCATCTGTGGTGAGCACTAGTGATATGTAATTTTATTTCATTCTTTTCAAAGTATGATATCTATCTATCTATCTATCTATCTATTATCTATCTATTTCAAAGCATGATTTGTATACATATCCTTCACTCGGGAAGACACAGGCATTCAGGAAGACAAGTTTTGGACACTCCCTGGGAGGACCTCAGGTACAGGTGTGGCACTCTCATTTGATCTGGTCTGCCAGGCTGCTTTGCTATGCTCCTTGCAACAATTAATGTTAGCATTGTGTAAAGAAGAGGCCTCCACAGAAAACAGATCCTTAGTTTTCTCCCATCAGCACTCTTGCCACCAGTGAAATGTCAACATTGTGTGAACTGAAAATTCTGTAACAGCTACCAAGGAAACGTCCTGAGTCCACAGTGCCATCACCACTGAGCTGCCACCTCCAGCCTAATTCATCTCTGGTTGTCTGCATGTCACCCACAGCTACCAATTGCCTTCACTGGCCTGGGACACTCAGTACCTTCCTTGGTCTCTTAGCCTCCAACCCATATTGCTGTTCAGGAGCCCCTGACGATTCTTGGGCAGAAAGGCCATTGAATAACAACAGACTGGCTGTAGTGGAATTTGTAGCTGAAAACTGGGGAGGAGTCAAAACAACAGTGACCACTTAGCACAACAGCTGTTAGATCTTCTACTCCAACCCCCTTTCTTCTCCCTTCCTTCGTGCATCTATTTGTGTTCACCTTGTCTTCTTCCTTCCTACTTTCTTTTCCTTTTCTTTATCTCTCACTTAACAAGAGATGATTGCATTCTTTATAACAAAAGATGTACAGATAAGATGTGATAGGTTGAGGCCTGGGGTGGCCCAGGATCTTTTCTAGTTAAGACAGATGATGCACAGTATCCCTTAACAGGGCTTATTCTATTTTGTTCTTCAAAACTTCTCATATCAGGAAGCTCTCTGCTTTCTAAGACAGCTGTCATGGACCACTGAAGGAAGACTGTGGTGTACTGTGGTGTAGTTCATCATCAAAACTGGGATATCCATAACAGAAAAAGGACTGTGTCATTAAAACCCATTCAGTGATATGAGTTTTGCACTGTTTATTGAACTGAGAGAAATGTGTAGAAAATAAAACCAGTGGATGAATAAAAGTATTTCTCTTGTTCAGTATGGGCTTCATTATTACACTATTAAGCATTATTGCTCCATGTGCATGTATCTGCATATGTTAAAAACTGTACATTGTCTCGCTGCTACTGAATGCCTCACTAAGTATAGAAGCAATTACGAATTGTCTGTATGTAAAAACCAATTTTAAGTATATTTCTTCTTTACAGCTTTTTTCATTCAAATAAATATTGCTTTAAACAGTGATCTGCTTTTCCGAAGTTTGAATGTATATTGCCATTATCTTCTGGTTCATATGTCATAGTACAGGGAGCTCTGGTACAGTGACCTGCTTTTTAAGCTGAAGCATCTGATGTAAAAATTGGTCCCATTAAAATAATTGTAAATATATACCATTAATGAAGTCAGTATCATTTTTTTAAAGATTTATTTTTATTTTATGTGTATGAGAGTTTGTCTGCTTTTATTGTGTATTATCTGACTGTAATGTCGCTGGAAGACAGAAAAGGAAATTACATCCTTTGGAACTAGAGTTACACACCATTGTGAGCCATCATGTGGATGCTGGAAATTGAATCCAGATCCTCTGGAAGAGCTGTAAGGACTCTTAATGGCTGAGCCATCTCTCTAGACTTCAACATCAACTTTTACTAATGCTTTTGAATAATATTGGAATGGAAAATGAGTAAAATCAGTTTATAGAAACACAGATTTGAGTCAATGAAGTCAGATCAAAATGAATCTGCTGTAGATTCTGATAAATCGCCATCCTACAATAAAGAGTTACTTATGAAGTGTTAAATTATTTAATCGTATAAATCTCTTTGCTTTTTCAACCACAAAATGGCAATTTCATATAGTTTGGCCTAATTAAACATAAACATTTTTTCTGGAGATTTGTGTCTTTTGGTTTTCGTGTGGCCAGTGACATCATTCTGGCCCTTCTGTAGATGATAAATGACAAATAATATTTTTTTGAACTGAAATGAAAACTTAAACTTTCCTGTAACGTACAGTTGAGTTTTCTTCAACCTACTGCTGTTGAAAGGGTTTATTGCAAAATAAAATAGAATTAGCAAACAGTAAAATAAGTAAATAGTTGAAGATTAACACCATGCAAAGTTCTGAAAAAAAAACCCAGCATAGCAGGAGTGTTCCAATTACTCGCTCTATGTTCCTTGGCAGAGAGCACACTTTTTTTTCTGTATACAAGTCTATACACCTAATGCATACTTTTCTACACTTTCCCTTGACCTGACTCCCTGGTCAAAGGAAGTGGCTCAAAGGATCTTTTAGGTGACAGTAAGGGTCAAGCCTTGGCAGGCTGGGGCTCCAAAGTGCCAATGGAACTATAACCTCCCATCTAGCTGGTGTTCAACATTTGAATCCCAAGGTAGTTATTTTATCAGCAAGCTCCCCAGATGCTGGTCCATAAAGGGAAGTGTTAATTATGTGACAGCTGGACTAGGGTAGGGAAAGGAGCGGAGGTCACCAGTGGTCACCTTTCAGACTTAACCACATGTTAAAAACCACAACTCTGATTACCTTCACTCACCTACAAGCCATGGTGGCACAAGTGGGACATACAAAGTAAAAGCAGGCTAAATCTACCCTGCCTTATTTTATCACACACAGTAATAATGATGCCATTTTCGGGGGGGGGGGGAGACAGAGACTTGGTTAGTGAGTGAGTTAGTTTCTTGGATCTAGAAAAACTGCTAAAGTGGAAAGGGTGGTGGCTTACCAGGTAAAATCACTTCCTGTTCCATCAAATCAGACCAAATGAGCCTTTAGTAAGAATTATGCATTCATCCATTCTGCAAATATTTACACAGCACCTATGAACTGCATGCACTTGTTAGGAAATGAGGGTATGGAGAAGAAGCAAAAACAGCCTCTGATGAAAACTTACTCATGGATTCAAGGGCTGGTGACTCGGAAATGTGATGCCCTGCAATTTTAGTTCCATTCTTGGACCAAGGCCTCATGCCTGAACTCTTGAGTCTACTGTGTGACAACCCATCAGGTCTTGGCAGCTTGCAGTCTGGCTCCTCTGCCTCAGTGGTTATTGAACGCTTATATATGTGAGCATATTCAAGGGATTTGTGTGTATCTGTGTGCATGTGCGTCTCTCTCTCTCTCTCTCTCTCTGTGTGTGTGTGTGCGCGCGCACACGTGTGCGCGCGCATGTGTGTGCATGTGTGCATGAATGTATGTGGAGGACAATATCACTGTGAAGTATAGTTTCTCAATTGCTCTCTGCCTTAGTTTTTGAGATCAGTATCACTGAGCCTGGAGTTCACCTATTCAGCTCTACTCACTGCTCCAGGGTTCTTCCTGCCTCTGCCTTCTTAGTACTAGGATGATAACCATGACACCATGCTCAGCTTTGTATGTGTTATTGGAGATTTGACTCACTCCTCATATTCCATCTCTGCAGCTCCAAAGGAAACTTTATTTTAGAAGCCTGTCTCCTCAGGACCGGCCTCCAAGGCCTCCAAGTTTCTGATTCTCAGAGCCAGAAAATATGCCTTTTACAAAGGTCCTTCTGTGATTCTCACTCTGGAGACTTGTGGCACTTACCTTCAGAAACACAGACCGAATTTTCTGATTTCCGACAAATGTACTGATCTCCTGTGCTCTTCTTCCAGCAGTTGCATTGCTGAGCTCAATGCAATTCCTGCATCACGGAGGCTTCTAATGCTTTAGAATATACTGACTGGGTTGAATGCCTAGAAGCAGCACAGAAACACTTCAGCCGGAGGCACCACTGTAGTTCAGAACCAGTGGATGAAAATCCCTTGCTGTTCTTTGGCATCAAACCACATTGTGGTGTGGTGATGTGCTCGGGCCTATCAAGCCGGCTCACTCCTGTCTTGTAAGAAAACATTTGGGTGTGATCACCTAACATTTATTGGGAATGCCACACTAAGTTCCACTTTCTTTCTTCAAACTCTAAAATATAAAGTCAAATTAGCATCCTCTCTTTGCCCCTCCCACCTCCTTCCCTCCCAGCAGAGGTTGTCACTGGCAGGGTTTCCGTGAGGGAAGCTAATAGAACCTGGCAAGCAAAACAGATGCAGATAGAAACCATTTCATCTGTTCAAGTCTTGGAGTGGCCTTCAAAGAAAGATAGATTCCACACCAGCCAGGACTCAAGTGGAGGCCAAATCTGCCAACATATTTGGAAAGCCAGACTCTTACAGATATAAGGTTCTCGGCACCTTCTAGAGAGAATATCAGTGAGAAACGAGAGCAAGCTAGAATTGTTTGCTACTTACCAGCCCCTGACTGTATTTTTCAGTGCCAATTTCTGTAGCCAACATAACGTGACCCTATGAAAAGAATACCAAATAGGACTATCAACACAAGATACGGACCATTAAGAGCTCCTCAGTTCCCTCATATGTTTAATGTTGCCACAAATTCTTCAATTCCCATTCACAAAGATACATAACGAGAATTTAAAGTGTGCAGTGTATTTGAAGAAAGTAGAGCTATCTACTGAAACAGGATAGGTTGTGGGCTCTCAGAATCTGCACAACATTTCGCTTTTTATCCTCGTGAATATGTGACTTTCAAGTGAAGCCAAAGTCAGCCCATTGCACTTATGCCTTAAATTAAATTGAGAACATTGGCAAAGTTCCATGAGGAGAAAAGGCAAAACCAGAAATGAGGCTCTGGTTTTCTTGTATATACAACTGTATGAATAGGAAAGGGGAGTGATATCCTCGTGGTTGTAAAGACAGAGGCCCAAGTAACTCCCTGTAAGCATTAACACTAATGAGGAAAGACCCCAGCTACACTGCTTTCCTCTTACACCACATCACGCCTGTGAAGAAAAACCTTTGAAAGTTGGAAATAACATCACTAGATACTTGATATCATCTTCAGAGTTTCCCTCAGTACTTACCCTATAGAAAGGTAAGTTCTTTAAAGTGAAATAGCTATCACATTTAAATATAGGTATAGAAAAGACACTTCATTTTTCTTTGATGAAGAAATGCAGTAATGAGTTGGTTCCCTTGGTTGATCCATTTCTGCCAACAGAGTATCTGATGGGGATTTTTAAATGTGAAATCTGGAGGTAGTAGTTCTAAGACTGCTTCCATGTTGATTGATTTAAAGAGTGGCCACTATACTCAGAGAACAGAACCTTGGACTGTCATGCCTTCCCCCTCATACAATTTTGAAGAGAAGCCATGTCAACTCTGTAAATAGTGCAACACACTCACCTTTCCTAGGATTCCAAATAATGAAGTCCCTTTCTGTTGTGCTAACTGTATTGTCAAAGGGCCATCCCAGCCACGGCATGGAAAAATCACTTAGCTCAGCATTCTCTCATCAGTGAAGTCCAGACAGATGCTCAAGAGGAAACTGATAATACTCACAGAGTAAAGGCAATGCAAAAGACCTTTTCAAATAGTTTGGTTCATCTGTACACTGAATTATGCTGTGTTAAGTCAATAGCTTTTCATTCCTTCTTAACTAGGCTGTCTCAATGCAGGTGCATATGGGTACTAGCCAGTAGCCCAAACACTGATAAGAACCTGAAAGCTACTCCCTCTATGTTCTATTTCAATGATGCTCAAATACAGCTCCTTCGGCTGCCATTTGTTTTCTAAAAGCACTGGAAATTGGCTGGCATAGTCTTATTGAGCTTAAGAAGACCACTTTTCAGCCAGTTAATGCCACAGGTCTAAGAGCTGAGCCAGCTTGGTCTTTTAGTATCATATTGCAATCAGACCAGATCCGAATTGTCAAGTCCTGTGCTTCCCATCCCTGAGATGGCTTCAGACCCTTGAATTCTTTTGCTGTACTATTGTAAAAAGGCTTTTCTTACATTTTGAAGAAATTGGGTCAGGGAGAGCATAAGCCGAGAACTGGAACCTAACAGGTAAAACTACAAAGAAAATTAAATTGAAAGCACTTGTGGGTTTTTTTTATTATTATTATTATTATTCTTTATTTTTACCATAGATAGGCTAGGTAAGAGCTTTGCCTCTGTAGGTTAGTTACATTTTCACGGCTGTGACCAAAACACTGACAGAAACAATGTAAGGAAGTATTTAATGTGGTCCACAGTTTGAGAGGTTATCGAGCCAGGCTGTAACCAGTGGGGAGCCATTACAACCAGAAGCAGAAGGCTGCAGGAAAGGGGCAGAGCCGTAATCTGTAAAGGTTGACGTAACTTTAATTTTTTTAAATCTTATTTTTAATGATGGTTTTTAAATGTTTTAATCTCTCTTGTAGCCTACCACCCACCAAAAGTAGTGGGAAAGAAAGGATACTAGGGAAGTGGACCTGTTTAGAAAGGTTCTTTGGAGCAACTTCAGTCTGTGTTGTATATGTGGTATTTGTATTTTTAAATGTCAATATTTTTATCAATGACTGTCGGCAGGGCACCTCTCAGCGGCAGTAGCTGCCATTTTATCTACCTCTTTAAGTGACATTGTTACCGCCTCATACTCTGTCATGATGAAGAGGTTCATTAGAAGCAGTTATCCATTATGTCTAAGCCATGTTGGGCGCCATCTGTAACTTTAATTTTTTTCAAATCTTACTTTTAATGATGATTCTTAAATGCTTTAACCTCTCTTGTAGCCCACCACCACCAGAGGTAGTGGAAATGAAAGGATATGAGGGGGTGGGATGGATGGGGGTGGAGTGGAGCTGTTTAGAAAGATTCTTTGGAGCAACTCCCATCTGTGTTGTCTGAAAATCAGCAGTTCAGTTCACAGGTTAGCAACAGCAGCTCGAGCCACTCACAAACACTTCATGAACACACCAGCAGTCCAGTTTGGTAGAGTCAGGTTAGCAACAGTGGTGACATGACCTAGCAGAGACAGTCATGACTCAGCCTCATCTCAGTCAGCAGGAGGAACCAGGAGGAACACCAGGAGATGTTCTTGGCTGTGCCTCTCAGGGAAGCAAAGATTGGCAAAGACCCACAAGCTTGCACAGCTACCCGTACCAGCAAGCCAAGCTCTATCTCTGTCACTCTGTGGAGTTCTGTTTATACCTTCCAAATATCACATGTCCTCCACAGGTCTTGTCTCAGCATGGGCCTTGCCTCAGTGCAGGTCTTGTCTCAGCATGTGCATCCAATCAGCCTGAGTCAGAGGAAGCAGCAACAAACTGCAGCACACCACCAGAAGTTTTGTGGTGTGTTTTTCTCTATGGAGTCCCAACGAACGCAGCTCAACTACACAATGCAAGGTGGACCAGTATGTGCGTGTTGTTAGCAAAGAATCTTTCATCACGTGTCCTTTCACGTGCTTGCCTTAGCAGAACATCCTCTCCTGTGTCTGCTTCAGCGAAATGTTCTTTCAAAGTCTGCCTCCGCCTTTCACACCTGTGTTCACTTTAAGGAATGTTCCTTCATGTGTTTGCTCCAGCAGAACACCATCCAACTGACTTTCCAAAGAACCCTTAGGTTTCCACTTCAGGTGGATCCATCCTTAGTGACCTGCTTCCTCCAGCTATGTCCCCACCTACTAAGGGTAACATGGCCTCTCACAACCATGCCACCAGCTAGAAAAGAAACACAGTGAGCTTGCAGGGGGACATTTCAGATTCAAAACATGCCATCTTTATTTCTAGCTAATTCTTATTGTTTCTCTGTTGCCGGATCCTGCCAGTCTTGATGGCCTCTGGGCCATGGTACATGCTGGCACCAGGTGTCCTGTGTACAGGAAGTGGCTGTATTTGCACCACTGAGCAGCATGGTAATTGGCAAAGCTGCACAGGTGTCCTCTTCAGGGTAGGAGTTTGCTTCTATTGTTCCTGGTTTGAGAATTTCTATTATGAATAATATTGGGTTTCGATAGTGATTTTTCTACTACAAATCGAAGCAATCATATTTCCCATTCAATACAATGCATGACATTGGTTGGTTTTAATCATATAAAGTTTTATGTTTGAATAATATAGTGCTCTATAACAATCTGCTATAATAACTTTTACATATTATTGAACTTGAGCTGTTAATTTCTTGTATCATAACTGTCTAATTTCACCAAAGGTATTAATGATTGATTTTCTTCTAATGCTGAGGGTGATTCCATTATTAAAATACTTGATGTTCAGGAGTGAGGACTCGAGTCCAGTTCCCTAGTGCTCACATGAAAAAGCACTCGCATTTAATGCAGCAATGTGCACCTATAATTCCAGTTCTGGGAAGTCAGAAGCAGGAGGATCACTGGGGTTGTCGATCAGCCAGTCTGGATGAATTAGTAATTCCAGGAGCAGTGAAAGATCCTATTTCTACACTAAGATGGAAAGGAAGAGTGTGAAACAACTCATGCCAACCTTTGGCCTCTATACGTGTGCACATACATACACATGTATACACACATGGCAGGCACACACACATATACACATATACATGTGTTCACACACTTGGCAGGCACATACACACAGGCACATATACATGGTAAGTACACATACACAGAGAAAGAGAGATAAAGAGACAGAGATGGAAAGAGAGACAAAGAGACAGATAGAAACAGAGAAACAGAGACAAAGAGAAAGGGAGAAACAGAGAGAGACAGGCAGGGAGAGGAGGATGATGATTTAAGTATTTTTGTTTCTTCTCTAGTCACCATGAGTAATTTTTTTATTTCAAGGAATATTTTTGTTTTTAAATCTAAGCACAAAGATTATCTGGTATATTATAATTTGTTACTATAATTTAAATTTCTGTAGTATATACTATGAAGACCCACTTTCATTCATAATATTGGTTTCAAGGAACTAGATTTAGTTCCACTAATTTCCATTTTTGGTCCATTGTCTATTTTCTTCTTTCCTCCTTCTCTGATATCTGAGTTTCATTTTCACTCTGTTCCCTCCATTGTAAGGTGAAAAGCCTAAAACAATCGACCTTAAGCATCCATGAGTTCTAATATAAACATTTAAAAAGTGTGATTTTTTCCTAAACAATTGTCATTGTCTTAAATGTTAAAGCAAATTTTATCATACTGTGCTCTCATTTTAATTTACCTTAAAATACATCCATGCATCCCAGTGCTCTTTTGACCTCTGGGGCAGTTTAGGATTCCAGTGTATATCCTTAAGTATCTGGGGAGAGCACTCTGCTTTATTCAGTTAGTTAGCTAATCAAAGCTAATCTCACCATAAAACACCATTGTGACCATAACTAGAGTGGTGTCTGAGTAAATATTTGGGCACCCCAGGGTCCATTCAAGTTAACACATAGATCAAACCATAATACCACCTACAAAGAAAAACAAACCTTAGTCTGCCCTGTCTTCATTAGACATATTCTGTCTCTCATTTAATTATTTGTTTGTTTACACTCATTTATGAGCATTG
Organism: Arvicanthis niloticus; assembly: GCF_011762505.2. Taxonomy (NCBI): domain Eukaryota; kingdom Metazoa; phylum Chordata; class Mammalia; order Rodentia; family Muridae; genus Arvicanthis; species Arvicanthis niloticus. The sequence goes on from NC_047675.1 coordinate 8,201,560, forward strand.
TCTCCACTGAAGTCAAAGATAGGCTAAGCCTGGACCACTGTTCTGTCCACTACCACAGAGCTAATAATTCCAGAGCACTTATCTATTTATAAGACTGAAATTATGGATAGCATTGGAGTCTGGGTAATATAGACACACATATTTGCTATACGGTGACCACTTAATTATGTTCCCTGTTTCATTCATTACATCAGAAAATTAACAAATAGTTGACATTTTTGATAAATTCTATCCCAATATGTGAATTCTTGGAGCCAAACATGGTTTTCAAGTTAATTACTTATTCTCTGAATTTATACTATTTTTGTGAATTATAGAAGCCTTGAATGAGAACGAAAGGACTTTACGTAAATACTTGAACGGAGTTGGAAGAAGCAGTACACAGAATATTTTGATGCTGAGGAGAAGGTCAGTGAGGAAATTGAGAACGCTGTTTTTTCTCGTAACCATGTGAGCACTCAGTATGACCCCATCACTCCCACCATGTTGGTTTTATCTGTAGACAGGTGACTTTGAGACTGCCCGACAACTGCAAACAGTTCAGGGACAGCCCTAGTCCTTTGACCACTGACTACACTCCATCAAATAGATCAAGCAGTCAACAGAACTGATCAGAGTGTAGAAGGTATATCCTCTGAATGCCAGCAGTTTGAAAACACTCAGGAAGTTTGGGTGCCACCCAAGCATGTGAAATTTCGAACAAATAAATTCTCAACTTAAAAGAGTTAAAGAAAAAAATGTGATTAGAATGTCCTTGACTTCGTTTCTGTTTCAAAGGCATTAACAGACCTTGGCTCTCATGCCAGGTGAACATGACCTGATTGCAGGCATAGTCAAGTTCTCACACAAATGTTTTGGGTCTTTCAAACTCGATATTGGTAACTTCCACTGAACAAGAAAGACACCAGCATCTGGTTCTGATGACTGGAATCTGCTTGTACTTTAAAGGAAAAAGCATTCAAAAAAGAGCTGGAAATTCCTACTCTAAAAATCAAAGTCCAAGTCCGATACAGTTTTTCAATACCTGAGCCTGTGTATTGCAAGTGACCTTGATGGCTTTATTCTTCCAGCTCCACAGATTTTTTACATTACAGTATTATGCTTCATTTTAGAATGTACTTAGTTTTTTGTTCTAGTGGGCTTGGGGTGACTTTCCTGTTATATACCTGTTTATTTTATATAATATGCATATGAAAAATATGAAATATTTACCATGCTTAGAGAATCTACTGTTTACATTTTTAAATGTAATATATTGGTCTTTTAATTGCAGAATATTTTTGCTATTAAAACTTCTACCATTTCTAATGGGGCAGGCTAAAGGACATCATGACCAAGCACAAAGTATAAGATGACTTACCAGCGTGTAGCATTCAAGGAGACACTGCAACTTTCTAGGACATCAACTGTGCTTTTATTTCATTGTATTGTCTATTGGAGTAGGCATGGCTACTCCAGTGCTTTCCTACTTCAGGTTCCCAAATCAAATCAAAAGAATTACACACACACACACACAAACACACACACACACACACACACACACACGAATGACTCTTGGAAAACATACCATTTATGAACTTAATTAAAAACACATGGAGTAATTATTTAATGGGATAATTGTTTTAATTTCTGAAGGTTTATATTCAGCTCTGTAGTCTTCTGTGTCCTTGATTTTAACTTTCTCCTCTGTTCTCCAGCTTACCACCACCAAGACCAGGAAAGCAAAGATAGAAAGAAACTAAAAGCAAATCTTTAATCTTGTATGGATTACATCTTCTAAAACAGTCCCATCAAAAGCAGTTTCAAGAAAGCAATTAAAGCCAATGGTTAAAATTAGCCTGGGGATCATCAGTCCGCATTATTTGTCAGAGCTGCCTCTGGCTCATATAAAGAGATGATGAAGACCGCAATCCTGGTGGCTCCGTGCACAGGTTGGGTTCAGAAAGACATTGTATTAAGTCTGAGACAGAGATGTCTGTGCATGCAAGTATCTATCTGCTTTATGATGGAAGTATTTTCCTTTTTATTTTTCTAATGAAAGCCATGGAGTAGTTGAATCTATGTACGATGTAACGGTTGTAATGTTGAGTGCTGTAATAAAATGACCTTTTCTCTGTATTTCCACTAATTGGCTTTTAAAATGCTTTTGATGTTGCCAAAGAGGTCAAAGATCAATGAGTGGCTTGTTAGTCTACATCATTTATTTTTATCAGAAAACAAAAATAAAAGCTATTGAAGGAAAAAAAAACCCGGAATTTTGAAAGACATCCACGGTCTATTTACCTTTGGCGGGCACAATGATTCTTTTCCTTGGCTCCTCCAAGTACAAGCTGTCTAATCAGGGGATTAGCAAGTAGACTGAAGAAATGTAACAAAGTTTTGTGCAGCAGTAAATATTTGCAAAGTGAAACTTTCGAAAAATCCATGATATATTTAATGCCATTGATTTTTAAAATTCCAAGGTCTTTCTAAAATCATTATCAAATAGCCAGAAGAAGCATGAGCCGGACTCTGACCAGACAGTCTAGACAAGTGACTTTCCCTGTTTCAAGTCTGTGCAGAGAACAAAGTGGCAGGAGAGGGGACACTGAGATGAAACTTTCCCTTGGTGGCTAATTTTAAAATATGCAACCCTAAACACACATGCATGTGTGTCAACCCATGGAGGAAAGAACCCGTGGGCACTGACCTCTTAGGAGACTGTTTGCAAATTCTATGAAATGAGAGACGCAGTTCCTGTTATTTCCAAGAAGCAGTTGATACATAAACAGCTGATTACATTCACTGAAATCTGCTCATTATGTTTTAAGGACAGAGATAAGAACGTTCTGCAAGCATGGTAGATTGTGTTTAAATTAAACAGTAATCATGGCTTTCAGGACTCCAAGGGGGAAGCTGATGGTTGATGAGAAATAAGTCTTGGCTTCAAGTAAGGCACAGGGTCATTAACCCTTAATGATCTTTTAAGTAAAAGAAATGTTTTAGGCTGTGGGCCATAATTCTCTTAAATAATATGCCAAGGCTAAGAGGGGTGTTGATAGCAGGTGTTTTAATTGCTATAGCTAAGTAAGAACTTCTGGTCACCTTGAGTCTACTGTCCTACAAAAGAGACACACAAAGAATAGATGGAATGGTCGCATTGTCTGTCATTACAATGACAATACCCAACAGAGGTAACTTTTTGTTCTCTTCCTATTTATTTATTGTTTCTGATAATCCAATCAACAATCATAGTTGTGTATTTGCCCTTTAACTATGACTTCACTGCATGCACAGAAAAAAGGTTCCCTTCTGCAATTACAGTGTTAAGGAAGAAACACACAAAGAGGGCATGTTACAGATGATTTCTCCATGTTACAGATAATTTAAAACATGCTGTGGGGGTAAGTAGAAGAGCAGGTATCCAACTCTACCATCAAGCTGACAGTTTCAATTCCTTTATTGTATAAGTTTCAAGTCCATTATTGTATAATGGACACATTTCTATCCCACTGGTTTTTGAACAGCCTCAGTAGCTGTGAGTTGTAGATAGATCCAATAACTCCACATACTTAATCTAAAATACATTTGGAGAAAATTCTAGTAGACCTTGACACTCAGATTTGTGTTCATCTACCCACCCTACCCCCAAGTCCACTTCTTAGGGCCTCCAGTTGGCTAATCATGCCTTTTTAAAAGACTGCAGACAGATAGATAACCTTTGGCTCAGCATGTGCAATAAGAATTAGTTTAGCAGAAGCTATGGGCATTTTCTTTTAGTTTACATTGGGAAGTCCAGCTGAGGCTTGGCAGTTCATTAAGACAGTTCTTTCCTAACTGATTATTTGGCCTTTCTTCTTGCAGTAGAAACTACTTTTTATTTATTTTATAACTATTTTTTTGAGAGGTAATGGGAAAGATGTTAGAAAAGTGAAAGGTAGACCAGCGTGAATAACATTCTCAATGTAGATTTAATTTCCAGGAACTATTATTGTCTTCATGCCCAAGAAATAGTCACACTTTGGAACACATATTGTCCCCATGTAAAATGGAAACAGAAAGGGGACCAGTCAAACCTGTAAAGGTCCCGACCATGTCAACCCTCTTCAAATTTTAGACCAATAAAGTATTGGCCTCTCTTTTATTTCCTTCTTAAATAAAGATTTTTACAAGTACTATTTGTGTGTGTGTGTGTGTGTGTGTGTGTGTGTGTGTGTGTACATACAACATTCTTATGTGCCACGGGGTACATGTGGAAGTCAGAGGTCAATTGATTCTCCCTTTCATAGAGGGTTTCAAGGATCAATTTGAGGCTGCGGAATAGCATGGCAAATGATTTTACATGCTGAGCCATCCTTTGAATTTGAAGCTCAGGACCCACTTAAAAAGGCTGCGTGTGGTGCTTTTCTCATGTAATCCCAGCACTGGGGAGGCGGAGATTGACAGATCCAGGAGCCCCACCTATTTACTGAGTTCCTGGCCAATGAGAGAAGCCATCTCAACAAAAACAGTTGACAGTGCCTGAAGAACAACCTCTAAGATTGCCTTCTGTGCACACATACACGCAAGTGCACACACACACACACACATAAGCATACCTCACACACACTGAGTATATCCGTTTCTACATGTCTATAAAAAAGTGACTCACAGATCTACAGGTTGTTTAAGAGAATCTTCAGTATTTATGTTCTTCCCCAGTGAAAATGTATTTATGATGTTTATGTCCAGTGGAATATGAAATCATCACAAATACTCTTTTCTCCAGGCTACTTACAAATTGATCTTCTCACGATGCATGCTGAGAATATTTTTATTAGTCTTCTTAAATCTGGTTTGAAAATAAAGTCCACTGCTGCAGACAGTGGTTCTAAACTTCCCTCTCTTTGAGTAGCACATGATTCTAGAATTTATATTTTGTAGTTTCTTAAGTAGAAGAATTTTTGTCGTGTGATGTCTTATGATGAACTTTAAGGAATGCAAGAGCCACAGTTTCAGAATCTGATCAATTCTCTGTACCCTCCACAGCTAGCCTGACCTCCTGTTGAGGACCTCAGGAATGTTACTTGAAAACCATTGACTTTGAATAAACCATCACTTATTCTATGAGGGATTTTTTTTTTAATTCAGAAACCTTAATCAGAATCATACAGTCAAAATAATTTTTTAAGCTTAAAATTCGAATATTCTTATGATTCTTGGTTTTGTTTACATTTTGCAGGCTCCCTGCAAATACTTCTGTGGAACAAGATTGCAACTGGCAAGTTTTTCAGCAGGTCAGACGCCAGCTGATACTTGAAATGCAGCTTCCACACTCCACAGGAGATCTTGTGCGATTCTGCAAGGCTTGTGTAGCCTTTGAAGGCAGACAGACTCTGTGAGCTCTAGACACTTAAACTCTGTGAGCTCCAGCTGGCTGTCAGGAGGAAGAAGAATGCAGCTCGGAGGAGTGGTGGAGTTCCCTCTTGATGACATCTCCCTTGCTTGTCCCTCTCGTCAGCCAGGTGAGATCAATCGGTAGTGAGTCTCTTCTGAGAGAGAGTGGAAAGTCAAACAGTGGATTGAGGTGGAGCACAGAATCTTACCTTTCAGAACCCAATAGGAAAAAAAAATGAGATTTTTCTCATAGACATTTTGGGAGAAGCCAACATCTCTCACACCTTGCCCATTTTAGGGTAGTATCCACCAGAGTGCATGTATTTCCATTAAGGAGTTAGTGCTACCTCTATAATGTGCCCTTGCTCCCACAGAGAAAATAACTAACATGAGGTGCAGGGACTGGATGTCTGAATAGGAGGGAAAGTTTACAAGGACCACAAATCTTTAAGATCAGACCTCATAGCGTCTATTAACTTATGTGGAATGACTGGAAACTTCTGTGACAGTGTATGCGGAGAACATAAATAGTGGAGTACTGTAATTTATTACACTTACACTGTATAGAATAAAAAGGAAAGAAATGCCTCCTGACTGAAAGCTTGGGCCATTCCTATATCAATTTTAATAAGAAGAAACACTGACTGCTTCAAGGCTTGCCCATAAATCAGAAAAAGGAACTTACACCAGCCTGGCTGTGCACTGTCTAAAATATAATACACAGGCATCCTTTCTGTGTCTGCCCACAGCCAGCAGTACCTGCACAAAGGCTGGGCCGAAGATGATGGTAATTAGTTTCATCTTGAAGATAGTCTCTACACCGGTAGATTGTCGATCCAAACAGCACCAAGAACCCTGCAACAGTGTCCTGCCAGAGATTAAAATTTGGGAAACTTCAGGTGTTCATCACAGCTACTGGTCAGGTAAGAAGTCAGTCATTGTGAGAAAAACTAAGAAAGAAAACCCATCCGCAGGCTGTACTGACTTGACATGCTTGCTGGCCCCAGAAGGTCAAAAGCATACCTTCCCTACAGCCATATATGGCCAGAGGCCACTGGGCATTTTTTCAAAAGAGATGAATCTTCTTGTCTGAGCATGCTCCTACAATCCAGTGATGTTCTTACCAAGGCTGTTCTATAAGTATTCTAAATCTTTGCTAACCATATACAGTTAGAAAGAAGCGGTGCCCCACATCACTCCAGGTGCTGGACATCCTAAGCTAAGTAAACCCACCACGCACATCATTCTCCTGAAAGCATAACCCTTTCACATAATGTAGAAGGATTGTTTCCTGCTGCTGCTACTTTGCTTGCGGTGGAGCTGTGGGGGAGGAGCTAATGTGGGAGGAGCAAAGAGAGAGAAGGAGAGGAAGAGGAGGCGAAGCAGGGAGGAAGAGTAGGAGAGAAGATGGCTGGAGACATCTCTGTGTCTTTAGCAGTCTCAGGTAGTTATTCATATCTAGGTTAGTTAATTGGGTTAACAATTCTAATTGTGTGGGCATTTTGTTAATTGAGCATTACCAAATCTATGTACTAATTGGATAGTCATTAAGTATTAAGAGTCTTCATTCTACCGGCTACCGTGAGATGGCAGGTATTATCTGGGCTCAGCCAAGCATTGTGGACAGGGTGGTGGATTGGTTGATCTGGCCACCATGATGGTGTCTTGTGGGTGCCAAAGCAGGTGCTTCTGGCCGGCCTGAGCTGTGGTCTCTTGGCCTCGGGCCTTGTCTAGTCGGGAACATGGCGGCTGCTTAAGAACAAGCCAGATCGGGTGCTGCCGTTTTAAATATTACTGCAACAACATAGCTCTGCCCTTCGGCTGTGTGCATTGTGGGTTACATAAGACATGTGAGTCATCACAGTTGTAAGTCAAGCTCATCTGGAGCTTCCATTCCTTCGGGGAGAGGTGCTCCCAACGCTGTACTTCCTCCTGCCTCTGCCGAGCTGCCTCCTGTGCCTTGTCTGTGGCTTTGTGCTGTCTCTGCCTCGCTCTGAAAAGGAGAGTTCTCTCCCTTTACCTCTTTGATGATCTTACATCTAAACCACCCCAAGTGCCTGGGTGGAATCCCATATAAAGAAGCAAAAGATGCTTAAAATATATCCCAGCCATCCTGGAATTTTTTTTTAAAGATAGCCTCACTTGGGGAGACATGGATCCATTTTTAGAGTCGATGTATGTGTGAAAACTGGAATTTGGTCAGGGCTATATTACTGGTTATGTTGGTTTCAATTTTTTCCATGCTTGTGGTCTAATTAATTGTATTGCTTTTAACTTGATGATGAGATATAAACCACAATGTTGAATTAATCCTGGCTCAAATCCCAGCTGGATTGTGCTGTTAATACGATGTGGTCATCTATTAGAATTTCTCCTCAAATTAATATGATCTGGTAACCAAATGTTGAGAACCAGGCCCATAACCGTACCCTCAGCTTTGAAAGAATCACAGTGATGTTTTTCTGATTTGTGGCTCTGAGTTTGGAAAGGCAAGAGCCATGCGTTGTTTTCACGCATGTCGTGTTTTGCAAAGTCAGACATCTTTCCACATGGGATAAGATTATAATGGCATTGCAAAGTAGTTCTCTTGAAACCTTCTCAACCAGATTATGTTCTGCATTCCATTAAACCTGTGTTTGAAGTTACTAGGATTTGCTAAAATATTTGATAATGCCTAAGCAGATAAGAGATTATATGCTTTATGTATACAGAGGAAGGATTTGTTCCAGCTTGGACACAGTGTATTAATTGGCCACCTACAGTGAGCAGTGTTTAATATCTGCCCCCACCCCTAGCCTTACTCCTTCGTTGCTGCTTTTCAGGCAGAAGACCATGTATGTCCCCACTGAACTAAATTTGCTAACTTTCTGGAACACATTAAACACTGTGAGCTACTTGTGTCGTATTACATTAACTTCACTTCCAATGACAAGTTGTATATATCTGTAATAAATCGCCCCTCGGGGATCAGATCAAGATTAAGGGAGAGAAAGTATGCTGCTGCTGTACTTAAGTAATTTACAATGTCTCAGCAAATGCTTGCAAAGAGATGTGTGCACCCGCAGGACTGGTTATGGCAGACTCTAGTGGCTCCACAACAAAATTATAATCATTTGGCTTAGGTTTTCTTAAAAAAGGAAAATCTTTACATCCTATAGTGTGGAGTGCTGCGATGGTCATCCTACTTAAAGTGCCTTCACATGGGCTTTTGAGCAACTCACCATAGGTTAGGACAGAGCATCAGCGTCACAGCAGTGTGAATCAGGATGCTGGAAGCGGTTGAGGGGAGTGGGATACAGGACTCAATGGTGGTGATGGTCCTGAGGAAGTTTATTTAAACTGAAACATTTTCATTGACGTGTTCACTCTAGACCAAAGGCTTTAACTAGTCAGAACAACCTAGAGCAGAAAAATAGCTTAATAATTTTAGGGAATACAGTCAAGTTGGGAAATTGGCTCAGATTTAACTGGTGTGTACGCAGGATTGAATGAACAAGCCAGAAGCTGGGCAGAATGATGCTCAGTTGTAATCCCAGTTCTCTGGGCACTGAAGCAGGAGGATTAACAGTTCCAGGCATCCTGGCCTTTACAGTGAGACTGTTTCAAAACAACGAAATCCAGGGACTCTTAGAAAACTGGTCCATTCACCAAGGTTGACTTATAAAATAGTTACAGGCATGTCAATCTGATCTCACAGGATTACAAACTCTGTCCTTTCCTCTAAAGTACAGTCCTGTTCTAGATTCCAATTATGACACTGAGTCCCTTTTGCATGAGGAGTATTTGAATGAAACTCTATGAATGTCAGTTGGCTGTTGGGATGGTTGTACTTACTTCTATGGCAAGTGGTAGTGTGGACATTCTGCCAGTGGAATTCATAACTGTTCTGTCTTTCATGAAAGCTGTGGGAAAATGAATGAATTTCATTCATCTATGTCTGAAGTTAGAAGGAAACACTGAGTGACAGATGAGAGTCACTCCACTTCCTGCCTGCCTTTGCAGAGGTATCCCTGCTTGGAGAATTCACCACGATTGGTTGCATTTGAACATCAACCATATCCTTACACGAAAGTAAAAAACTGAATCCAGTATCTTCGAAACCATCCAAAACCATAGCTGTGGCTTTAGCCACCGCCTCAACCATGTGGGAGATGCTGTAGTCTGTCGAGAACCTCTCACAGAGAGGTATAGAGCTTTCCTGGTTTGTTAGATCATGAGATCCCCATGTAAACATTTGAATAACTTGACAGTGTCCATCAGAAAAAGTAAACAACAACAACAACCAGAGTTTCTTGGTGCTCCCTGGTAGGGTAGAAAGATCCTCACTACTAAGCTACCGAATATTTCCATGTGAGGGGGGGTGACTTAGCTCCAGTGTAGGATCCATGAGTGTCCTCTGTTAACAAGTTGGGAGGTCCTATCTACTCAGTCTTTATTTCAATGAGCCCTCCTGATAAGCTACTAGGAATCCAGAAATTGTTTTGGAAAACCCTTCTATATCTCTTCTCCCTCTTGCTTTCTCTAGTTAGAGAAGCAATGACCAAAATCTTAGCCTGGGAAAAATCTTAGCCTTAGTGTTTCCCATTCCTCAGCAATGGACTATGGTCTGAGTGGGTTAAGCTTTGAGGAGGGGGAATCAGCCACCTTTTCTCTCTGCTTACCTCTCTTTCCTATCCATCCCTGCTATAATGGACTCAGTCCACAGCTGTCTAGACTGAACTGACGAAAGATGGAAAGTCTTGGCAGAGATCCTTGTTTATCCAGAAAGTGTAAAGAGGTTTTTTTTTTTGTTTTTTTTTTTTTGTTTTGTTTTTTTTTTGTTTTGTTTTGTTTTGTTTTTTTCCCTTAAGAAGATTATGTTCTGGGCTGGTAAGATGAGTCTGTGGGTCAGCAAAGGTATTTATTGCATGAGCATAAAGACACAAATTCAGATCTCAGCACCCACGTTAAAGAGCCAAGGGCAGTCTAGAACACTTATAATTCTGGTGCTGTGAGAGGCAGAAACAGGAAGATTTCTGGGAGTGTTAGAAGCTAGCCTCAAAACCTGGTGCAGACTGTGGTAGCACAGAACATTTACGACTTGCTTTAGTTCAGACAGGTGCATGCATCTTAACACACATGTGTACCCACACCTCTTACACAAATATTGCAATATACATCCTTGTATATACACACAGATTACAAGAAAGAGACATGTAGGTAGATACGTAGATTGATAAAGGATAGACAATAGATAGTAAATGACAGATAGTTAATAAGTGATAGATGATAAATAGATGATATGATAATCATAGATAGATGACAGATAAGAGATAGATGATATATAGGTAGATAGATAGATAGATAGATAGATAGATAGATAGATAGATAGATAGATAAATAGATAGATAGATAGATTATAGATAACAGATAGGCAGACAGACAGACATAGATGACAGATAATAGAGAGATGATAGACACTACGTCCTCTTCTCTTTAGCATGTCCTTCACATTTACAGGTATCCTTACTCACCTGAGTAACTGTAAATTCCTTGGGCAAATGAAAGCTCTCCTTCTTTCCCCAAATCTAACTTTAGAAAATCTGACATTGTTTCCCCCAAGATTTTTAATTGTTCAGCAAAATTTGAAATTTCCAGTGCATCTCAGTGTATGCCTTCTATCTGAATTATCACTTCCAACAGACATATCACCAATAGCCTTCTGTTTGAGGGCTCAGCTCTGGTCATCCTATTCTCTGTTTTATCTTTATAAATATAAAGAAGTGATTCTTGACCCTCATTGTTATTAAGTTCGTTTTTAGAACAATTAAACTAAGTACGCAAACCTGTGAAGACTATCCGTGTCCACACCTGTTTAGATTACATGTGGGGAAACTTTGATAATTGTAAGACATATGATAAAATTGTCCTTTAAAGTATTGCCTCCACTCAAAAGAGCCAAGCAAATGTGCGTACCTTTGTACACAACTCTAATCTTCAAAATAAATTTATACAAGCGACGTTTTATGAGGAAGAGTAGTTTGTGTAAAATCAACCACAAAACTTAATTGGCTAAGGGATATAAATGGCTATTGCCTTTCCCCTAGTTTTTCCAATTAAGCACAAGCTTATGCTGTTCCCATTTCATATTTTTTAAATGAGGCACAGAGCTACCATGGAAATTCAAAAGGCTCCTTTAAAATGCCTTCACTTTTGGTTCGACAAATGTCAGGGCTCCCAACTCTAACAGCTCTCTGCCATCAGCTGCTGCTTCTGGCTTTGACTGTATAGTAAATTACATTTCTTCGGCAGGACAGTTTATTTTCCACATAAGAAAAATATTTTTAATTAAATCTGTTTTTAAAATTATAGTAAGTTCTTTTATTTTTCAGGATTTATATTTGATTTTTAAAAGATTTACATTTTTTTATTTTTTTAATTTTTACCCCTTCCCTTCTCCCTCTTTCTCCGGCCCCACCCACTCTGGCCATTATTATTATTATTATTATTATTATTTATTATTATTATTATTATTATTATTATTATTATTATTATTATTATTATTATATGTAAGTACACTGTAGCTATCTTCAGATACCCCACAAGAGAGCATCAGATCTCATTGCAGATGGTTGTGAGCCACCATGTGATTACTGAGATTTGAACTCATGACCTCCAGAAGAGCAGTCAGTGCTCTTATCCGCTGAGCCATGTCACCAGCCCCAGATTTACTTGTTTTTATTTATGCAGGTTTATGCTGGTGTCTATGGTGGCTAGAAGGGGTCAGATCTTTTGGAACTGGGCATATCAGTGGGCATAATTCCCCTGATGGTGCTGGGAACTAAACCTGGGTTCCCTGCAAGGCCAGCAAGTGCTCTTAACCATGGAGCTACCGCTCCAGCCCCAAGCCATTGTAAATTTAATATGCTACGCCAGGTTTGACAAACTTCTGCTATTACAAAAATGCCTCCTGGTGGTGGACAAAACTAAACACTCTCCATAAGGGACATGGACAGCAGCTGAGGAAATGAATAACCCTTGTGAGAGCTGACCTAAGTTACCCCCACTGATGATGTGCAGAGAACAGCAGCCATTGTGTAGGCTCTCTGTACTCATAAGTCAGCCAACACTCCCGAAGCTATGACCAACTCAAAACATGGCATGCTCTTAGAAGGCTGACTCTTTGCAAGCCCTCATGCTTTCTGACTTCTATAAAAACCACCTAGGTGATTGCTTTCTTTTCAATTTTCCTGTTGCAGAAAGAAGATAGAATAAATAATCTTTTTCTTTTCTACAGTGATGCTGGGGAAATAGTTAAAGTCTGGACAGCAATAAGATAGCAATTATAACAGATTATCCATGGCCAAACACCCACTAACATGTCTCAGTGGAATACACCCAGGGTGATTTTGATATGTGAACTGAGAATTCTGGTGGAAAAAAATCAACTTCACAAGAGTAAAAGAAAAAGGAAGTAATAGAATTGGCTTAAGCCATAAGAGAGATTTTGCGTTACTTTTATTGAAGAACTAGTGCCATCAGGTCTCGGGGATGGGGAGAGGACTTGACAGTAGATATACATATTATGTAAATGACAAAATACAATTTTTGTGAGCTAATAAATGATGTAGTTTACATGTAGGGATACAGCCGACATTAAGTGCATATCATGTATGTTACTATGTCACTTTAATTTAAGATGGCCATCTCCACAGAAGTGGGATTTTTCCACATTCTCTGAGACTTCAACCCTTTTTTTCATGCCCACCTTGAGATGCCAGTACAAACAGGGAGTCCCCTTGGCCTCAAAGGGAGCTTTGTACTTAGGTTTGCTGGTTTGGACATGGAACAAAATTTTAAAAGGGACATGAAGTTCTAAATTCCACCTGATTTAGTTGGCTTAGTATCTACAGATATTTTTCTAAAATGACCTATTTTTTCTTACATTAGTTTGTCATAAAGCAAAAAAAAAAAAAAACTCAAGGAAAATATAGATTTCACATTATATTACCAATGTACAATATTTTATGTCCAGGCAAAGATAAATCAAGTTTCTGGTGGGGGATCACAGATATACCAGATTTAAGCATGACGTATTTTCAAAAACCTGTTGAAAATCTTTGTTGTTTTCCTTTTGAAATTTCAATGAAAATTGCCTTAGAGTTGTATCAAGCACAACACAAATAAGGCAAAATAAATTATAAACCTACCACGAATACAAGAATTATGCAGACACCATCTAAGTTACTTTAACGTAAGATATAAATCCAGAGATTTCTCATGCCATCATTTTGTAAATAATTACAGTTCTGCTGAAACTGTTGTATAAAGTTTACATGGGAGGTTCAGTGCACCCTTGCGCTTGTTTAGAACATTCGGAACCACCAGAGAGCTGTTGATATATGGCCGTGCATTTCAGTGCCTAAGACATCTACTACATGGGAGCGTAATAAACAGGGCATAAAGACAGGTTTGTGCAAGCAGTTTGGAGTGACCTTTTTGGCAGCTGAAATCCATCTTGAGTACATGGTGCTGATGTGGACGGACATGTAAACTTAGTCTTGTTACCATAACTACTAGTTCTACAAATATACTCAGATGCCCAAAATGTACATCACTCTTAGGAAAGTGACTTTAAATGGAGAAATGTAGCCAAGGAAAAGCCATTCAGATAAGATCAAACCCCATCTATTACCAAGCAATCTCTGGGATCAGTTAAGAGAACTGTTGAAAGCATTCAGTTAGGTAGAATTAATCTACAAGGTAAGAAATAGAGGAATAGATTCCCTTGATCATATTTAAGGCTTATTTAAGGTTTTTTTTTTTGTTTTTGTTCTATTTTATTTCTTAATATATATTTTGATGGGTTTTTAACAAAAGCAATAGAAATATCCTAGTTTCTTGCTTCCTCAAATAGAGTTAGCATAAATATCGTCAACTCAGTGGAGTATGCCAATATGTTGAAATATAGTAACAGATACACTTCCTAATGGTTTGATAAATAGTGCAGGCACTTGAGTATTAAATTTGTACAACTGGACTTAAAACAAATTTTCTAGCTTTGAGCCTGGTATTAAAATCTCTCTAAACCAGTGTGGTCAACTTTGTCTGGGGTTCCCGCCACTCTGTCCTGGCTAGCATGATGCTCCCAGGAAAGCAATCACAGGGACCAGTCCTGAGCTACCAAACTGATTTGGGTCCAGCAAATGAATTTGGCTTGTGTTTTCTTCTGGTCCTAGAACACCAGTGACATCAGTTTTAGTGTCCACATGTGGCTGGTGTTTCAGAGAATGTGGATCCCTGCTTGTTGATTCAGGTACTTGATGAATGTGCCTCCTGTTTCTTTTGAAATGATTCTCACTCTCTCAGAAAATGTTTTAAGCTTGTCTTCAGTTGTTATTTGCTAAAAAAAAAAAAAATCATTGGAGATGATTGAAGAAGCATAATTATTTGTGTAATTAATAAGAAACCCTAAATCATCAGCACTGTCGGAGAAAACCCTCTTCCCTGGGCCATGTTAATATGATAGATTATAAAATAAAGAGAGTGCTGCACAGGCTGGCAGAGAACTTAGTCTCTACCTGCCTGGTTGCCAAAACTGAGGCTCTCCCACTGAAGTCATATCTCCTTGTCTGTTGTACAGGCCCTACTCTCTGCACATCCATGAAATTTGAGAAAACAATCAGTAGTTAATTTGATGAAGAGTTTTGATCCGGTTTTCCTCTCTTCTTTACTCAGCTGAAGTGAGGGAAGAACTCACAGCTCTGGAGGCCTGATGAAAGAGGCCTAAAATTCCTACCTGCTCAGGAGGCTGAGGCAGCGGAAGGGTGGTTCATATTCAGACTACTCAACCTTAAACGACACTATCTCAAAACAAAAATAGATATAAAGTGCCTGGGTGTGGCTCAGGGATAGAATGCTTAGAGCCTGTGCGAGGCTCTGGGTTCAAGGCACCAAATGCTTCAGAGAAAATAGGACATCTGATACAGACTTGAACCTGTGCTTCTCTGGCTTGACCAGCCTAACTCGAGTTGGTATTTTTTTTAAAAAAAAAATCTTTTCAGGGCTGGAGAGATGGCTCAGCCGTTAAAGGCTAGGCTCACAACCAAAAAAATCTTTTCAAGCAAAACTTTATTAATAAAATTATGACATTATCATCCCTGGGGACTCCGATAGAGTGAAGGGGACAAGAAGGAAGTCAGATGCCTACAGGTTCTTCCTGCTTCTAGCCATAGTGATGTACATGGCTCCATTGTGTCATATCCTCCTCACCCTGATAAACCTAAGCTCTGAAACTGTGAGGCCGAGTAAGCATCGCCTTCCTGAATGTGTCTCTCCCAGGTACTTTGCTATTTAGGGAAAAAAAAATTCTGAGAGAGAAAATTGGTTCAGAAAAGAAGGCCGATGCTGTGATTCTGTGGTTCTGATGCCCTCAGGAATAGTTTGTCAGTGGGATTCACAAGACAGTGAAGTGGCCTAGCAAGAGTCTAGCATCTTGATGAGTGGTTCTGGAAGAAGCTCCGAAAACCAGCATGGTCACAGAGGCAGAGTGTGTAAAAGCTATGCTCGTGGTGTTTTCAATGGGAGACAAAGGGAAATGGATTTACAGCCACTCATATTACAGCTGAGAATTGTCAACATTTTGCCAATGTCCTAAGATCTTGTGAGAGGCAAAAGTTGCAAGTTATAGATTAAATATTAGGATGGAATAAATTGCAAAGATGCATAGTATTAAAGCTATCATATGCTTTTTTGCAAGATTGATAGGTGCAATTAGAAGCCCAAAGGTAAACTAGAAATATTTGAAAAACTTGCAGCTTGTCCAGATGACAAACATACTCAAAGTGGTGCCAAGGATGGAGATATTGCTTAGTGGCAGAGCACCTGCCTAATAATACAAGAATCTATCTTTATTTCTTGTACTGAGGTAGGTACCAAGAAAGGTATCATTGTTAATAAGAATATGGACATTAGGTCATCAGGACAGTAGGAAAATTACTTGAAAGCATCTAAGGTATTGGCCTATTCACCAATCTCAGACTCAGGCATATTATCTCATTTCAAAAACTTTATTTTCATAAGAGAGCTCCAGGGTACCTTGTATGTTACAGGCAATCTAGAAAATTGTCTCTCTTTTCTAGGTACACAGAGATTACTGGAATCATGCCCTAAGATAACCTCATTACTACTTGAGGTAGTAATTTTTCTTGAGTCTAAGAGTCTTCTACTTGGCCCCTTACAACAGTATTCAAGACTATAGAGACTCTTAGAGATGGATTTAATGCATTTTGCATTACGAGAGAATCATGAGACTTTTAAAGGCCAGGATTAAAATATAGATTGAGATATATTTTGACATCAAATTGAGAAAGGGGTGGTTATTCTTGACTAGATTAAATATGATTAAGAGAGTGAGAAGATACAGCCTTCAGGGTATCTGTGAAAAACTTTTCAGGAAGGATTCGCTAATGTTAAAAGACCTTCCAGGAGTATGTATGGTACCATCTGTAGACTGGGAGTAGAAGGGTAAATGAGAAAGTCAGGTAGTGCATGCATTATGTCTGCTGCTTCCTGGGTTCGTTACTGAGCTAGTGTGCTCTGCTGCACCTCTCGTTATGATGGACTGAAACCCTAACAGGATGATACAGAACAAGCCTTTCCTCTTTTCAGTTAGGTTTGTCTGGTTATGTAAGTCTCTACCTTAATGAAATCTTTAACATTCCTACTGTTGCTGTTTATGAAGCAATGTTTTAAAAATGTTATTGTTGAGAATTAAACCAAATGTGAATGTGAGAGTAACAAACCAGGGTGTGTGTGTGTGTGTGTGTGTGTGTGTGTGTAATATGACATATTATTATTGTGTATGTTGTTCTCTACCTCTTCCCTGTCTCTGTATCGCTAATCAGGAAACTCATATTTTTAAGGTCTCAAATGGCTTTGACATTGACAATATCACCAACAAAAGTCTTGTCAAATGTTCTAGAGCTGTAGAACATTTTACGTACAATGTTTTTTTAAATAGTAAAGGAATAAAACATTGACAAAACTCAATATCTACATGTCAGTTTTTTCATTTTAAGGAGTTCGTGTTCTCAAGTAAGGTCAGAAACCTTCAAAAGAAATGATGACTTTTAAATAGGCAAAATGACTGTGGGCATGAGTCCTTCAGGAATCCTTCAGAGAAACTTATAGACCCCTTAATAATTGGCTTAGAAAACAAGTGCACCCAAAACAGAGGGTCATTTTCCTATTTTCTCTGCTGGAAGAGCTCAGGTACGTCTCAGCTGCTCTATAGCATCATTGGTGCTCCAGGTGCCTATAGTATGTCTGGTTTGTCTTCAGTTTGTCTTTGTCAGTCACCAGTCGCAAGAGCATCGTCTGCTTGTATCATGACCATAGCTCTAGCCATCACTTCCACATTTTACAAAATATAGGAAGAAGAAAAAAAGCTGTTTGAACTATTGGAGAGTTTTCAGAAGTCTATTTGTCAGCTTCCTTATACAGATTCGTGTTCTTTACTGTCTGTGAAGAAAGCAGACAAAAATGAAAATATGCATCTCTATCTATGTGACTTTGGCAGAGATATCATAGATACTACATACTCAACATCTGCTAGAGTGTCTACTGTTGCTTTATGAATTGAGGTAGTAACACAGAATAAAAGGTTAACAAAATCAGAGACTTAATGTTATCATCAACGAGGTATAAACACTCTAAAGACCTGCTATACCACATGAAATTAAGATGAAATCACGGTAGAACACAGCACAAAGGTTAAGACTATTCAAGAGTCCCATCTGTGTTTAGTATCTGAGATTAGGTGTAGTAATACTGAGTTATGAAGGGAACAAAGTCGTGCCCATTCAATCAACATTTAAGAAATCTCTTCCTCTTTCTAAGCCGGCACTCCGTAAGGACGAAGCCATGTTCAGCTCGAGCGCCAAGATTGTGAAGCCCAATGGCGAGAAGCCGGACGAGTTCGAGTCTGGCATCTCTCAGGCGCTGCTCGAGCTGGAGATGAACTCCGATCTCAAGGCGCAGCTGCGGGAACTCAACATCACCGCAGCGAAGGAAATCGAGGTTGGTGGTGGTCGAAAAGCTATCATAATTTTTGTACCAGTTCCTCAGCTTAAATCTTTCCAGAAAACCCAAGTCCGGCTAGTTCGTGAATTGGAGAAGAAGTTCAGTGGGAAGCATGTAGTCTTTATTGCTCAGAGGAGAATTCTGCTCAAACCAACCCGGAAAAGCCGTACGAAAAATAAGCAAAAGCGCCCCAGAAGCCGCACCCTGACAGCAGTGCATGACGCCATCCTTGAGGATTTGATCTTCCCGAGTGAAATTGTGGGCAAGAGGATCCGTGTGAATCTGGATGGCAGCCGGCTCATAAAAGTTCATTTAGACAAAGCACAGCAGAACAACGTGGAGCACAAGGTTGAAACTTTTTCTGGTGTGTACAAGAAGCTCACAGGCAAGGATGTTAATTTTGAATTCCCAGAGTGTCATTCATAGTAAAAAAAAAAAAAGAAAAAAAGAAAAGAAAAGAAAAGAAATCTCTTAGGTATATAATAAATTTGAAGATAAATATTTCAGGACCTAAAGAAGTTGACACATACCCATCTTAAAAATAATTTAACAAAAATTGGTCTCCTAGGCCAGATCTACAAAAAAAAGTGATAACATTTCTGAACCCAAGACCTGATACATACTGAAGAATTCTCTGGTGAAGGATAATGATTGGAATCACAGCAGCAATACTCCCCTACCACACAGAGCTCAATCACAGAAAGGAGCTTCACATCCACTGAGCGACTGGTAGGCTTTCTTAGATGTCCAGAGAAGCAGTTACATGAAGCATGGACGGGGCTCAGGGTGGCTGATGCCATGCACAACATAACGCTGCACAGTAGGTTTGGTTTTAGTAATATAGTTGACTGTCACCAAAGTGCAGAAAGTGTCAGTGTAGTTGGAATACTGATGAAGATTTTGAGAGTGTGGACCTTGGCAACTGCTGAAAAAGTCTGGCTTCTCAACTAGTGTCAATGAAGATCCCCAAGCTACTCACTGAAGGCTTAGTCAGTGATGTCACCACTGACCTCATCGCGGCCAATCCATTCCTAATTACAAATGGACTAACACAAAATTGTTTCATAGGTCACTTTTTATTAAATCCATACCCCAAAGCTGTGTTCAAAGACTCAACAAAGAAATCCAGACTTGGCCAATGTAAGATTTTCATTGACAACATGGGGAAAAATCATCACTGATTTTTTTTTCTTTCCTTGGCAGCAGTGTATCTAACAGTGTGCTGATGGACCATGTTGCAGGAAATTAAATCCATAAAGCCAGGAGTTTTCAGGAGCCTGGTGGGTAGAACAAGACACCATTCGATCAGGCACCACAGTTTCCAGAATCAGTTGTTTCTACCATGGTTTTCATGCCAATCTCTTTTTGCTGTTCCAAGACCTGGCCTTGCTGCAGGAATAGATAGATGCAGGGCCATTAGCAATTCATCAAAATCACGTATGCCATTAATTAACAGCAGAAGTGAATTAACAAAGGTTTGTAATGCAACCAAGCTCCCAGTGTTGAAATGGGATTGTTCCCTGGATAAGACATATGTTGAGAGGGGATGACAGCAGAAACCGCAGTGGCCATCCTCTGCATGGCAAATCACACTGATGAGGCTTAGAAACTATTCTACAACAGAATTTCAGAGGAGAGCAGCAGCTAAAACAGTAACTAGGGATGTAGCAATGAAGGAAAATGTTGGTGCAGAAGTTATGGCCCATGCAAAACTAAACAAAAGCACCACGAGGTATTTTAGGCCTGAGATGTTCATGGTTATGGTTTCCAATACTGGGCTAGGGGCTCTCTTTTAAAATCTTATTCTGAGCAGATGTCAGTTGCTCTTCCTTCAAAAAACACACTATTTGTGGTTAATACAAAGAGTGCAGATACAATGTACATTGTCAGTTATTCTAACTCTATAGAGAATGCACACAATGAGATATGTGTATAGTGTATGCATGTTTGCATGTAGATGCATAGAATGTGGCGTGTTTCTAAATATTCATGCAGGTTTTAAAAAAATCCAAACACCATTGCTCAGTGCTACACAATTGCCCTAACCTTGAAACAATCCACCTGCTACAGTTTTGCTTAACATGTTCATACTGTGTTCTACTCTCAATGAGATCTTCTTCCTGCCAGGCTGATCTCGTTGCTGTCATCAGTGACCATGCATACTATAGTAAAGATTTTTTCCAATATTGTGTCCCATGGCCCTGCCTTCTTCTCTTTACTTCCATAGGCCCCTTCATTCCTCCCTGAAGACCAATTCCATGAAACCATTTTCCCATGTGGCTCATGCCCTATTGTGATCTCCAAAAGAAACCTACTGTCCTTGTCACTGATGGGCACTGAATCACAAGCCAGACTGGATATATTTCTGCGGTGGCAACTGTGTCTTTTTCTCCCTTCCAAATTGGTTACAGCTGTCATAAGGACAAGGCCCTTTGCCCTTTACCAAGCCCCTGAGGTCTTCTTTACTCTCAACCCACCCCCCCAAAAATGGTATTTTGGTCAGATTATATTTTCCTGATCTAACACTTGACCTTCTATAAAAGCTGACCCAGGGATGGTGTAATACATCCAAACCACCTATGGGCATTCTGTGAATGTCAGCCAACAGGCATGAATTTCAAGATGTTCCTTGAAGCATGTGAATTGATTATTACAAATGGTCTAACAGGCACTCTTTGAGAATGGCCAAATGTGGTGATTCATTTTCCAGATGAGAGTGTGAGGTCCAGGGCATTAAATGCTCTGAGGATACGTCAGGACTAGAGGCAAGATTGGATACAAGTCTCTATAATTCTCGATAGTATAATACTTGGAATTTTA
The DNA here is from genome assembly GCF_011762505.2 of Arvicanthis niloticus. Classification (NCBI taxonomy): domain Eukaryota; kingdom Metazoa; phylum Chordata; class Mammalia; order Rodentia; family Muridae; genus Arvicanthis; species Arvicanthis niloticus. The sequence continues at coordinate 8,222,797 of NC_047675.1, forward strand.
TATAAAAATACACAAATCATTCATGTTTCTATATTTTCTGGTCTTAGATTTTTCTGCAAACCTTCAAAGGAAGCCTTCCCAAAGATAACACCTTTATATAAATTACCTTACACAGTTGTCGAGCCTCAATCGTTCCCTGGTTCAAGTTCTCATTTTCAGTTTCTTCTCCCAGGTTCACAAGTGGAACTCTGAGTCAGGGAACTTCTAAAGTGAAGCCTCTTGCACAGTTTAGTTATCTGGTGGTGTTTAACAGCATCAAAGCTGCCACTGATCTGCCTTTCCTACTCGATTTCACAAGACAAACATTGTTATTAAAAGTAAACTGTGAGAGATATGCTTACAAGTAGCGTCTCTCCCATCTCGCCCCACTTCTCTTAATACACAGGCGCGAGGAGCCAGTGGGCAGAGGAAGGGGCAGCTGGCTCCCTTGGAACTGGCTTGCTGGTCCTCGTATGTTGCACCATGCCATTCCCCAGGACATCTGTGAAAGCTTTGTCTGTCCTTGCTGTCAAAGCCTCACTTTTACCTCCATTTAGTTGACTGAATCAAAAGCAAGAACTAGCTATGAAGTTCATTTAAGGCTCCCATGGGGGCTCACTCTGCAATCGTGGAGGCCTCCTCAAGCTAGAACAGAAAAGCAGTAATGTGCTTAGGACTAAATCGTAAGCAACACCCGGTTAAATTTGTACTTCAGATAAAGAACCTGTGCTTAATTACAGGTGTGATCTGTTGATCTGTGTAATACTTTGGGTACACTTACAAAAAAAAAAAAAAAAAAAAAAAAAAAAAAAAACAATCTCTATCTAGCCATTCTAATTTAGCTGGACATTTTGTATACTTGCTTAATCTGAATACACACACCCAGTGCATTATTCCAGATCTATAATGCCCAGCGTTTTTTACTATGATCACAGGCAAGCCAATATTTGACATAGTTCATGGCCCTGGAAGTACTTCCTCCTGGAGATTGCATCTGTGCCAGGGAAAACCATCCTAGAGTGATGGTAGAAGCTTGTTTGCCATCTTGGTCATCTTGCAGGTAACCAACTTACTATTCCCTATGGAAAGCAGACAGAAATGGATGGCTGCAGTCTCAGGGAAGTTCTGCAAAGTGTAGTTTTTGTGCAGCATTTTAATTATTATTTAAAATACATGAGGTTGAAGAGCAGGAGTTCTGTGGTCAAATAGATTGGGTAACGGATAGGATTCAACTAATGAATAAAGATTCATCTTTGTCCTAAATCAAAACATGTAATCAATCTCTTAAAACAAAAATCACACAGGAAATGTAAGTCCTTAATGGCACATATTGATTAAAAAAAAAAAAAAAAACTGGGTTTGAATTTTAAGGAAGAGATGGAGTATTCAACTCTACTCCAGGCCCTGTTTAATCTTATGGATATAGCAGTGAACATGACATGGCCAAATTTCTCTTTCGTGAACAAATGCTAATACGTAAAAATTAATTAAAAAAAACATAGTTTGATAAATACTATTAAGTGTTAAAAATATGAGAATGTTTGGAAAATACAGGTTTCTGATTAATGGTTTCATTAACTTTTCGTTAATCAGAAAACGCCAGTTTGTTTAAGACCTTGTGTTGAAAAACGTTCTAAATTGTATGCGCTGCACTTTCAACAAATGTTCCATTCCAACACAGCAATGCCATGCTAATCCCTCTAGGCAGCCTGGCCTTGCTCCCATGAGCTAGAAATCTGGAGGCCAGACACCCACTAAAGAATGAGCCTTCTCTCCCTGGAACTTCCAGCCATGGAGCTTCACCACCCACTTCTCTTGGGGTAAATTACTCACTGGCTTGTTGCTCATTCCCCGCTTTTAACCAGAGATCTTGGCCTTGGGTTTTTAGACCACTTTCTGATCCCACTTGCATTAATTCTTTGAAAGCTTTCAACTGCTACTTGACCAGAAAGAAACCATCAAGCATGCCAGCTTTCCAGGTCTGTGGTGTCCACAGGACAAAGATTGCCGCTCAGCCTGAACAAGTTTCCACCCCCTCTGACCCTGGAATAAACCTCTGAAATATCAGCCCTGTCTGCCTGGACTCACTCTCTCACGTCCTGACTCGTATCTCCCTTTTGGTATCATTGGCTCATCTTGCCATGTCTTACAAATGAGTTTGAGGGTCTACTGTGTACAAAGCCCTGTTGAACATCCAGGACATAGTAGTAAAAATGTAAAATGTGTTCAATGAATTTAACAGTATAGGAGAAGAAAGTTAGTGGGGAAGTATTTATAAGTGATAAACCTTAGACGACTGAGTATGCAGGGAATGGGGCTCTCCCAGCCAGCAAGCCCGAAACCTTGTGAGGTATTTGTACTTTCAAAGAGTGCTAAGGGACTGAAGACACCCGGGGACTGTCAAAGGATAAAGCCGGACAGACACAAAGGAGGGGCCATTCCACCTGGGATACTGGGTTAGTGTAAAGGACTTTGAACTTCACCCTGACAGCCATAGAGTGTCTGCCCAACCTAGGCCTTTCAACCATGTGTGATTTTCTTCCACAGTATCCATGACATCTTGGAATGAAAAACCTTGAATAAATGAAAATCTGCCTCCGCTCTCCCTTGTCCTTGGTAGTGTGGTCCTACCGAAAGCAGCTGCATTACAGTCAGTCTCTCTCCTTTCCACCTCATTCAGAATTTTGAGTTGCTTTATCTCTTTGCCTGTTCCTTATTCCTCTCATTGAATATTGTAAATTTCATCTCTCCTTTGTCATCTTCAGTTTCCTATTCATCGCCTGTTCCTATCCCACCTACCCTTTCCAACCCTAATCATCACCAGGTTCTGTTTCCAGCAAAACCGAGGCCACTGAGCAAAAACTCAGCATCAGCCACTCCCACACACACCGTCCCCACTCCCACACACACACCGTCCCCACTCCCACACACACACCGTCCCCACTCCCACACACACCGTCCCCGCCCCCACACACACGCCGTCCCCACTCCCCCACACACACCGTCCCCACTCCCACACACACACCGTCCCCACTACCACACACACACCGTCCCCACTCCCACACACACACCGTCCCCACTCCCCCACACACACCGTCCCCACTCCCCCACACACACTGTCCCCACTCCCACACACACACCGTCCCCCCCACACACACACACTGTCCCCACTCCCACACACTCGCCATCCCCGCCACACACACACACTGTCCCCACTCCTCCACACACACCGTCCCCACCCCCCCACACCATCCCCACACCCCCACACACACCGTCCCCACTCCCACACACACACCGTCCCCACTCCCACACACACACCGTCCCCACACCCCCACACACACTGTCCCCACTCCCACACACACACCGTTCCCCCACACACACACACTGTCCCCACTCCCACACACTCGCCATCCCCGCCACACACACACACTGTCCCCACTCCTCCACACACACCGTCCCCACCCCCCCACACCATCCCCACACCCCCACACACACCGTCCCCACTCCCACACACACACCGTCCCCACTCCCACACACACACCGTCCCCACACCCCCACACACACTGTCCCCACTCCCACACACACACCGTTCCCCCACACACACACACTGTCCCCACTCCCACACACTCGCCATCCCCGCCACACACACACACTGTCCCCACTCCCACACACACACCGTCCCCGCCACACACACTCGCCGTCCCCGCCACACACAAACCGTCCCCACTCCCCCACACACACCGTCCCCACTCCCCCTCGCCGTCTCCACTCCCACACACACACCATCCCCACTCACACACACACACCGTCCCCGCCCCCAAACACACGCCATCCCCACTCACACACACACACCGTCCCCACTCACACACACACACCGTCCCCGCCCCCTCTCCCCTTTCCTCCACTGGAGGGGACATTGACTGTCACCATTCATCTCTCCACTTTTTTTCTGTGAGTAATTCTCACAGTTTGCTCCACTGCTTAGTCTTTTGCTTCTCTGAGTCTTTAGCCTCTGATTACTCCTGATTTGTTTCTAGATGGACCTTAGACTTGCTCTGTAGTCTGCATCATATTATCAGGAATAATTGCTTGGCATGTCTGCTTTGCCCAGTGGGTAATATACTCCTCAGAGGCTGGCTGATGTGTTCCGACGTCTTCCCTGTCAAAGGGTATTATCTACCCATCAGAACATGGCTTCCACTCCTCTCTACACCATACCACAAGGTGGTGGCTTTGATCTTGTATATTTTTAAGGTGATGTACTAATCAAGTAAGAAGAGATTCAGCAGGGAGGGCTGGTTAGGATTTGATGATGATAAGTATCTCAGGGTGGGATGTGGCTACCTGGGAGATTCTCCTTGTTTGGTTGTAGGATGGGATGAAGAGCACTGGCAGAGGAAATTATGAAGAGATCGGAGGCCCTTAGGATGCTCTCTTCAGGGCTTGGCTCCCTGTTCCCAACCGACCTACATTCAGCATTGTTGACTGTACAGGACCAGACTGGAGATAAGAGGCGGTAACTTAGTCTAAGGACAGTAAGAAGTGACAGCTCTCCAGTGCTGAGAAGGAAGGGAGAATGAATGGCAGAGATACACTAGCCACAGACAGGAACCACTCACAGGAAAGAACACTCGTAAGCTCTAAGTCCCATGAGCAGGTTGTAGTGGCGGTTCTTTGTGTTCAGAACTTGGAAGACAACAAGGTGTCCAGCAGTGCCTTAGCTCTCACAGGGACTGCTGCATTGTTAATAAACCATGCATCATTCATCCAAAGCCACCATATGACATATAGCGACAGCTGGGAGAATTCCTAATGTCATATGCATAGTGTATCTTTGTATGTTAATTCACTCACTAGGAAGCCTCAAAGAAGCAGAGTCTGTATCACATGCCCCTCTGTCTCCAGCACAGAATAGTACGAATGTTTATCGAAGTGCTGGGATTACTCTTTGTTCATAGATAAGACAACCGAGTCATTAAGTGGTTAGAAATCTTGCTCAAACATACACAGCTGGTAAGTGAGTGAGATTCAAAGTTCTAGCAATTGCTTTTTATAGTAGCAGCTTGCCACCTGTAATAGTGCCAGGCACCTTCTGTAAGCTTCTTGATATAAGGGTAAATCATGCATAGATGAAAATGGTTGCTTGATCAACATTTCAGGGAGGGGGTGAAATGGAGTTAGTGAAAGTGCTATTCCTCATTAGTTTAACTTGAGCCTTTAGGGAGGATTTTGAGTTTGTGGTGGGTTGAATTTCTCACCTTATCTCTAATCATTACTATACTGGTTTCTATCTTGTGATAGACGTTCAGCCCTGTACGAGAGAGACAGATTAACTTTGGGAAAAGAGCAAAAGAAAATCAGAAGGGGGCCACCTAGGCAGAAACTTCTCCTGACAGCAGAATGTGGAAGCCAAAAGCTGAGTCGGATGAGATCTTATCCTGGGAAATACAGACAGACGGCAGTAAGGGGACGTCCCTCATTCTGTCATGATTGCTGGTGAAATAGAACGGCCTCTTTCAATAACAGTATCCTCATATCCACAAGAATATTAGCTTTATTTTTTTAATTTTACAAACTATGAGGGGGAATTCTCATGCCCTCTATGCTCCAAATATACATACATATGTATGTATGTATATGTGTGTATACATATGCATATGTATATGTATTCACATACAATTCACACACACATCTCTTACACACAAACGTGCTTGAGCTCACGTTGATTCTCTTAGAGGCTGAGTGAAATTGTTGCAAATTTTTTAAGAGCTAAACATACAATCCACTGACTGATACTTATTAATGATGAAAAGGGTTGTTTCCAAATTTATTTCTTAACTCTCATCTGTTTTCAGTAGTTTCTATTGTGCTTGGACTATTTTCTTTGGGACTGTTTGCCTCTGCTGCAGTACAGAGACCCCACAGATGCAGAGGCATGACATTTTGTCCATGTTGTGTCCATTTTGATTAGGCAAACACGGTTCTGTTTCCAAGGGCAGTCCACGAGGTCGCAGATAAGCAGCTAGCTAAGATGTAACAGTTGCCTTCCTAGCTGTCCCAAGCACTCTGACTCAGGAAGGGGGCTGCAGAGCTTCTGCTTGTTCTCAAATATGTGGAGACTGTGCCCATGAAAAAAAAAAAGAGAAGAAAAAGTCAGGGTACAGGGTGGGGCTTGGTCTACAATGTCCTGGGCTCATTATAGAAATCAGGCTTTTTATTACATAGTGAAAGCTCTATGGACTGACCTAGCAAATGAAATCTTTAATTATCCAGCTCACAGCAGGTTGGAGGTTATCAACAGGAAAATTCACCTGCCTTCTTGCTGGAGTTATGGGATATGGAGTGCTGACCACTAAAAATGTTTCCATACAGGATGACTTTCATTAAGGGTGACCTTATAACTGACCATATTAAGTGCCACACAAAACTGATAGACATGAACTTGCTTTTCTTGCTTTGGGCAACAGCCAGTAATAAGTCCTATGGTGGACAGGCGAACTATCTTTTCTGGAGGTGATGAGGACTTACTCTGAACACTCTGGAAAGCGCTTTGCATGAACACTCAGGGAGAAAATACATGGATTATCTTGACTTGAGGCAAAGAGTAATCTATTCTTTGTTGGTCATTTTCCTAAGTAACAAGTTGCAGACTTACAGACATATTGAGAACTTCATCCCCAAGCCCCAGGGAGGCTGTTCAGGAAGACAAGCCATTTGGCCACTTGGCACGGGATTCCTTTAGCACTCAGAAGGCCGAGGGACTAAGAACCTCAGAAGAACTGTAAGCCCACCTTCCTGCCAAATTTTCCTTGGTGTGTGTAGGGTGAGTAGTAAAATAGCTGGGAGCTTGTGGGGAGAGTTACAGCTGCGGACACTGGTCAGACTTCTGAGTCCATGCACCTTTTAAAATGCTTGTACTGGAGAAAAGCGGCTGTCTTCCTCTTTCCCGCTCTTCTCCCCTTGAAGGAACCATTGAGCACAAGGAACCACAGTTTGTTGAAGTGATAGCAGTTGCCTGCTAATAGTTGTGTTTAAAATTCCTGTTTCTTATCTTATTTACTGATGGATGGAAACGGGGCCTGGAAGCCCTTCCTCCCATTTCACCACCCCCATCCCGGAGGGGTGAATCACTTGACACAGGGGACACTAGACAACACGGTGGCTTCCTTGTTAAATCCCTTTGGCCTTGTCAGTTCGCCGGATGCTCAGCTCCTCTGTTGCATCTGCTATGTCTTATCAGAGGCCGGCCACACAGGGTGGGCTTCCTTAATTTAAAATCAACAGAAAACAACAATAAAACCCCTGCAACTGCAGTTTACGACAGAAGGCATGCATGTAGCTTTAGTTTTTCAACTAGTTTTTTTCTGAAGCTTCTTTTCTTTTTAACAGCATAGATTTAAAAAAAAAACTACACAAGGAAAAAATTATTTGCAAAGATATTGCAATTTCCAAATGTTGTCCTATGGCCAGCCTATTTGGCTGTGTGTGTGTGTGTGTGTGTGTGTGTGTGTGTGTGTGTGTGTTCGCGCGCGCGTGCCTGTGCGTGTGCGTGTGTTTTCCACCTTGTTTTTCTTTTTCTGCTTCTTTTTTCCCCCTGTAGATTCTGAAAAGAAATAGCAGGCTGTAGGCATTGCCTGTGGTATGCTGGCCATGCTCCTTGGGTGGTCCAAGCCGACTTTATGATTTATTCAGCTAATGGGAAAGGAGCATGACCCCCAGTGGCCACAGAAAGAGAGCCGCATGTGGGTTTAATGCTTTCACCACAAAAATGTCTGCTATGACTAAGCTGTGCAGCTGAAGTCACTGTCTGAATGGTGCTAAAAGGAACCTCGGCATTAAACGTGCACTATTTACTATAGCTCGGCTCCTGGGATTAGGCCAAGGGCTTCGTACTCAGTTTCAAAGAATTAGCATGGAAGCTGCTAGAAAAATTAAGGCTGTGCAATTTATTTTTACCAGGCTCCCTGGTGAGTTGCTTGGTGAAGGATTTACCTCATACGATTTTTTTCTTTTCCTCCGTTAATAAAGAGTCATTTAGAAACGTGCCCGTTTCTTGCTTTCTATGGAGTTTTCTTGTAGAAGAATCCGGGGTTTTGGTTTGTTTGTTTGTTTGTTTGTTTGTCAGTCACAGTCCTGAATCATTATGTTATTGTTCTTCAATGTTAATTTGAAACGATAAAAGAATGTCTGGTGTGGAGAGAAAGTGTGTGTGTGAGAGAGAGAGCAGGAGAGGCAGGCAGGGGAGTGAGACTCATTTCCACACAGGGCCCTGCTAGAGAGGCTTCTTTGATCCAAAGACTCTCGCCCCGCCCCCAACAGTATCATTACGGGCATTACTGGGGCGAAGGAATGAGCACATTTTGCTTCGTGTGGACTGTGAGGGAAGGGGTTGAACGGAGGAGGCACGAGGGAGGCAATGGAAGCTATTTGCAATTGTGACTAAGATGAATGATCATTACTGCGTTGTAATACCTGCCACCCAAACTCCAGCACAGCGGCTGCTGCGGAACTCAGATGCCAATCACTTTGATGTCTGTAGCTCAGGATCCTCGATCCAAAATGCAGCTAACTCTCTCTCTCTCAATGTTCCTCCAAAACAGTTTAGACTTCAAGGTCCAGAGAGAACTCCCAGCAAGGCACTGACTTGGAGATTTCAAATGTATTCAAACAAACAATCAAACAAACAAACAAACTAGCAGCCTCATTACTCAGTTGTCCGGCATTTGCAGCTTAAATCAGCTGAGAATCACCAGAAATGATGTTTGTGCCAGCCAGAGTTTGTAGTTGCAGGAGTTGGGAACCCCTTCCCATCTTCCCAAACACACTGAGAGACTTCATGTTCAGTTTCTGTTCTAAATATTTCTTTACAGAAACATTTTCCTGGAGTGGAGGGTAATAGGGAGATGGCTCAATCAGTAAACTACTTGCCATGCAAGCATGGAGACCTGAGTTCTGAACCCCAGCACCCATGTTAAAAAGAGGCAATGTGAAGGCATGCACCTGCAATACTAGCACCCAGAAAAGAGAGACAGAAGATCCCTGGGGTTTCCTGGCCAGCCAATCTAGATAGTGCATGAGTTCTGGGTGCAGTGAGAGACCTTGTGAGACCTATCTCACAAAAGGAGACAGGCTGAGGAACACATTTTATAAAGACATGTATCCTCTGTAAACTCATATATACAGATAGCTGCACACGCATATGGACACACATGAACTTGTGCGTTGGCATATACATACACACAGTATTTTCCTTCTGTCTTGGCAAGCCAGTAAGTACCCTTTCTTCTGGAAAAGCTCATCGCTGAACCGGGCTTCAAGGATGAGATGTGTCTGCCTCCGTTAAGCCTCCAGTCTGGTCTTATGTGTGAGCTTTGCCTTTGTGCTCCTAAGCAGCTGTTCTGCAGGCAGGCCTTCATTTTCCCCAATTAAGACATGTAAATAGTAACCCAGGGCTGATCCCGGTAAATAGCTATTGAGTCTCTAGAGATTAACAACGTTATCAGGAAAGAGTGCTTGACCTTTCCCCCTCTCAGGCCTGAGAAGATAGGCAGCTCAGGAAAGCCACTTTTCCAACTCATTCTGCAGGTAGATTAAAAAACAGAACCAGCAGGGATACATCTTTCTTCCCACTCCATCCGCTGCCTCCACCCTTCTCTGCATATTACAAACCCCAAAGAGGAGGCCTTCTTCCCAGAAGCGGTGATGTGTCAGTAGGACAGCAACTGAGTCCCAATAAAGAGTTCACTTAAAACTAAGAGGAGCCTCAACACAGTTTATTATAATATCCTGGATCAATTCTTAGAACCAGAGAAGAACCTTAGGACAGACCCTAGGAAATCTGAATATGGCGTTTAGTTACCAGAACTGTCCTAGTGTCATTTTCTTAGTTTGGATCAAGGTAGCATAACTGGTTACAAGAGATATGACTTTTAGAACTCTCAAGACTGGAGAGGGTGCATGGAACCCTCAGTGACTTTTCTGTAATCATGTTTAACTCCATGGAAAAGAGTGTGTGTGTGTGTGTGTGTGTGTGTGTGTTCTGCTTTTTTTTTTTTTTTTTTTTTTTTTTTGGTTCTGACTGGTAATTTTCATCTCCTAACATCCATCCACTCCTATACTAGAGATCACGTCCCAAAGCTCTCTGAAAAGTCCATCTGCATAATACCCAGAACTTAATGGCTTACCAAAGCCTGATTCACCTTTGAGCATCTTGTTATCCTCTGAAACGATGACGAGTCAGAGCTGTGCTGATCCATTTAGAGCCGTCCTATGTCCTTTGTGGACATCGTTCCATACAGAAGAACAAGAGCCTCCAGGTTATACATAAAAAACAACACAACACGGAGGCCAGTTGTAGGTGAACGTCATGTAGTTTTCAAAGCACAGAAACGGGCATTGTCTTTTTATCGGTTGGTGAGCATTTTGGATTCACCTGGCTCCGTCAGCAGATGCCGTAATGCTTAGCACAAAATCATCATCAAAAAAAAAAAAAAAAAAAAGTGCATCAGTGCTCAGTAAACACGTTAGGAATGATGAAAGTCAGACATGCCCTTCCCTCAGCAGAAGTTCCTATGCCAGAACCTAACGGGCAAACATTTTTATAACAACAGTTCAGCAAGCATTACTTTTCTTTCCGATTGTCCTTCTGGGCCCTCCAGTCAGGAAGGCGGAATGAGTAACAGTGGAGGAAAGACAGCTCTAACGCAGGGAGCTTCCAAGACCCCTTGGAGCAGAGCATTGCTTTTGGCAGTGCGTGGTGGTGCTTGGGTAGGGCTCCAGTGAGAGAGAAACATGAGGAGGAGGAGAATTGCAAGGCATTAGAGAAACGAGGCCAGAGGAATCTTTCCCTCTGGTGTGGGTTTCCCACCCTAATTGGTCACCAACCCAAATCACCCGAGTGTGAGCGCAGTGTGTGAGGCAGATGGATCCGCAGTGGTTCTGTCTGTCTGACATCTGTGTGTTTCTGGCACACAGGTGTTCCAGCTTTATTCAGCCAGGAAACAGCTTTTCCCCCTTTCTTTTCCAAGGGAGGGAGTTTTGGGGAGGTGGGAACACCCACGATTGTTTCTCAGAATAAGAAGGAGGCAAGGGATGGGGGGAGGGAGCACACAGCCCACCCACTGCTTATAGATTTCTTGCTTTCCTGCAGGTCAGCCTTATTCTGCAAGGTGTAAATCAGAGGGCAGATGTATGAGCTCGGACGTTTTCCAGATGCACGTCGCACAAAGACCCATGTGTTCTCATTGTGAGGAAACAGCTTGCTAGTAGGACAGTTTCGGGACGGCAGACCTGTGTTGGGACATGTCATCCTGCCTGCACATCTTCCACCAAGCAGGGAGTGATGTTGCAAATGCAGTGTAAGAACCTGAAAGCCAGGAGAGTGGACAGTTAAAAGCTGCCTTGTCCCTCTGTGGAGCCTGCAGACCTAGCTGATAAGCTGCCTCGGGAAGCCTAGTGCCAGATAGTGCCTGTCAGAGCCGGACACAGCCTGACAGAGCCTGATGAATGCAAGAATCTAAGCCACCAAAGTCAGTGGCAAGCAGCTTGTAATGGGCCAACAGTGCACCAAGAGCCTCCGGGGTCGGCTCCTCCAGTAACTGGCCAGTGCCTCCCCTGCTCTTTCTTCCTGGAGTTGGCTTTGGCTCTCTCTGGCCTAGGCAGTTGAGCTTCTCCACCTACTTCCTTCTTACTCTTTTTCCTTTGCTTTTGAAACTGAATTTTTTTGAACATACAATTCACAGGAAATTGTTTCGAATGGAACCCAGGGCCTCTAACTTGCTAGACAAGAATTCTACCGCTGAGCTATGCCCTAGTCCTAAGTGGTTTTCTTTCTTTTCCTTCTTAAACATGTGTCTTCTTTGCGTGTGTAATGTGTGTGGTGTATGCATATGTATTCATTCTCACGCTTGTGTAATATACATCCACATGCTGTGCACATGCTTGCACGTGCCCAAGACTGAACCTGGAAGCTTCCTCCATTGCTCATCTGCCTGGTCTTTTGAGGCAGGCAGTCTCAATCAAAACTAGAGCTCCCTGATGCACTTGTTCCCCTAGCTAGCTTGCTCTGGGGTTCTTTGTGCCTCTCAAGGCTGTAATGAAAGGTGGACCACTGTTCCTACCACGCACTCACATGAGTTCGCAGGATCTGAACTCTGGTCTTCTTAACTCCGTGGCAAATGCTTTCACCTTTGAAATCATCTCTTCAACCCCAAGAGGTTTCCTTGAAAGTATCATATACCAGGAGGTTACTTTAGCTCTCTGATCATTTGGGTGACATTTGGCTATATCTTGTACCTTTCTGAAATGAAGATTGCATTTAGAAACCTTAAAGGAAGGGAGGGCTTTTTCCTAGGGAACATGCATTTCTACTTTTGTTCATTTCTCTCTAATTTGAATCCTTTTGCTCCTTTAGTTTAGAAAGGCAACTGTGTGTGACCAGGTTCTCCCCTGGCATTTGTAGGATCTCCTGGGGTGGGACCATTTTTCTTTACAATTGCCATTCCAGCCTTTGATTGAACGCTTCACTCTCGATTTTGCTGGAGGAGAGGGAAACACTCTTTTGGTGACAGCTAATGATGTCAAGCTCACTTTTGTGTCCCGTTGTCTTAATTTTGGGCTAAAATTATGGTATGACTATTTCTTTCCTTGATGACAGAATTTGTTTTGTACCTCCTTGAGTCAGTAAAGTCTACATTTGGTGTTTGGAACAAGGCATCTGAATACCTTCCAGGAAGATAGCATATAAAATACAATTAATCAGTGACACAGAGAACAGAAAGCAAAGACAAACAGAACAGGAAATAGACCTGGGATTCTATAGAGAATATTGCCCTCAGCACCAAAGACTCCAGAAATAACCAATAATAAGTTTGTGAGATGTGGAAATTCCATTCTCCAGAATGCATTTGAGGTCATAATTCAACTAGAAACTCTCTTGGTTTCCCTGGCTCATTTTCCCACCTTCTTTGCAATCTTGTTTTCTAGTCTCCCTCAAAACCCACCAAATAAACCCCAGACATTTAACTCTATTAAGAAAAATAAATGTCTTATCCACCTGTTAATAGGACTCAAATGCTAGGTTAGTGGAGACCTGGATATGCTTTAACCCTCCCAGCAATAAATGGCAGAGGAAGAGTGTGTTAAATTGAACTTTTTTTTGGTACTCTACAAAATTTTAACCTGATACTTTAAAAACTGTTATCTTTTTCCTCAAAGGAAAGATTTTTTTTCCTAAGCAAAACAAATTGTACTACCTGGCAGCAAAATTAGAAACTTGCCTTAATAATGAACGTTTTCACTCTTTGCAGAGGTCTAGATGGCAGGACACAGTAGCTGCGATATGCAAAGCCACAGTGAAAGGTACCAACCATTGAACAAGTGCGCAGAAGCCAGAGAGAAAGCAGCTTCTCAATGGAATGATCTCTGCGATGCTCAAAACAAACACCTCAAAACTGCAGGGAAATTCCTCAACACTGTTTTGGTATTTGAGATCAATGGAGAAGTTCAACTGTAACATCATCTACTATCAAGGTAAAAACACTTTCTGGATTTATTTAAGAGCCTAATGTTCTTTGGATGATATATAGAGCTTTTTATCATGAACTGTTGCCTCAGGTCAACCTCCACATTGGTCGCCCCCTATGGCATCATTTGCAGCTTGAGAAACATTGACTTGTGCATTTCTGAATTTGTGAATATGATTTCACAATGTCAACAATTTTAAAGTGACTTACCATGAGGTTCCTAACAGGTAAGTAATCTTTAGTTTTGATAAATGATGTATTTCAGAGATACTTCAGAGTTAAAAAATAATAATAATAAACTCAAGAATTTACTTTGCTGCCAAGGAAAAGTGACCTTGAACCATTTATTACGTCTTTTAAAGTTTGTTTCTTTGTTTGTAAAAATAGATTCATAATACCACATGCCTTTTAAGGTTAGTGTGAGGGGTGAGCTAAAGAGATGCAAGAAAAGATGCTTAGCTTGGCAATGTGCTTTGGGGAAATGGTCAAAAAATGCAAAGACGGAACAAGCTGGGAAGTGCTCAGTCTGCAAGACTTGCATCTGCTGTAGGTCAAATTGTTCCTGAGTGAACAAAAACCATGGATTGGCTCGGCAGCAGCAGCATAATACAGACTGATAGCTGTACTATTTTCTAGTTCAGATATAGATTAACTTTTACAGGTAGATGATCTTTTCTGTCTGAAACACTGGCATGGAAGACTGGGCATGGCAGCTCATGCCCATAATCCTAGTACTTGAGAGGTAGCAGGAGGAGACTAGGGAATTGATACTTATTCCTAGGTTTCAGGGCAGCTTGGGTTACAAGAGGGTTGCCAAAGTAGTAGTAGTAGAAGAAGAAGAGGAAAAAGAAGAAGGAGGAAGAGGAGGAAGAGGAGAAAAGGAGAAGAAGAGGAGGAAGAGGGGAAGAAGGAGAAAAAGAGAAGGAAGAGGAGGAAAAGGAGGAGAAGAGAAAGAAGAAAGAAGAGGAGGAGGAGGAGAAAAGGAGAAGGAGAAGAAGAGGAGGAGGGGAGAAGGAGAAGAAAGAAGAGGAGGAGGAGAAGGAGGAGGAAGGGAAGAAAGAAAAAGAAATCAAAAAGAAAAGAAAGAAACTGTGGTTCAGAGAAGAAAACTAAAAGGTGTGATTGAAAAAAAAAAAAAAACACACACAAAGGAGCTTAGAGAAAGGATGGATCTCCAGCAGTAGATAGAATGATGGGAAAGGCATACACCTTAGTAATTTGTTTGTGACTTGGAGTCATGATTTAAATACACCACCTATATCCCATTGAACAGTAAGAAGCAATTATTAAAATGATTTCATAAACTACTTTGACAAAGACACAGTTGAGAAGGTGAGACAGCATTAGTGACAATCATGAAAGGGATCGACTGTGGACAAGACTCCTGTGATTGACTGTGGACATGAGGCTCCTGTAGTAAACAGAAACTTACACTAGGAGCCAGTGTAAATAGACTCCTGTGTCCATATGACATTCTAAACATGATAATTATGGAACTTTACACATGTTTACCATCAAAGCATCAGATACCTGATCATGCAGAGACCTGTTATCTTTTCAATCGGCTGAGTTGGTTACTGGTCATGAACAAGTCAAAGATGAAAGGAGTGGGCACAAAGAAAGGGGGTGTAGTGGTTACTACTGACTGGTAACCTACAAGATCAGCTTCTGAGAACATCTATGAGGGATTACCTGATTAGATTAGCCTCTTAACTAACCTACAAGATCAGCTTCTGAGAACATCTATGAGGGATTACCTGATTAGATTAGCCTCTGAACTAACCTACAAGATCAGCTTCTGAGAACATCTATGAGGGATTACCTGATTAGATTAGCCTCTGAACATGCCTATGAAAGACCGTGTACTTTACATGGGAAGATCCACCCTCAGTGTGGGTAGCACACTTCCCTAGACTTGGGTTCTTGGCTGCATAAAACAGAAAGGTAGCTGAGTGTCACTGATTATCACTCTCTTCTTCCTAATGGCAGATACAGCAGGGTTCGCTGCATCAAACCCTTGTAAACTTAACTTTTTTTTTTAATTATGATGGACTATACTCTCAAATTATACGCTAAGGGAAATAAATCCATACGCTAAACCAAACCCTTCCTTGTTTAGGATGCTTTTTTCAGGGTATTCTATCACACCAACAGGAAAAGTAACTAAACATAAAAATTGGAGTCGGGAGTTGTATGGCTGCCATGATAAATCCGACCATGTGGTTCTTAGGACTTTTGGACTGATTTGAGGAGAGACTATTGAAGAATTGAAGAGTTCTTCTTTGGGCTAAAAAGCCATTAAATGCTACATTAATGGACCATTCTGAGATCTTAGAAAATAAGAATGCTTAGAGAAACACAGACTGTGTCAGCTCAGCTATAAGGTCATTAACCCCATGCAAAGGGTTCTGTTCTCACAACGTATAGCCCCATCTCTAAATGTCATCACTTTGGTGACTAGGTCTCAATTGTGAAGAGGAACAAGCAATTCAGCAACACTGGATAATTCTTTCTCTGCTCTTCACTGTCATTTGCCTTTTTATTTGGCGCATGGAAGAAGAGTGCCCGAGCCTAGTGGGTTTATAGGGGCCCTAGCAACTCCAGTAACCACATTCTACGGATTTTTCATCCCCGATAGTTTTCTTTTCTTTCTTTTGCAGAAAAATGAAGAAAATAATAATGAATTTACAAAATGATAATGCAGGAAAGAAAAAGACCATCTGATACCACAGACTAATTAGAGGGGAAAAAAACTAAAAAATCATGTAGTTTGATCTTGTGACTAACTTGGTGACTAACTTCTTGTGGGACCATTAAATATTAGTAACAGGTTTGTGTGATATGAAAAGAAACCAAAGCATGGAACCTTTCCCTATTAGGAAGGAGTGAAGTCATTCAGTGCTCTCAGCCACCTTTACAATTTGTGCGTCCTCAGAAGGAAGCCGAGAGTTTTACCCCTAGGTGACAACAAGAGTGGCTTAATGGAGCATGTTATTGATGACAACTGCATCAATTCAGTGGCATACCTACGAAAGTGATTCAGAGAGAATGTGGAATACAGAAGTTCAAACGCAATGATACATTTGAATTTATATATGGCTAGCTCCAACAAATTATTTAATAATAGCATGAATAGCATGAACTTTATCAGTCACTGTGACGCAGTAAGTGACTGAGGACACTTAAGGCTGGGAAGATTTATTCAGGCTTGTGGCTTTGGAAGGTTTAGGTCTGTTATGGTGGGAAGATGGGGCTACAGAAATGTTTCCCAGCTCCATCCATTCTAACAGGATCCTGAGGTGGAATCCACCTCACACCTTTGCCATTCAGGAAACAGAAGGCAGGGCTGGAAGTAGAGCTGGATTGTAACCCTCGAAGATATTCCCATGGTGATCTATAATGGTACCACCCACTAAGGAATCAAGTGTGCCTGTAGAGATTCCTCGGCTATAAAGCAAAACAGATGTATAAATGTATCACGTACAGTTTTAAGGTGGTTTTGATCTTCAGTAAAATTTATGTGTAATTTCCTGTTCAATCACTCCACTCTCTCTGCAACCCTGCTTTAAAGCAAAAGCATCTTTTAAAGCACATAACTTGATGCAGTGATGCCTCACATTCTTATTCCCATTTTCTTGGAATCATTCTTAAGACCAGATGTATAAAATAAAAAGTTTTCCTTTCTGTCAAAGGATAGTTAATAAAGGGCCATGTAGGATCCAGGAGTGTATCTCAGTTGGGGAGTACCTGCCTAGCATGCACAAGACTTTGGGTTCAATTCCCAGCATCTTAAAAAATGTTAAAGCATTGATTTGGTAAGTTTAGTAGTTAAACAGTGACTCAGAATTAATGGACAGATCACATGACCAGCAGCTACTGAATATAGATGCTAAAACTTCTGGTGGAACAGAGTCTTATTAACTAGCTATTGAGACAGAACATTTCAGTTTAGTGATTGACTATGGTGACAATTCCCTTCCCTCTCTCCCTCCCCCCTAGTCCATGTGCAATGACAACCTCTACTACAGGACAAAGATCCCCCTAATTTCCTCAGTCCAGGTGGGCTAAGACCATTTCAGGACAGACTGTGAGTGGCAAACAAAAGTATGAGCCCCATGTTGGGCCTTTCAAGGTTCTGAATTAGTCAGGCTCTGGCAAACGTCCGGGAGCCGGGAGCTGGGCCTGGTTAATGCTGGGTGGAAAGCCAAGATTTACCCGCCACCTTTGTGACTCTTTGTAGCCATCACTCAGGGTCTCTGGAACTGGAAGTTTCCTTTTTTACTCCTGAGCCTCTTTGTGAAGAGCATGAAGAGGCTGGGCAATGTGCCCGAGTACATTATTTCACCCGCACCGAGTTCCTCCTCTCTTTCTCTCCTTTCACTGAGACCAAAGTTTTCTCTTCTCTCGGTGATGTAGAAATACACAGGAAGAGGATGAGTCTTGTGAGAGCAAGTAAAGAGGAGATGGGTGCTGGGGATGGATACTTTTGCCTGAATCCCCAGAAAAGCTGTTCCTTATAAACAGAGCAGTTGCTGTTATAAAGTACAAAACCACATTGTTCCTTTCTTTAGTTCTGAATGGAGTTGTTTACGCTTTTAGTGTTAAGTGTGAAAAGAGGCAAGGGAAAGGACATATCCAGGCTCAGCAACTTTAAATAGAAAACTTTGAGGAATGATGGTGTATGCCAGTTACAGAGGGATGAAGCTTCATCCACGAGAGTGTGCGCCTTTTCTTAGCTTCTGAACTATACTCTAAAAGGAAGTTCACCAAGGAATACTGTTATGGCAAACTGAATGTGCAGCGTCTCTGCATCAGGGAGAAGTCACAACACAGTATAATCTCCTTTCAAGGCCTGGAGAACAAAGCGTTCACATGGTGAGCATGCAGCAGGCGTCACTGACTGTGCTGTTTCTGGAGCAGTTTTGGGATCTGTGCTGGCACATGAAGAGACAGGATAAGGATCCTGACTACCAAATCCTACCTGTATGTATGTGGAGTTTCTTATGCAAGGTGCAAGAGGACACCCATTACCACATTTTAATTCCTTCCTTCTCATTCATTGATGTGAGGGGATCAGAAGCCTCACCTCTGGGAGGATCACAAGCTTGTTCTCCTGTACCCTTTACCACAAAGTTGAAATGAGCAACAGTTACCGAGCTTACAGAATGCTTTCTGCGTGGGTCTTTCTGGATCCTGTCGGTATTCCCATGTGCAGGAGTCACTTTAGAGACTAAGTTATGTGAGGCTGGTCTCACAGTAGGGAACAGCTAGAAGCCAAGAGAACATTAGAAAAATCAGATAAATATTAATTGATTTCTTTGGTCTAATTTTCAAGGTGTCATTTTCTAAAGGACTTATTTGATTTTTATATGTATGGGGGTTTTGCCTGCAGGTATGTATGTGCACCATGAGTGTGCCTGGTTCCTGCAGAGGCCAGAAAAGAGCATCAGATCCCCTGAAACTGTAGTCAGAAACAGTTGCAAGGCACCAATCAGATGCTGTGAACTGAACCCAATCCTTCTTTGAGAGCATCAATCCCTCTTGACTGCTGAGATGTTTCTCCAACTGGTAAATGTATCAACTCTTCCTCCTCACGGAGAATCACAGGGACTGGGTTATCAGTCCCTAGTAACCCCATGTGGAGTGCAGATGGATGACCCTGACTACTTCCCAGCTTGAATGACAGTGCCTGGTGATTCATTCATGGTTACTGGATTTGTAGGTAATGGATAGACTCATAATCTCATAATATAGTAACTGAATAAACAGCTCTGTAGTATAGTTTAAGCTAGAGTTCTTATGCAGTTTCAATGTTAGAAACATGATTTTTACATTCTGTTCTATTCACTAGATTTCAAAAGGTAACCATAGTCTAAATACTTCAGAATGCAAGCAAGCATAGTGGAAGTATATTTTTCATGGTGTGTGTGAGCACAAGTTTATTACATTTAAAAAAATTTTTTTTTGCTCTGCTGGCCTGCATGCATGTTAGTCAAGTGTGCTACCAATGAACTACATTAAATGGAAGACAGTAGTAGGGGCTGAAGGGATATCTCAGTGGTTAGAGCACTTGGTGTTATTACAAAGAACTAGGTTCAGCTCCCAGGCTCACAAGGCAGGTAACTACCTCTAGTTCCGACAAGTTCTAAACCTCTGAAGACACCAAGCATGCACATGGTAGACAGGCATATATTCAGGCAAAGCACCCATTCATACAAAATGGAGAAAAATTAAAAATAAAGGCCAATAATGATATTTCCAAGGAAAATAGATACTGTTGTTTTGAGGAGTGGTGCGTGCAAGCGCACATGCATGTGTGCAATGTGTTTGGGTTCACATGTATACATGTAGAAGTCAGAAGACAATTTTGTACAATTGGTTCTCACCTTCTGCCTTTAAGTGGGTTATGGAGATTAAACTTGGGTCACTGGGCTCACATAGCACATACCTTTACCCGCTGAGACATCCACCAGCCCCAAAGATATGTCTTCAAAATAAAGCTATATATGTGAAAGGGAAGATTATTTGCTGGTAGTAGTGAGTGAGGAAAGGTGACATTTGGTTTGTGAGAAGCCAAATTGATACTCCATGAGTGTACCTTTCTTCATTTATAAAATAAAGATGATAGTAGCATTTACTTCACAGGATCCTGGCAAGAATTGAGATGATGCTGCCCACAGAGTATTCAACAGGGTATAGCATTTAGTCGTTACTGAATTAACACCAGGCATTATTAATGCTATCATCAGTAACAGGAAATGAAATGATAGTCTAGAGAGGGGATGTTTTCTTAAGAGTTTATTTAATTTTGTTTATGTATATTTGTGTGAATGCATGTCACATGTGTGCAGGCATCCACGGAAGCCAGAAGCCGGTGCTGGATTACCAGCTCCGGGTGATTGTAAACTGCCTACCATGAACGCTATGTGCCAAACTCTGATCCTTAGAAAGAGCAGCAAGGGCTCAGAACTGCTAAGCCATCTCTCCAGCCCTAAAAGTTAAACACCTAAAATAACTTCTTGAGAGCAAAGACTTTCTGGTAAGCTCAGGAGGAAGACCAGAAAGTAAAGACCCCCACAAACTACACTAATAATTTTGCTGATTCAAATCAGAAAAACTTGAGTAAAGTGTTAAGTATAGCCATGAAAAATAAGTCAAACAATTTCTATGGGACACAGCAAGTATCAGGGACACTTGGATGGACTCCAGTCAAGAAGGCAATGTGGGGACTAAAGTTTGCTTTAGTTCTTCAGGGAGCCAGGGAGCCAAAGAAGCCAGTCAATATTCAACCAGGAAATGGAAACAGAGTCCTTTCCTAACCTGTAAGTGTTCAGTGAGAAGTGTTCTGCATCTAAAGAGATGAGCAGAAGCAGAAAGGCTTTCTCTTGGCAAACAGACTCTATGTCTATCCCCAGAAAATACCCAGGACACAGGAGATGCTCCCATAATGCTCATTGGTTAAATGACCAACTGATTCAATGGTGACAGATTCAGTAAATTGCCATCAGCTTGGGGACATGAGTCCTGTAGTGTTGCCTGTGTCTGAGCTTGCAGCATGGTAGATTGTGTCGCCTCCATGTCCAGCAGTCTCTCCAATGTGCTTCTCAGGCCCCATCTCACTTACTCTGGGAGGATGGTACTGGGTATATTGTATGGTCGATCCTGGGAAGGACATGAAAGAAAAGTATCATTTATAAGCTGAAGAGGTACTGGACTGTTCCTTGTAAGACATAGCCATATGCAGAATTCAAGAGCTCACAAAGTGATACACTATGTACTCAGAGACCCAGAGAACTGGACAACACTCTCAAAGTGGAATAACCAGAGCCTCTGTCTTGTTTTTGCTAAACTTTGTAAAACAGACAAGATATGGATGTAGAGGAAAAAGTGGGAAAGCTTTTATGTTAGGGACCATAGAGTCGTGTGTGTGTGTGTGTGTGTGTGTGTGTGTGTGTGTGTGTGTTTCACTTCTTAAGCAGCAAGGATGTGGGGAGCACTGGTCACTCATATTAATCAGTAATGGCCATGCTTCATGAAAAACTGAGGTTTGTTGGTTAATGGAGACTGCCAGTCAAAGAGATTGTATTCCCTTTTGGAGGGGTTGGGAACATACTAGGAGTCATTAGGAACATTTTGAAATCAGTCAGTAATGATTCCTCTTAATGTTTAAAATCCATAGTAAAAGGAAAACACAAAAAGCAAATGGAATAGGTGAGACACAATTGGTACACTAAGACAAATGTCCATATCCAAGCTGAATACATTCGTGGCTATAAGAGGAAAAGGCAAAAATGAAGAAAAAGGGCCAAGAAGGTCCCCAAGGCTTAGAGCCATATGACATACTAAGTTCATCAAGTGCTGTTGGAGCAGCTCAAACGAGGTGTTAGAGGGTCAGACGGTAGAAAGAATAGATGGGTGTGCATATTTAAGCTTCGATTTTATGATACCTCTTGTAAAATGAAGCAGAGATTTATTTAAACCTTACACAGAAGAATTTGGGTCAGAAAAGACTACCTTTTGAATTGGGAGATTATCCTGACACTAACAGCAGGTAGCATTGAAAGGTCACTTCACTTCTGGTGACCTGGGTTTCCTGAAACATCACGCGTGAGAATTGGGTGCTATACCCTTGGGTACCCTCAAGTTCTAACTCTCTCTGGCTCACTGAGATGGCTGTAGCACCTGTTTTCAATTTGAGCTCTTAAAGTGTGCCTCCTTATTCTTTAAATCTGCCTTTCTAGTAAGCTGTGGCATTCATTACTGGGCTTCTAGTCATTTCCTTTTATTCTAAAGAGACTATATATTCAGCTCTAGCTTTTCCAGTCCTCTAGTGTTGAAACCATTTTTGTGGGAACAGCTGTTAAAATCATCTCTGGGCTTTAGTGGCAGCCGTGGCTGGGAAGCCCCACTGGCCAATGGTATTTGCAAGGTCCAGCCTGATAAGATGATCTCCTTACTTTGATGAGAATTGGAAGTGATGGTCTGTACTGTTACAAGCTGTTTTAACTTATCTAGAACAATAAGGAAGACCTCCTGACAGCCCTGCTTCCTGAATTTTGTTATTTCCACCGTGGGTTTCTTCTCTAATATTCAATATTCTAGAAGTTTCCTTGTAGAATGGCAGTGATCTGCTTTTCATTAGCCAACTTCCCTCTTGTCACACCTTTCTCCTCTGTTCAGTTACCACAGAACTAACTGTTGCCATTATCAGTCAGTCAGATTAGCTAGCCATGCTTTAGGCTTGGAACCAAAGGGAAAAACTCCCTCTGGCAGAATTTGGCAGAAGTGACAAGGGATTTTGACTCTTCCTGTAGATAGCAAAGAGGCATTCCTTGATGAGTCAAGCAAAAAGGATACACTGAAACCCAGTCAGCCTTCACTAGAGAGGAAATGGAGGAGTTTCCTTGGCCTCACACTAGTTCTGGAATCTTCATCAGGAGGGTCACTAGTAACCCCATCTCTCCACACATTTAGAATGTACTTGGTCCTGCTGTACTTAAAAGACAAGGTTTTGTGATCGGATAGCTCCCACTAAACTCATCTCACCTAGATGCTCCACCCCTTCAACGATCATCTTCGTACACTTAGTCTGTGCTACAGAAGACATCTAAGAGAGCA
Source organism: Arvicanthis niloticus (assembly GCF_011762505.2). NCBI lineage: Eukaryota > Metazoa > Chordata > Mammalia > Rodentia > Muridae > Arvicanthis > Arvicanthis niloticus. The sequence continues at coordinate 8,245,917 of NC_047675.1, forward strand.
GTTTCCACATGGGCATTCACACAAGTCACCCACCTTCTTTACCCATTGCTTGAATTGCTTTAGTGCTTACAGATGCATTCCACCTCCCACCTCTGTCTCAAAGCCTCCTTGCTTTGATCACCTTTTAAATCCTAACAATAGTCCTGGGTTAGTACCTAGGCCCCTTCTCACAGCTAGTATTTAAGACAAAAACTACTAATCGCAGGAGCACAGTTGTGTGCTCCTATGGTGCACAGAGCCTCGTTCTCTCATTCACCTCATTCTCTCATGTCCCGTTTGCTGTGGTGGTGGGTGTATCAGGTCACTTTCTGTTCCTGCCACAAATCATCTATAAAAATCCATTTACAAGGAGGAAATACTTGTTTTGCTCAGAGTTTCAGAGGTCTTAGACAATGAGCTCTTAAGCCCATTGCTCTGAGCCTGAGGTGTCAGACTCTTCCTGGAGAGATAAAACGAAAAATCTATTTACCTAAAACAGAGAAGGCAGCAGTTGCCCAAAGAAAAATTTCAATCCATGTCTGGTTTGGTAAAACAATAGATTTTTGGGCATTGTTACAGGAATAAGGGCAGTGACACCACTGAGAAATCCCTTCAGCAACATATAAAGAGGAAAACTATCATAATAAAGCATTCCACCCACAGCTAGATATATTCACAAAAACTCTACCATTGATGGGTCCCACTGGGCAGTGTATGGGCCACTACATCACCAGAGTCTACCTTTAATTCCCAGGAATTGCTTATTACTTAAGTAATCTTAGGAAGGAGAGGAGGTATTGTAAGCCTGTGGGGCCCTCTCACTCATTCCAAAAGGTAATAATGTCTTAGTTAGGGTTTCCATTGTTGTAAGGAGACACCATGATCACAGTAACTCTTATAAAGGGATTGGCTTACAGTCTGGGGTCCAGTCTATTATCATCACATCAGGGAACATGGCAGCAGACAGGCAGACATGGTGCTAGAGGAGCTGAGAGTCCTACACCTTGATCCAAAGGCATCCAGGAAGAGACTCTCTGACAGCTAGGAGGAGGCTCTCTTTCCACACTAGGTATAGCTTAAGCACTAGGAATCCTCAAAGCCTCCCTACATAGTCTTATACTTCCTCCAACAAGGCCACAAGTATTCCAACAAGGCCACACCTCCTAACAATGCCACTTCCCATGGGTCAAGCATATTCAAATCACCACGTTTCACTCCCTAACTCCACAGGTTTGTTCAAACATATGAGTTTACGGGGGCCACATCTACCCATAGCATAATGCAAAATACATTTAGCCCAACATGGAAAGTCTCCATAGTCTATAACAGTCTCACCAATATTAAAAGTCCAAAGTTCAATGAATCTTCTGAGATTCATGCAATCTCTTAGCTGTAATACCACATAAAATTAAAAGCAAAAAGCAACTTCCAATATATCATGGCACAGGATATACATTACCATCTAAAACATCATAGTGGACCAAAGGGAGACCAAAACCAACTGGGAAAACTCCAAACTCTGCATCTCCATGTCTGATGTTCAACTCCTTTCAGCTTTGTTGTCTGTAACACAGTTCTTTCTCTTGGGCTGATTCCACTCCCTGTTAGCAGCTTATTCCATGGCTCTGGCATCTCTAACATCCTAGGGTCTCCAAGGCAACTTCAACTTCATAGCTTCTTGTTCCAATGTCCAGGATCCACACATGATCTTCTGGCCTCTCCAAAAGGCTCATGTCACTTCTCCAGCTTGCTCTCTGTAGCACTGTAGGCTCTGGTTGACCTCTACTTCTGCTGCTGTTCTTAGTGGTCATCCGATGGTACTGGCATCTCCAAAAAGCTGGAGTCTTCTGCTGCAACTAGACTTTACAAATAGCCTATCAAAGGCTCCCTTCATGGTGCCAAATCTCAACTTCTTTGCATGACTCCTTCAGTCCTGGACCATCAATTACAACTGAGGCTGTTCCTTCACCAATGGCCTATCTTGGTCTCTCAGAGTGCCAAACCTTAGCTGCTCCCTATGACCCCTTCATGCCTTCAAACCAGTTCCACCAGGGTGATTCCTATACATTAACAAGTCCAGCTGCAGCACAAGGTACTACCTTGGCTATCTCTGGAACACAGCTTCTTTGTACTCTCAGAAAACACTGCTTAGAAGATTTCACCTCATTGATGCTGGTCTCTTCTTAGTCACCACTAATTTAACCCTAACTAAGACAAATAGTAA